>NC_034596.1:102318702-102338546 GCF_900095145.1 Mus pahari | reverse complement strand
CAATATATATATATATATATATATATATATATATATATATATACACACACACACACACACACACAACAGTCTTGTTAGAGTAGGTATGTCACTGTAGAGACAGGCTTTTAGGTCATATATGACCAAGTTACCCCCATGGTAGAACAGTCCCCTTATGCTGTATCTTAGTTAGGGTTTTACTGCTGTGAACAGACACCACAATCAAGGCAATTCTTTTTTTTTTTTTTTTAAAGATTTATTTATTTATTTATTTATTTTTAAGGATTTATTTATTTATTATATGTAAGTACACTGTAGCTGTCTTCAGACACACCAGAAGAGGGCATCAGATCTTGTAACAGATGGTTGTGAGCCACCATGTGGTTGCTGGGATTTGAACTCAGGACCTTTGGAAGAGCAGTCAGTGCTCTTACCCGCTGAGCCATCTCACCAGCCCCAAGGCAACTCTTATAAAGACAACACTTAATTGGGCCTGGCTTACAGGTTCAGAGGTTCAGTCCATTATCATCAAGGGAGGAGCATGGGAGCATCCAGGCAGGCCTGGTGCAGGAGCTGAGAGTTCTACATCTTCATCTGAAGGCTGCTAGCAGAAGACTGACTTCCAGGCAGCTAGGACTAAGGTCTTAAAGCCCACACCCACAGTGACACACCTACTCCAACAAGGCCACACCTCGTATTAGTGCCACTCCCTGGCCCTAGCATGTACAAAGCATCACATGCTGCCTGCAGATCAAGATGCAGAACTCTCAGCTCCCTCTCCAGCACCATGTCTGTCATGCTTCTCACCATGGCGATAGTGGACTGAACCTCTGACCTGTAAGCCAGCCCCAATTAAATGTTGTCCTTTACAAGAGTTGCCTTGGTCATGGTGCCTGCTCACAGCAGTAAAACCCTGAGACAACCTGCCTCCTTTCTCTGAGCCTGGGTTTACTCATACATGAGAATAATAAATGAAGATTTCCTAGAAGACAAGCTGGCACAGAGAACATGCTCAAATAACAGAATCTGTCAACAACCCACTGGTTGTCCCACACCCGACCATTAGCGTCATGACCACGTGTTCTGCCCCTCAGAAGATCCTCCAGAGTGCGGCCATGCAAGATTCTATGAGAACAGAGACATCACCTGCCTTCCTTTATACTTCTCATGATACACCTCTCCAGTGCATACAGTGCTGGCCCCTCCAGTCGGCAGTGTCCAGGATCCTCTGCACCCTTGAGGACAACACACTGGCTCTCCCTGCCCCTAGATCTCTGTAGGGTCACAGGGTCAGTGCTGTAGGAAACCAGCCCTCACGCCCCACCCCCTGATCCCTCTTGCAGCCCTGCCCGCTGCCTCCTCATCAAAGCAGGACATTCTAAGCCAGGGAGTGGTGTTGCACACCTTTAATTCCAGCACTCAGGAGGCAGAGGCGGGCAGATCTGTGAGTTTGAAGCCAGCCTGCTCTACAGAGCTAGTTGTAGGACAGCCAGGGACATGTGGAGGAACCCTGTCTTGAGGGAAAATGAGAACAAAGCAGAGCAGAGACAGGTGACAGTCTTGCTGTGGTGCCCAGCAGGCCCCGCTGGGAGCAGGGGACTCTGGGATACCTCACTGTACCCCACATGAAGCCATTCCCTTCCCCTTCACCATTGCTACTGATTCCCCAGCACGTGGAGATGAAGGAACTGAGGCTCGGAGTCTCCGTGGGATCAGAAAGTCAGGGAGTCACACTGGGGATGTGGCTCAGTCGGTGGAGTGTTGGCTTATTGCTCGCACAGTCCTGGATTTGATCCCGGTGCTGCATAAACTAGGTATGGTGGGAATATATCCAGGCATTCAGGAGGTGGAGGCAGTAGTTGAGGAACTCAAGAGCATCCTCATTTGCATGGCAAGTGTGGGGCCAGTCTAGGCTGTTTGTTTTGTTTTGAGCAGGTTTCTCTGGGTAGTCCTGGCTGTTCTGGGTGGCCTCAGAGTCAAAGATCTGCCTGCCTCTGTCTCCTGAGTGATGAGATTAAAGGCGTGCAATGCCAGGCTCCTATGGGTTTCTTGTAGAAGAGAAAATGAATGGGGTTGGGGGATGTAGATTAGGGACGATGGAGGAGGAGGGAGAGTCTGGCTCTTTTATTTATTTATTTTTGAATGTGTCTGTGTGTGTGCACTGCCCACTGCAGCCACAAGGTGGCGTGAGATTCCCCTGGGGCTGGAGTTCCAAATGGTTGTGAGCTGCCAGAACTCTGCTCTTCTGAAATACTGCACGCTCTTAACTACTGAGCCACCCCTCCAGCTGAGTCAGACTCCTCTACCAGTCACCGCAGAGCCTATCGGATGTTCTCAGAGCCGACGTCTATCCTTTGTGGCCTGGGTAGGGAAACTGAGGCCCAGAGAAAGAGATGCTCAACCGCCTGAGAACATAACTCAGCCTCACTCATGGCTCATTTTCCTTTGAGTTGCCCTGCTGGAGTCTCTGCGTTGTCTTCTCTTCGATCCCCTTCTCTCCCATCCTCAGCACCACCTCTCACACCTCTGCCCTGACCTACTGGACCCCTTCTGTCTTCCCATCTGCCTCCAGCAGCCAGGCTTCACCCTCCCCGGTGCCCTCGGAGCCCCAGGGACTTACTCAGTCTCTGACTTAGCTGGGCAATGCATGCCTGTGGACCCCTGACTTTGGGTGAGGCGGCCAGGCTAGCCAGGATCACATGCAGCAGCCTTGCTCAGGGATGGGCTGACTCCAGGGCCTTGATTGCCTCTGGCTGTTCCTCCAGCCTTCAGAGCTGCAGAGCTGGAAACTGCAGGGCTAGGAGGTGTGAGCGGAGTCCAGGGACCACCAGAGCTGGGGTGGCATAAGCGTGCTGTGGTCAGGTAGTGTCTCAGTTAGGGTTTCTATTGCTGTGAATAGACACCATCACCATGGCAATTTTTAATAAGGAAAAGGTTTAATTGGGACTGGTTTACGGTTTCAGAGGTCTAGTCTCTTGTCATCATGACAGGAAACATGGTGGCATGCAGGCAGACTTGGTGCTGGAGAAGGGGCCTAGAGCTCTACATCTGGATCCAGGGGCAGCAAGAAGAGAGCGACACTGGGCTTGGCTTGAGCTTCTGAAACCTCAAAGCCCACCCCCACAGTGACACACTTCCTCCAACAAGGTCACACCTCCTCATAGTGCCACTCCCTGGGCCAAGAATATTCAAATGACCAGAGGTAGCATAGGGAACATCCCATACCAAGCCCTCCTAGACATTTAAGACATGGTGTGGTCCACTGAAGGCTCTGAGAAGTCTTGAAACCATTCATTTATGTATTTGCTTCCTTGAGACTTGTTCTTCCCTGTAGAGGTAGTTAACAGTCTTCTGCCTTCAGTTTAAATCACAGCCTCTGTCAGGAGGGGCAGCAGTGCTGGCTGTGGAGTGGGGAGGGCTCTGCTCCCTGCTGGCACCTCCATCCCCAGCTCTGCTGAGGCTTGTGCACGCGGGTACTCCCAAGAGCTCTGGCTGCTGAGAGGTCCTGGAGGACTCACGCTGGCACCTCACACTGGCACACTCAGATCCCCTGGGGCCTCTGCCTGGAGCTTTGCCACACATGCCTGTGGAGAAGGCTGGCCACACCTCCTCTCCTCACCCCACAGCCCTGGGAAGGGAGTGCCAGCATTACTTGCGTTCTGCCAGGCTCTCTGTCAGCCCCCCTCCCTTTTGTGAGGCCCTGCCTTGACTCTAAAGCCTGTGTTCCTGTCACATGCCAGGGCTGCCTAAGCATGTTCTGAATGGTGAGTGGGCAGGAAATGCCAGCCAGGATATCAGAGCGCTAGATTCAAAGCTCTGAGAAACTCATGCCTGGGAGTCAGATCTGTGTGCTGGCCATCATTCTGCTGACAGGGACGCTGAGGCGGCCTCCTGTAGAGAACAGGACCTCGGGAGCAGCTCCCTTTCTAACTACCCCAGGTGTGGTCAGCGCCTCCTCTCAGCTGCCTGTAACACCTGGTATAAGGACCTTTACGACACACCAAATGCCACCTGTACCCTTTTGTGGGTTTCAGGGAGCCCCTGACTGGGTTTAGCCTTTCATCGTTTCTGCAGGTCCCATCTGCAAAGGCCCACACCCCCACTGGCTGTGGTGTGTGGCTCTGAGCTCCCCGGGGACAAGGTGCTGTACAAGCAGGATTTCTCAGGCGTCACAGATCCCCATGGTGTCCCCACAGGATCCTCTAGGAGCCTTCCTCCAGTTGCCTGTTGTGGGCTGGTGGTGTACCTGTCCCTGGCTTACCTTTAAGTCACAGCATGTCACAAGACTCCCCTGGAAGACCCTAGTCTGGATGTAGCCACGTTCCAGCAGAGGCTGCTAGAGAAGTGATCTTTCTTCTGTGTGTCCCTGTCACCCTGGGAGGAAATCAGTCGGTCGGTCCCTCATGTAAGTACAGCAGGCATGCTTACCAACTGCTTGGCCAGACTTACCCAGGCAGGTTCACATCCCAGTCCAGAGTGGAGCCAAGGTCCCCGGTAGAGGCTTCTCCCTACCTCCTCTCCCGGCTCACACAGAAATGAAAAGGTATATGTATATGCATATGGCTACAGTGTGGGTTTAGAAACCCCACATTAAGACTGAAGAAATATGAATCAGACCATGAACTCAGGGTCACTCACAAAGGTTTGTTGTAGATTGTGGCGATGGATGGAAGCTCTACAACGCCAGAGTGAACAGAAATGTTCAGGTTCAAAGCCTGGAGTAAGCCGGGTGTAGTGGTGGCGCACGCCTTTAATCCGAGCACTCGGGAGGCAGAGGCAGGGGGATGTCAGTGAGAACGAGGCTAGCCTGGTCTACAGAGGGAGTTCCAGAACAGCCAGGGTTGTGTAGACTCTGTCTCAGGGCCTCGCTTCAAAAGATTCCTATCTATATGATTTATTATGTTCTGATTCCTGCTCATTTCACAGAACAATAAATGCTAGGTGGCCTGACAGTGAGCAATAGAAAGGTCCTCTGTCCTCTGTCCTCTGCAGTGGGTAAGGAAGGGAGCAAGCCTGGAAACTGACTGCAGCAACTCCTCGGACCACTAGGGGGCTCCTTAGTGTCACCTGCTCGTGCTTGTAGCTAAGCCACAGTTCAGAGGTGACCGGGATAGAGAGGAGAAAGAGAATGCACGCGCACGCGCACGCGCACACGCACGCACACCTGCATTTTAGAAGCACCTGTCTCCTCCTGCCATCCTCCACAGTAGTCGGGCAGGTATGTGAGAGCCATCACACAGCAGGGAGACTAAGGCTCGGACGGGAGGGAAGTCAAAGGGGACCGGGTGAGATACTGCAGCTTCAGAAATTGCACTCAGGAGGCAGAGGGGAGTCCAGAAGTTTGGAGCCAAGAAGCTGGGACCAGATGCTTGCCCACTTAGCACTCCTGAAGAGAAAAATTGTTGCTCTTCATAGTTTTTGTAGTTGTTCTCACTTGGTAGAGAAGGCTGTCCCCATACAAATCCATGTGCCGCCTCCCTGTCACATCCCGTCCCATGTCCTCTGCCTACCTATGCAACTTTCACTGCGAGACAGTGCAGGCCTGCCATCTCCTAAGCCTCGGTTCACCCCGAGCTTGTCATGCGGCCAATCACAGCTACCCCTCATGTCATCCAGCCAATCACAGTTGCCCCTCATTGTCATCCAGCCAATCACAGCTGCCCCTCATGTCATCCGACCAATCACAGCTGCCCCTCATGTCATCCGGCCAATCACAGCAGCCTCTCATGTTCTCCGAACTGCTCATCCGTCTTCCAGGACTTCCCCATCTGGCAGTCCCCGGACTCTGCCTACAGAATTAGGGGCAGCCTGTCTCCCTGACGGTCCCCCTCTTTCTGTCTCCTCCCCAAAGCCCAGCTTGACTCTGCCATGTCCACTTCCTGTCAGTTGAGCCGTAACTGGACTTGCACTTTTCCCAGCTGTTGCCTCTGCCCAGGTGCGCTTGGAGGACTCCGTTTGTCCCGCTCTAGAAAGTAAGCCGGTCACTGTACCTGTGACCAAAGGAGGGGCCAAGGATAGGTACTTCTGAACGGGAAGCTCTTAGGCCTGGGGATCCTGCGGGGAAGGGTCAAGAAACAGAGAACGTGTGGCCACTGTTGAATGATCAGGACCCAGAATTGTGACCACAACAGGACAACGACCTTGGCCCCCGTCTGTCCCCAATTCCACAGCCACCCCAGGCTCCTGTCTTGTTGGGAGCTCGAGGGACCAGTCCTTGACTATTGCAGCTACTGCACTCCCTGATTCAGAGGTTGAGGGTTGCCCCCCCCCCCCGCATCCCCCCCCCTCACCTCCGACCCCCCCCATATCCCCCTAGAGAAAAGACAGTTGGCAGGACAGTGTCCCAGAAGCCTGGGGTGAGTCTCAGGCGGTCTCCATCTCTCTCCTGTAGTGGGAGCTGGGAGGAGAGACCAGAAGATGAAGCAGGAGAATTCCTGCAGGAACAGCGAAGAGGAAGCCCGCTTGGCAGGCTCTGCTGTGGCCTCTGGGACCTCGGATCCAGGAAGCCTGTACCCTCTCAGCCATGCTGGCCTGATCAGCACACGGCGAATACATGTGGGGCCTCATGGCTGCCTAGTCACAACAGCCACACATTTAACACCCTGAGGCCAACCATCCCCACGGGCCAAATCAGCTGCCGATTTGGTCAGTGGTCATTTCTCTATAATCCGTTTTTCCCTCCAGCATCAGGAAGGACAGACGGTGCCCCTGGTTGTCCTCACAGGGGTAACTGATGGTACTGAGTCCTGACTTGGGCCAGGCACGGGGCTCAGCTTGTGATTTTTATAGTATGAATCGAAGTAACAGAAGTCACCGGCCCAGAGGCACAGGAAGAGTCAGCAGTAGGCCTAGGCTTTGGGCACAGTCTCTGTCTCTGTCTCTGTCTGTCTCTGTCTCTGTGTCTCTGTGTCTGTCTCTGTCTGTCTGTCTCTGTCTCTGTCTCTGTCTCTGTGTCTGTCTCTGTCTGTCTGTCTCTGTCTCTGTCTCTGTGTCTCTCTCTGTCTCTCTCTGTCTCTGTCTCTCTGTGTCTCTGTCTCTGTCTCTGTCTCTCTTGCTATGGATATCTGTGGGCCACAATGCAACACCTCTGGGTGCTGGTTCTCACCTTTCTATTTTGTTTGGGGCAGTGTCAGCCAAGCTGGCTGGCAGTGAGCTCCTAAGGTTCTCTTGCCTCTGCCTCGCATTTCTGGGATCACAGACTCTTGCACAACTGACTGGCTTTTATGCAGTCTCTGGGAAGCCAAACTCAGGTTATCCGGATTTCATGGCAAGTGCTTCCACCCACTAAATCAGCTCCCCAGCCTGTATGTGTATGTATGTGCATGTATGTGCATATATGTATACATATATGTGCATGTATATATGTGTATATGTTTATACACACACACACACATATATATATAATCACAGCAACAGGAAACAAAGACGATGAGCTATGTACCTTAAACCAGCGTCTTCACCTCCCTGTCCCTCAGCTTTCCTGTCTACGAAGTGAATCGAGGTAGCAGAGAGGGGGCAGGCAGGCAGAGGGCCAGACAGCCCAGCTTTGATGGACAGAGCCTAGAACAGAGTCCAGGATGGGCCCCAGCTGTTGCCCAGGAAGGCGGCTTCACAGCATGTCATGCATTCCTGGTGATCCCACCTAGCAGCCCCAAGGAACTTGCAATTACAGGTTCCTGAGACCACACCTTGCTTGCTCATCCCAGGCAGACAGGTGTAGTCCTTTCCCTGGACTTAGTGAGGGCCAGTGGCTGACCCATTTCCTCCTTAGGCACTCTGTCATTTACAGCAGGTCAGATGCTAATTGCCTCTTAGATGGAATCCAGTAGACACTCACTTTAGAGCTGGGGTGACTGGACAGGTATAGGCTTTGGGTTTGTCTGCTCCTTTAGGACAGGGTTTCTCTGTGTACCTCTGGCTATCCTGGGACTTACTCTGTAGACCCAACTGACCTCAGACTCACAGAAACCCTCCTGCCTCTGCTTCCTGAGCGCTGGGATTAAAGGTGTGCGTCGCCATGCCTGACCCTGGTACAGGCTTTCGGCTTGAGGTCGGAGGTTCACGTAGAAAGTCTGGATTTGGCCTCTGAGTGGGTGAGCTGAGGTTCTGAGGTGGAGAAGGATGAGAAGAGCCCGAGTTTGCAAGGGACACCAGGGGATGGAAGCCTGTGTGAGAGGCTGGGTTCTGTTACACTCCCCTCAGCAAGAAAGCAAAAGGCTTATTTCCCCAGAGAAAACTTTAGTTTTTCAAAATATTTACAGCTTTGGACCAGGCATGGCGACACGTGCCTATAATCCCAGCGGCTGGGAAATGGAGGCTGAGTGGTGGAGGCCAGCCTGGGCTACAGGAGACCCTGGTGTCTTAAGTGGTAGGGTTAGGGCTGTAGTCTAGCGGTAGTACATATGGGTGGGGCCCTGGGTTCAGGCCCCAGTCCTTGTTAAAATATATATTTTTACACCTTACACAGACCCTTGTGTCTAGTAGGGTCTAGAATTCTGGGGAGCAGACAGGTGTGGTGGCTTGCACCTTTAATCCCAGCACGCAGGAGGCAGAGGCAGGAGGATCTCTTTGAGTCCTAGGCCGGCTGGGTCTACATAGTGAGGTCCTGTCTTAAATAAGAAAACAGAATTCTGGGGAAAGGTTTGGGTCAGGCTGGGAAAAGAAGTCTCTCTGTGGCAAACCTTAGGGACAGAAGTCCCAGGGAGGGGCGTCCATTGCCTGGTGCCGCCCCTGCACCTCCATCCTTCCTCCCGACCCTAGTGCCGCTCAGCTCAGCTCAGCTCATTTGCGTTCTTCCCAAAAGTCACCCAAATTCTCCTGGGCTGAGCTCATTTCAGATTCTCAAGTCCGGGAGAGGCGATGACTCCCTTGGATTCAGCCCATGAGGACTTGCGGCTCTCTCTGAGCCTGCCTTAAAGGGTAATGGAAGCCCAAAGACGCGCTGCAGAATGGGGAGGCTGCCCAAGGCGGCTCACATGCCCGCTAAATCACGCCATCGTTAAAATGATAAAGGCCAGGCTGGCAAGGCGGCCGGCGGGGCCCTGTGCTTGCCTTCCTGCCATCCCTGGCTGCCCCTCCTGGCTCTGCGTCCCGCGTCTCTTCTCGAAGCCCTCTTAGCCCCTCAGTTTGAACCATGCTCCCTCCAGTGCCCTGTTCCCACAGCGCATAGTTTATGATCATTTCAAGGTTCTTCCTTAGCTCCCAGCTACACTGTCAACCCAGGGGCAGTGTTGTGTTGTGTGTGTGTGTGTGTGGGGGGGCTAGGTTCATCTGGGCACTGGGGCACTGCTTGTGAAATCAGATCTTTAGCTAAGAATCTGTAGTCAGTTCAGCAGGAGCCCGGACTCCGACCTCTATATCCCAGTGGGTGTCTTTGGCAACAATCCCCTTAAGTTGGTTTACCCAATCTGCCTGGTCCCATGCAAGTTCTTCCTGGTAATTTCCCACCCACTTTCTGCCTCCCTCCAATCCTATTGACTGTTTTTCCCCCTCATTGTCAGACCCGACAGCAGTCCCTATGCCCCCCGTTGTGATCACCCTGGATAAAAATCCTTCCTCCCAATGCTTTATTTAACAAGTGCCAGTAAATCATTGTTCTCACTTATGTTTTCTGAGTTATTTTTAAAGAATTATTTTGTGTATATAAGTACACTGTCACACTCTTCAGATACACCAGAAGAAGGCATCCGATCCCATTACAGATGGTTGAGAGTTACCATGTGGTTGCTGGGAATTGAACTCAGGACCTCTGGAAGAGCATGTGCCTGATTGCTCTCCCCACCCCCATACATATTTTAAAACCTTTAAAGAGTTCTCTTCGAGTGTCTGTGGGCAGTGGACCCTGGATGGGTGCCCCAAGTCACCTGTGGTTATGGCTGAGATTCCTTCAACAGGTATAGCAACCTCTCTGGACCAGGACTAGATGACTGGCTGGCTTGCAGCTCACAGTGTTCGAACACACACACACACACACACACACACACACACACACACACACAAGGATGGGTATTCCAGCTGTCCCCAGACCAAAGGGCTAAAGCTGTCCTCACTCCAGGTGGAGCCTGGATGGACGGATCCCTTCTGTGAATAAGAACCGAGGGAAGCTGCCTGTGCCAGGCAGACCTGAATGGTTGGTAGGATTAGAGGAGGGCAGACAGGAAGTAAGGGCTTTGCACACAGCAGACAGGTAAGTGGTGTAGCCTCAGGGAGTGGAGAGGGTAGGGAGTCAGCCATCTTCTGCTCTCCGAGCAAAGCTCTGAAAGCCTGTGTCTCATTTTCCTTAACTAGGAAAGGGCCGTCAATCCACAGAGGGTAAATATTAAGACACAGAGTGAAGCCGGGCAGTGGTGGCGCACGCCTTTAACCCCAGCTCTTGGAGGCAAAGGCGGGAGGATCTTTGTGAGTTCAAGGCCAGCTTGGTCTCCAGAGTGAATTCCAGGACAGTCAGGGCTAAACAGAGAAACCCGGTCTTGGAAAAACAAAACAAAAAAATCAAAAGGCCCAGACAGAATGAATACTGAGCTTCCAGGAAGCCCCTCACCGCCAGCCCTTCCTGCCTTTGCCCTTCATCTTCAGGAGCAGGAAACTTCCTATCTGGAAAGGCAGACAAAGGATTCACTTTTAGAGGGTTCATGTCTCATGTGGGGAGCATGGTAGGCCTGACTCAGTGGGACCTATTGAACCCCCAAACACTAACCTTTCAGGGTTCGGTGACCTGTTCCTGCTTTCAGGGGCCACACTCATGTCTGTAGATGGCCTTGGAGGGATGGCTGATGCACACACGCACGCACGCACACACGTGCGCACACACACACACATGCACACGCACGTGCTCTGACCCTGCCCAAGTCTCCTTAGCAGGTTACGGGAACCAACCTGGCTCACTTCCAGGGACGGGGACCAGGAATAATGAGCAACCCCTTCCTTGGGGAACTGGGGGCCACAGCCTCCTCTGCCTTGACTTCCCTCAGTGTTCCCTTGGTGGAGAGCCCTTCCCAAGTAGTGATCATTCAAAATTGGTTTCAGTAACTCCTTCAGAAAGGAGGAGTTGGAAGAGGCCAGTATACGCTACCCACTACGCTTCTCAGCCCTGGGATCTACCTGGGATCCTGACTTGGGGTGAGGAGTTCAGTGGGAAGGACTCCCTCTAAGTGCTCCAGGTCTGGCCTTTCCAAGCCTCTGCCTGTCATTCTGGTCCAGCCGGTCAGAGGGGTGGGGGTGGGGAGGCAGCAGCCCTTTGTTGTCGGAAAGGACAGAGGGATTAACTACCTTCAGCCTCCCTGTGGCCCTCCCTGAAGCTGCCAGCCGCCCTGCCTCCCTGGGGAGCTTCGGGGTTTCTTTCTTTTTTCTTTTTCTTTTTCTTTTTTTTTTTGTGACCTCCGTGAAGAAAAATTCATCACTGGGTGGCTGAGCCATCCAGGCGGGCCCTAGAAAGATGACTTTGAGTCACCTGGGCCCTCATCGCTCTGACAGCCACGGATGAACCGGGCGGTTAATTAGCTCTTACAGGAAAGGACCAGATCTGTCATCTTCCTCCGGAAGTGCCAGGCAGGATTAGCGGCTTCTCCTAGACAGGGGGACTCTGAGGGATGTGGGCAAGGGGCGGGAAGACAGCCATCCTTCCACTGGGGAATCTCACTTCTGGGATTTTTTTCCCAGTGGAACAATCCCAGTGGACAGGAAGAAAGGCTGCAGAGGAGCAGTCCCCTCAGGGATTATTTATAAAGCCCCGCCTTGGAAGCGCCCCCCTCCCCCTCACACCCCCGATGCCCAGCAGTGGGGGGAGGGGGAAGCAGTCAAGGCCTTGACAGGCTGACCCATCATGGAGTTATGACCTGTGAGGAGGATGGGGTACAGACATGGACACGGTGTGTGGGGAGTCCTGACTTTGTCACCCTGATATCTGAGCTTGCACATCTCAGCCAAGCCTGGCTTGACTTTAAATGTGCCTATTTCTGACCCAGTGATCCACATAAGGGACATACCTGGTCACTCAGCTCCCTGCTTAAGCTTGTGCCCCCCCACACCCCTCCCCACCTGACAACTTCTAGAATGCATTTAGACCTTGAATCTTAGCAGCACTTGTCAAGTGGCTAATGTCAAATGGCTGGCTGAGGCCCTATCACCAAAGACATCCCCAGGGCATGCCAGTCAGATCAGGGGATCTGGGCAAGGTGGGGGGTGCTTTAGCACTGTCTTTTCTGCCAGAGTCAGGTGTTTCTGGGGTCAGGGACTATGAAATGTGTCCAAAACTGGTCTAGGGGTTAGGAAAGAACCCTGCAGCCAGGGTCCACCTAAAAGCAACAGCTGGACTAAGGTCCACAGGAAGTGCAGGCCAAGTTCCTGCCGGAGCCATAAGGTTCTCGGTAGATTGGGTGAGCTCAAGGGGACATGGAGTGGGTGACTGTATGTAGCTAGCTGAAGGTACAGTGTGTGTGTGTGTGTGTGTGTATGTGTGTCTGTGTGAGTGTGTGTAGGGACCTCAGAGCTTGCACTTTTTTGTGCACACTTGTTGAAATAGTAGGTGCAAACACTGCCACACCATCCCTCCTGGGACCCATCTGTCCACCACCTCCCCCTCTCTTCCTCAGGCTCCCGGGATGGACTTGGGTTTGCCAGCACACTGTGTCTTCTCAAGGACCCAGCAGATGCCAGCCCTTCTCTAGGGCAGGAGACGGAGCCTCCAGCTCTCAAAGTCCACTTGTGGCTTGTTCCGAGTTGCATTCCTGCCTCCCTCCCCAACTTCCCCCCACCTCCCACCCTGAGCCTGCTTTAACATGTGAGCAAAGTTGTGGTGGGAAAGACTTATCAGAGTCCCCAGATGCCCACCTGAGCCCTACTTTCCATACTTCCTGCTGCTGGGCACGAAGAACATTTCCAAGGCCAGACTATGGGGACATGCTTGAAGTTAGCTTCCTTTACCTAGGTCATTTGTTACAATGGTGGGAGGGCTGGTGGGAGGGCTGGTGGGAGGGCTGGTGGGAGGGCTTTATCAGATGCAAACAGCTGTCCAGGTGGATGCATCCTCCAGCAGGAGTGGCTTGAGGGTCAGATTCAGAGCCCCCCCTTCAATAAAGTCCCTAGTTCTCATTGGCTGTGCAGGTCTTGGCCCAGAGCTCAGCTTTGGTATTGGTTATATGTTACAAATGCACATGGATGTACATGAACATATACATTATAAATTATGTACACATAGGCTGAAGGTACAACTCAACATTAGCACTTCCCTACCTTGCCCAAAGCCCAGCACCTCAAAAAGCAAATATCAAATCTGTTATTCAGCTTGGTATATGGGTGAAAGTTTGTGACCTGACCCCCAGCAGGCAGAGGAAGGGGAACCACAATTCAAAATATGACTGACTTACAGTACAACACTGTCTCAAAACAGCACCTTAAAAATGATGGTGGATGCAGCTCAGGGGTAGACTACTTCCTAGTGTGGGATCAAAGTCCTAGGATTGCTAATGCATGTGCATGTTCATGTGTGTAAGATGCCAGGGGCGCTCTGCACACACCAGAGTAACCGTTCCAGTGAGGGCAACAGGAAATGCAGTTCATCACAACTGAGTAGCTGGTGTTGGTTCCAACTCCAAAGTCTGACACTGGGCACATGTAAGTACAGCACAATTTGGGGAAAGTCCCCTGCTGTAACACAGTCCTGTGTGCACAGTGAGGCATAATCACACCAAAACTCTTAAAGTACACGTCACCTCTTCCATAAGGGCCTTGGGGAGGGAGCATCTGGTGTGACCTTGCTCATGGGAGCTTTGGGGTGCTATGGCTAAAGAAGCTCCATTTTATGCTAGGCATGCATCTCGGTACCTGCAAGCCATTCATCTCTGACTCCAGTCCCCAGAGGGAAAGTTCTCAGTCACCCTCATTGACCCCACCCAAAATATACAGCCTTGAGTATCTATGACTGTTACACGACTGCATTTGTTTGTTTGTTTGTTGTTTTTGTTTTGTGCTTCTGTGTAACTAATTTTTTTTTCAAACCTTATTTTTAATGATGGTTCTTAAATGCTTTAGCCTCCCTTGTAGCCCACCACCCACCAGAGGTAGTGGGAAAGAAAGGATATGGGGAAAGTTGATCTGTTTAGAAGGGTTCTTCGGAGCAACTCCCATCTGTGTTGTCTGGAAATCGGCAGTTCGGTTCACAGGTTAGCAGCGGCAGCTTGATCCATGCACAAACACTTCATGGCTACAGCAGCAGTCCAGTTCAGTAGAGATGGGTGGGATAGCAAACACGAATCAGCAGCAGTGGCGTGGCCTGGCAGACAGCCAGGCCTCAGCCTTGGCACAAGTCAGCAGGACGGGCCGGGAGTTCTCAGCTGTGCCTCTCTCAGAGAAGGGAAGATGAGCGAAGACTCAGACCCACAACCGTTGCACAGCTAGCTCTGTAAGCAAGCCAAGCTTGGCCTCCATCACTGTCCATCGAGTCCTTTTTATGCACCCTCGTTAAACATCACGTGTCTTCCACAGGTCCTGCCTCAGCACGTGCATCTGTCTCAGTTGACATCCTTCTGCCAGTGAGCCCGGGGTCCAAGGAAGCAGCAAGAAGCTGCAGCACACCACCAGAAGTTTTCTGGTACATTTCTCTCTGTGGAGCCCTGACAAGTGCAGCTCAGTTATGCAGTGTAAGGCGGACCGATACCTGTAAAGAGTCCTTCATCTGCCACAGCCTTTCACACCTGTGTCCACTTTAACAAAACGTTCCTTCACATGTTTGCCCCAGCAGAACACCATCCAACCAACTTTCCAGAGAAGCCCTGAGTTCCTTCTTCACTTCTGTAACTTGCTTCATCACTTGGCACAACAGTTTTCACTTATCGCACGAATACTGAGGGTCTTCGTGTTCATCTCCCATGTAAAAGTCCTTTCCCCGCACCTCCCCCTCAAGGCAATCTCAAATTTGACTGGGAAATTGTTCGGCCTGCTAGTAGCTAATCCCTAAACATTTTTAATTTGAATGAGTCTCTGGTCTCTCTTCCCAGGGGTCAGAAACTCCATGAAAGGGGGAGCCAGGTATGGCCTGGCCTTACAGAGAGCTCAAGGCTCACCTGGGTTTTTAGTTACCTATACTCCCAACGTCCTGGGCAGACAAGAAATCATACATGTCTTTCTTTGAAGAGGCATCCCAGTGTGTGTGACAGCCCTGCTTTCCCTAGTGGTTACTCATGAGCATAAGGTCTTGGTGTGTGATGTAGTATATATGATTTTCCCCCCGCCTTTCTGTGCATTCCCATGGTCTTCCCATCCCTGCCCCCTCTCATACCTCCTGCCCATGTCTCCCCAGAGGGCTTTCTACAGGTGTCACTCAGCAGCAGCAAGTTATTTATGATCGTCATGTAATGGCTGGGGACAGTTCCTCATACAGTTCAGCGTGTTTCTGCTCTGAGGTTAATGAATTTGCTAACTCCTGAATGGTACTTAGGCTTTTCCACCTCCTCTCCTCCCCCTCTTCCTCCTTCTTAACTCTGAACCCCCTGAAGGTTCTAAGGGGTCCCTTTGCTTCCTGGAAAAGGAAGGTACTCCATACTTTTCAGGGACCTTACATCACTGAGAATGTTTATGTTCTGTCTTCTACTAGGCTGGCCCGTCCCAATGAGCTAAATTCAGGCAGGAAATCTTTTTCTCCCATTTTCAAGGCAACTGGCTAATCTGTGGTCACCTGGCTCCCAGTGTCCTTGAGACAGCCAGTGCCAGCTTTATACATTTAATTTTACATCATTTGCACAGTGGTTGGTTTTGAAACAGGGTTTCTCTGTGTAGCCCTGGCTGTCCTGGAATTCTCTCTGAGGACAAGACTGACTCAGACTTGGAGATCTGGCTACCTTTGCCTCCTAAGCACTGGGATTAAATGTGTGTGCCGCCACCACCCAGCTCAGTGTTTCAAGAATGAAATTACAATCATAGTGGGCACTGTGGCAGACGCCTTTAGTCCCAGCACTTGTGAGGCAGAGGCAGGGGAATCTCTGTGTTTGAAGATAGCCTGGTCTACAGAGCAAGTTCCTAACAAACCCCTCTTCCCTTCAGCCTGGTATCCTGCTTCTGGGCCAGAGGTGTTTTCTGATTCTTAGGTGCTTACCCCAGGACTGTTTGCAAATAAACACTGCATTCTTGACACCCCACACCCACACACCACACTCCCATCGCCTAGCCAGGTTGTATAGCCTTGGCTATCCTGGAACTGCTCTGTAGACCAGGTTAGCCTAGAACTCAAGAGATCTGCTGCCTCTGCTTTCCAGGTGATGGGATCAAAGGTGTGCGCCAGCGTGCCTGGGCCGACTGCTACTGGTCTGTCTCTCCAGCGTTACCCATCTCCCACTATGTCTTGTGGAGTGTGTTTTGTGCCCTGCCCCTACTCTCTACCCCCTCTCAGTTCAGCTATAGCACAATCTTTAACTGGTGTCTGTATGTCGCACTGTATAATGTGTGGCCGGCTGAGCCATGAGCTGCCCTTTGATGGGTCTTCATTCCTTGGCCGCTGTCCAGAGTTTAACCTGGAGGTTAATCATTTGGCTTGTTTTCTCTGAATTTGTCTCTGCACTCATCCAGGTGTCCCTTCCCTGACACCTGTGACTGGAGCCTCAGTCATTCAGTTCCTTCATCTGCCCTGGTTCCTTCTGGGTGTAGAACCCTCCTCACCTTGGGAACTATCTTGTGAGTCACATCCTCCTGTTTCTTGGGATGAATCCTCCCACACTCCTGTGTGCATTCTGGCTAGTCCTGAAACCCAGGAAGCCAGGGCCTTGTAAAGGCTAGGCAGGTGCTCTGCCATTGAGCCACACTCCAGCCCAATGTCTTCCTCTGTGGCCCAGGTTGCCCTAGAACCTGCACTGGTGACCCCCTGAGGGGAGTGAAACACAGCACCTGGTTACCCCAGGCTGACCTCAAACTCCCTAGGTAGCTCAGGATGACTCTGAGCTTCAGATTCTGCACTCTGCACCTCTGGGGAGCTGGGTTATAAATGGGCAATACGAGGACCATTTTTCCGTGGTGCTGGGGACTGAGGTCAGGGGCCTTGTGTATGCTGGGCAAGTGCTCCACTCTAACCGAGTCTCATTTCCAGCCTGGCTTAGGTTTTAAGAGTGAAAAGGAGGCTTAGTGAGATGGCTCAGTGGGTAAAGTTACTGAACCCAGCCTAACCACTGAAATTTGAACCCCTGGACCCACCCCCTGGGAGAATCCGCTCCTGCAAGGACCTCTGACCTCCATGCAGGTGTGCTCCCTTGATAAAGGTAATTTTAAAGGCATTAAAACAAAAAAAAAAAAGGTGTGAAAATTACTCCCCCTCCACCTTTGATCACGTGGGTCTGAATCCAGGCTCCTTCAGCTGAGGATCCCATCAGCCTGGTGTCTTGTAGCTTGTGGAGCTGGCTGCAGGACCTGTCATTCTGACCCTTGACCCTGTGTTTCTCCCCAATTTCCCATCCATCCCCTCCCTATTTCCAGGATCTCTTTGCCCCCGATGCTCTGAAATTCTGCAATATGTACAAAACGCTTACTCTCTGCTGTGCTGGCCTATGTCCATGAGCCGGGGTAGGGATTTTTTGTTTTTGTTTTTGTCATCGTCATCATCATCATCATCACCACCACCACCACCACCATCATCAATTACTTTCTTCCATGTCGAGGTGATGCTGGCTATGGAGCAATAAACAAGCGAATCTGATGAAGACAGCAGCCAACACCACCACCTCCAGGTCCCACCGTCCCTAGATACTTGCATCCTAGGCAACATATTTGGGGACCACTTGAGGGGATCTGAGGATCTTTAGGGAAAGCACTCTAAAGCAGGGTTTCTCAACCTTCCTAATACTGCAACCCTTTAATACAGCTCGTTGTGCTGTGGTGACCCTCAACCATAAAAATTATTTTTTTTTCTTTTTCTTTTTTTTTTGGTTTTTCAAGACAGGGTTTCTCTGTTTAACCTTGGCTGTCCTGGAACTCACTCTGTAGACCAGGCTGGCCTTGAACTCAGAAATCCGCCTGTCTCTGCCTCCCAAGTGCTGGGATTAAAGGCGTGTGCCACCATGCCCAGCTCATAAAAATTATTTTTATTGCTACTTCATAACTCTAGTTTTGCTGCCGTTATGAATCATAATGTAAATAACTATATTTTCTGACGGTCCTAGGTGACTCCTGTGAACAAGCCACTAGGCTCCCAAAGGGGTTGAGACCCACAGGTTGAGAACCAGTTTGTCCCACATAAATGAGTGGGCCTCCTTCCAGTCTGGCCAGGGAACATGGCCATCTAGAGTGCCCCAGTCCTCTTTTCTGAGTCACTCCCAGATAGTCAGGTGGCTTTGCTCTGGGGTATTGGTGGGGGGCTTCCCTTCATGAGCTCCCACAGGGCTGAGACCTTTGGGGCTCACCTGATCCCTTGCTGCCTTGGGGCCCTGACTTGCTGGTACAGGTTCTGGGCACCTGAGAGGCCAAGATGATGTCTCCTGGTGTCGGGGAGACCTTGTTTATGACCGAGGACCCAGCTCATTGTGTAGGTTCGCAGAGGTTCATAGGCAGAAGTCTGGAACACTCACTAGCTCTTCTCCTACTCCGGCCTTTCCCTAGGCAAGCAGTGCCCACCTAAGTCATCCAATGGCCTGGGGTTGGTGCCTGGTGTGCTTCCAGACTCTCCCATCCTGTAGAAGGAAGAAATGATCCCAAGTTTAGCTTCAGATCTAGAAGCTGAGGGGACAAGGTGTGTCTGTGATTGCCTAGGGACACTCTGTGGCTGTGGTGTGAGACCAGAGATACAAGGCCATTGTTCTCGCTTCCTTCAGTATTTGCTCACCTGGCTCCCAGGTCCTACGCTGAGTGAGAGCTGGGGAGTGTGTGGTAAGCAAGCAGGACACTGGACATTCAGGATGTCTCTGTGCAGCAGCCTCACACGGGGCAGGGCGTAAAGACCTGAGGGGCTTGAGGAGTCATTACATCCATTGTTGCCATTTCTGCCATTTCCGACAGGAGGGGAGTGTTGGGCCTGGAGCCAGCAGAAGCCACATTAACAATTAAGGGCTTTGCCACATTCGGTCCCCCCACCCCCACCCCTGCATGAAATATTCAGACACCAGAGGAGCTGGAGCTGGGTCTCAGATTGCTGCAGTGCCTGTGTGTGCGCGTGTGTGTGTGTGTGTGTGTGTGTGTGTGTGTGTGTGCGCGTGTGCGCGTGTGTGTGAGCTGGGTCTCAGATTGCTGCAGTGCCTGTGTGTGTGTGCGCGCGCGTGTGTGTGTGTGTGTGTGTGTGCGTGTGTGTGAGCTGGGTCTCAGATCGCTGCAGTGCCTGTGTGCGTGTGTGTGCATGTGTGTGTGTGTGTGAGCTGGGTCTCGGATCGCTGCAGTGCCTGTGTGTGTGTGTGTGCATGTGTGTGTGTGAGCTGGGTCTCAGATCGCTGCAGTGCCTGTGTGTGCGTGAGCTGGGTCTCGGATCGCTACAGTGCCTGTGTGTGTGTGTGCGTGTGTGTGTGAGAGCTGGGTCTCAGATCGCTGCAGTGCCTGTGTGCGTGTGTGTGAGCTGGGTCTCGGATCGCTGCAGTGCCTGTGTGTGTGTGTGTGTGCGCATGTGTGTGAGCTGGGTCTTGGATTGCTGCAGTGCCTGCGTGTGTGTGTGTGTGTGTGTGTGTGTGTGTGTGTGTGCTGGGTCTCGGATCGCTGCAGTGCCTGTGTGTGTATGTGTGTGTGTGTGAGCTGGGTCTCGGATCGGATCGCTGCAGTGCCTGTGTGTGTGTGTGTGTGTGTGCGCGCACGTGTGTGTGTGTGTGTGTGTGTGTGTGTGTGTGAGAACTGGGTCTCAGATCGCTGCAGTGCCTGTGTGTGCGTGCGTGTGTGTGTGTGTGTGTGTGTGTGTGTGTGAGCTGGGTCTT
>NC_034596.1:102307133-102318627 GCF_900095145.1 Mus pahari | reverse complement strand
TGTGTGTGTGTGTGTGTGTGTGTGTGTGTGTGTGTTGGACTGCTACTTGCAGATTTGGAGCTTGAGGTAGCACCCAAGGCCTGGCACGCAGAGCATCTGGAAGCTGCAGGGCTGGATGGCAGGAGCAGCTGGCAGCTGGCATAGGGATGTCCACAGCTGGACTCAAAGGCTGCATTCAGAGCCTGGAACTTAGCACCTAAGTGAACCCCTATGTTGTGGGACTGCCCTCTGAGCCTGTCAGCCACTGCTACGGGCTCTGCAGCAGCTGTGATGCTCAACACTGGGCCTCACAGGAGGAGGGCTGGGGAAGGCATTTGGTTACCCTCCCCCTGACATCCCAGTCACACCCTCCTCCTACACCTCCCTCCCACAGTAACTGGCCAACTTACTCCTGCTTAGGTAGTGCAGCACTAAGGAGGTACTCCAGGCCCTAGGCGGGGCAGGTTACCAGAAGGGGCGGGTACCCTATCGATGTAGCTATGGGGAACTTGTCATTCATGCTATTATTATTACTGCTGTTGTTATCGTTGGCTCTCAGAGTTCCAGGGAAAGGACGGTGGTAACAGTCCCCTCCCACTCCTACACCCCCACTGAGCCCCCCCCCCCCAGAGGCTCCCCTGGCCCGGAGTGTGTAGGTGATTGGATGAAGGTTTCCTTTTTTCTCCACTGAAGCTGTCACCCTGGAGGACCCGAAGGCAGAGACTTCAGGCCATAGGAACACCACAAGGAGACACATGGCAGCCACAGAGCTCAGTACAAATTGAATTGTCTCAGCAATTTCCCTGGTGAGCAGAAGTGTTCCCTTGGTGTGAGTGCTCTGCTCACCGCTCCCCTCGCTCCCCCCTCCCAGCAGTCTCAATGGAGTAACTCCTTAACCCAGTCTCTGCTCCGTGGGGATCCTCCAGGGAGCTTGCTGCTGCCACTTGGGGTGTGTGTGTGTGTGTGAAAGCAGATCTGCAGCCTCCCCCAGGCGCGGACCCTAAGTCCCTTCCTTTCTAAAGCGTGCCGTGCTGGGCCCTCTACTCAGCTGACTCCCTGGTGCTGAGTGCACGTGGCCAGCCTCGGCACCCCCGGGGGCTCGTCTTCTTCCCACCCCTTTCTTCCGCACATTTACCAGGAGGGAGGGGGAAGGAGGACTGAATTAGCTCAACCTGTGTGGTTCCCAGCCCTTGATCAATGGGAGCCAAGACACCCAAGAGGGCCCTCCAGCTTCAGGTCACACCTGGACCTGCCTTTTGAGCGAAGACCTCATATTTCATCCTTTCCTTTCTTTTCTTTTTTTCTTTTTTCTTTCTTTCTTTCTTTCTTTCTTCCTTTCTTTTTCTTTTTCTAATATTACATTTATTTCTTTCTGTGTGTTTATGTAAGCTACTGCCCACTCTGGAGGTCAGAGGACAACGTGGGAGTAAGGCCTCTCCTTCCATCACTATGTCCTGGGAATTAATTTAGGTTGTCAGGCTGGGGCTTCGGCTCCTTTACATGTTGAGCAATCTCGATGGCCCCTCCTCCCCTTCGAGCCGGCCACTAACAGGCCAACCCTAAGGCCATTCCACTTGCTGCTCCTTTCACCTGTACGGCCTCCCGGCTTAGCTTTGTCCTTGTTACTCAGGCTTAGGTCCTAGCTCCTAGGTCCTAGTCCCTCCCAGAACACAGATCTAAGGCAATTGAATTCCCCGCATAGCGCTGCAGACAGCCTCACCGATTCTTCTCACGTAGTACTCTCTCCCTCCTCCCAAGAATGCCAAGTGCCTTCAGAGGGCAGTGGCCTCTTGTCCCGGCAGAATTCCCCCGGGATGGGGAAGGTGTGAGAGGGCACACGCGGTGGTTCAGTAAACGGCTGAGTAACTGGAAAAGGGGATGTCAGCTGCTGCGCGGGCACGCGCGCGCTCCAGGCCCGGGTAGCTTACCCCGGTTTGTGCGCGCGCGGGGTGGGTTATCTCCTTGTAGGTCCAGGGGAAACGCATCCTTCCCTCGGCCCGCTGGCTGCAGAAGCGCCGTTAAATACGCTTTGGGGACCGGATTTATAGGTGTAGGAAGACCCGTATGCTCCGCAGCGATGCGGGGCGAGGGAAGAAGGTTCTGCGGTCGCTGCGTAACTATGGACCCCAGCTACATGGCCAGGGTGGAAGACCTTCCCTCGCCTTTCTCAGGGGTTTCCACCTAGCGAACTGCATATGCTCCTCCAATCCCAGGGATTTAGCGGTGCAGTGCGAGGAGGGGAAGGAGCTCGGAGAACCGCTCTGGGAAATGGGCAGGTCCTCGGCTTCCACCAAGTCAGGGGAAGAAGGGAGAGAGATCTGGCCCTGAGATAAGGCTGGCAAGGCTCCACCGTCTTGGGCTAGGGGTGGGAAGACAGCCCCGCTGCAATATTAGGCAGGGGCCCAGGTGGAGAGGGTGGGTGGCCCGGAAAGGGACAAAGACCAGCCCTGCCCGACCCCCCACGTCAGGGTCCTATTGTTCCTCCTCTCTCGGACCATACCGAACTCTGGTGCCCCCGAGAGGGAGGGAGGGAGGGAGCTGCGCTCGCCGGGTGGACTTTTGTTTATTAAGGGTGAGAAAGGGAGGGTCAGGGACGCTGGCCGGATAAGGGACGCGTATGTTCGCGCGTCGCCTTTAAGGGAAGCCCTGCCCTACCTTTCCCACCGGTCCCTGCCACCTCCTAGCCCTACCTGCATTTTAAAACCCCTGGTAGTCCTGGGATTGGCCCAGGCCGCGTCCTCCGGGCGAAGAAACTTGAACCGGGGGTGGGGGGGGAGGAGGGTGCAAGGCCCCGCGGTTGGAAGATACCATCTTTTCAGCCTCCCCGCGCGCGCCCCGCCCCTCCCGCACACCCCCGAACCTGACCAATCAGACCTGTGGGAGGGCGGGACCGTGGCTCGAGCGCGCCTCTGGCAGGGCGCCCGGCGGGCCGGCGCACCGTGTAGGGGGACCTCGGGGGCCTGCCGCTCCTCTGACCGCCTCCCTTTCGGAGGCGTGGCCCAACGGCGGCGCCCCGCCCCCTCTCCGCCCGGGGTGGGCGGGGCGGCTGGGGCTCCGGGAGCGGGGCCGGGGGCGGGCCTCCGCCTGCTGCGCCCGAGCTCGGAGAGCCCGGGCACCGCGGCCGCCGACGCAGCCACGGTCCCGGTTCCTCAGTCCTGAGGCGCGCGCGGGCTCTCGGGTGACCCTAGAGGGGGCCGCGGGAGGGAGCGCGAGGCGGCGAAGGGCGGGCCGCACGCGTCCCCGGCCGCCCCCCGCGCGCGCGTGGCCGGGCCCAGAGAAGCCCCGGCGCGGGGAGCGCCGGCCCGGCGCGGGCGAGGGCGATGCCGCGGTGACGGCCCCGCCATGGCGAAGCCCCCGGCGGCGGTGGCGGCGGCGGCGGCTGCAGTGGTGGGGTCGGAGGAGCTGAGCCAGGTGCCGGACGAGGAACTGCTGCGCTGGAGCAAGGAGGAGCTGGCGCGGCGGCTGCGGCGCGCCGAGGGCGAGAAGGTGGGCCTCATGCTGGAGCACGGCGGCCTGATGCGCGACGTGAACCGGCGGCTGCAGCAGCACCTGCTGGAGATCCGCGGCCTCAAGGACGTGAACCAGCGACTGCAGGACGACAATCAGGAGCTGCGTGAGCTCTGCTGTTTCCTGGACGACGACCGGCAGAAAGGGCGCAAGCTGGCGCGCGAGTGGCAGCGCTTCGGACGCCACGCGGCCGGCGCCGTGTGGCACGAGGTGGCCCGCTCGCAGCAGAAGCTGCGGGAGCTCGAGGCGCGCCAGGAGGCCCTGCTGCGCGAGAACCTGGAGCTGAAAGAGCTGGTGCTGTTGCTGGACGAGGAGCGCGCGGCGCTGGCGGCGGCCGGGGGGGCTGGCGGCGGCGGCGCTGGCGGTGGCGGCGCGGGCTCCCGCAGCTCCATCGACAGCCAAGCCAGCCTGAGCGGGCCCCTGGCGGGGAGCGCAGCGGGCTCCGGGGCCCGCGACGTTGGCGACGGCAGCAGCACGTCCAGTGCGGGCAGCGGCGGCAGCCCGGACCACCACCACCACGTCCCAGCGGCTCTGCTGCCCCCGGGGCCGCACAAGGGTCCCGACGGCAAGGCCGGAGCCACGCGCCGCTCCCTGGATGACCTGTCAGCGCCGCCACACCACCGAAGCATCCCTAACGGCCTGCACGGTAAGCATCTCGCCCGGATCGGAAGCCCAAGAGTGTCTGTCGTGAAGCGGTAGTTCCCAGAGACCTCATAGGTGCGGGGTGGGGGTGGGGGTGGGGTCGCACCTTCAGACCCTTCCGCAGCTGGCATAGCAAATGGAGCATCCGGTGTGGTGGTGTCCCTGTCTAGCTGTTGCCTCAGAAAAAAGTTTCTCCTCCGCAGCTTTTTGTGTTAGCTGTCGAGGGGTGTCTCTCATCCCACCCTGAAAATACTTGAGAGCAGAGGGGAGTTTTTCTCGGAAGACTATGAAAGGCCTCTGAGCTAAAGCAAGTGAATTTCCCCTTCTGGTTGGCGCCCCAGATAGTCCCTCAAACTAATTAAGCACCGGCGACTGCCCTGTGCTCGAGGCTGGCTTTCTCCCCTGCTTCCTTCCCAGCTCTATCGCCTCCTGGGCTGGGCTGGCACACAATCACCCGTGCTGAGACCTTGACGAAGCTGGGCCAGAGCACCCTGGGCTAGATAAGAGTCCTCCTGGCTTCCCATAAGTCCCGCAGTACTGCTTGGGACACTTTTCTCAGTTCGGTCTCTACGGTTTTCCCTAGAGGATATATTTGGAGTGGATTCCGACTTCCCCGTGTGCCTCAGTTTCCTTTCTTCCTTGCTTGTAAGTTGGAGAGGCTGATGGCCGCCTCACCGGGGTGTGAGGTGGAGATAGATAATGCCCCTAAAGTAAGCTTGATCGCCTTACAGGAAGTGCTGGGGTCATCTGTGGCCAGAGTGTGGGTTGGAAGCCGGCTCTGTCTTCCTCAGCCTGTTGCTACGGGAGGGTGTCCCCACCTAGGGTACTGTGGCTGTCCCTTCAGTGGCGATCTGGGCCCTGCAGCTTCCCTCCTGTCCTGACTACCAGATGCTGTGCTTCCCCGTTTCCCCCACAGTGTTTTGGAGCGTGGTTCACAGTGTTGATGGCACCTGCCTCTGCCCGAACTGCTCCCCTGGTAGTGAAGAATAAGTAGCCCTTTCTGTTCTCCTTAAAGCCTCTCTTGGTCCGTATACTATCAAGGCTTAGAAGAGCCTCTCTTCCCCAAACTAAGTGCTGGAGCCGAGGCCCAAGCTTTACCTTGAGTTTCCTGGCCAAGCCCTCCCTCCACGGGCATTTTGAGGCAGGAGCTGCAGTTCCCATGCAGGTCAGATCGAGGTTTCCCCTTTATTTACTCTCCAGAGCTTGTGAGTTCAGGAAAGGACTGGGGCTAAAGGGATATTTTGTTACTGATGAGCAATCTACCAGGGCAACTCAGGTTTCTTTTTGTAACATTGCATCCACAGGGCCTTTCCCTGACAGCTATCCACTCACGCTCTAGATGCCAAGTTCCAGCTTACTTTGGGGGGACCGACACCCCTCTTTACAGAGCTGGCATGCATCTCTTTGGCTTCCCCTTCCCGGGGGTGGGGGGTGGGCTCTGGGAGGGCCAGTGTTCAGGGTCTTGATTTCTCCAACTGCATCATGAAGGAGGGGAATCTTTGCACTTAGGGAAACACAGGGTTTCTGGTTTTCAGCTATGTCATCAGTAGCAGTGGCCAGGGTGAGTCTCTGCGGGGCACTGCCTTGCTCCAGTGTCTCCACCTCTTTGCAGACAGTCATTTTTTTTTTTTTTTTTTTTTGCTAGGAGGTGTGGGTCTGGCCCAGGGTTGCAATTGCAGTAGTGAATAATGCAGCAGAGAAGGACCTGGCCAGACTGGAGGTTTTCCACCCCACTGGGGATGGGTAGGGGCAGAAGTGTCCTGTTTCCTACAGACCCCACCCCCTCCGAGTGTCCTTGCACCAAAACCTCTGCAGATTTTGTAGTAGCCAAGCTTTGCCTTGGCACGGTCTGAAAACTCAGCATCGCTACTACGACAGATTCCAGCCACACACTGGACTGTTCTTTATAGTTTTGTCTCCTGAAGTCAGTGGGTGGCGGCAAGGTATCCTCCCTTGATCGCACAGAACATTTCCAGGAAACAAGGGAAACTGGGCTTCCCTGTACTGGGATCCAAAGCCTTCCTTGACTTTGAAGAGCAGGGGGCTGAGCTGAGAGAGTCTAGGTGGTGCCCAGCGTGGAGTCCAACACTGGGCTTAGCACCTGCCCCGCGTGCGTGCATCAGCCCTTTACATACATGCATGGGGAGGCACAGAGAGAACCCCAGCCTTTTCTTCTTGGGGTCTCTACCAGGGCCATTAAGGGTTTCTGCCAAGAATGGCTTGAGACCCTTGCAGTTGCCATTTTTGTTGGTTCAGGAACCGTGGCTACCTCCCTGCTGTTGATTCCTCTCAGCTGGGTCTTATCCCCTCCTGTCTGGAAGTGTTCCTTCCTTATCGGTGAGCACAGAGTGGCTCGTTGATAACCCAGTTATCCACAGGGTCTGGGCATCTTGACTCCCTCGTGTATCTAGGGCAACATGGTTAATTTTGCCTCCCGGCCCCTCTTTTGGAAGGTCAAGGGGAACCCATGGAACCCTGTACTCCAGGAGGTCAGTGGGGTTGGCACCTGCCCACAGTGGTCCTGGTGGTCGATGGAGGAGTCCACTGTGGGAGGCTTGCCAGCACATTCTGGCTTCTCCTCCACACTGTGCTTGCCTTTGAAACTGCTCATGGGTCTGAGCTCCCTCCAGTGTGCTGAGCTCTCCGGGGGCGCTATGCTGCTGTGCCCACAGCCCTGTGCCCACAGCCCTGTAAGGTGTTCTAGAAGGCCTCAAGTGGCAGTGGTGGAGGTGTCCATCTGTATTCAAGGCAGTCCTGGCTGAGGTGGGCTTTGCTGACCTGTAAATGCATATACAAATAGGTCTTGGCATGGGACTGGATCCTGGCTGGCTGAAGCCAGGGCTAGGGTGTCCTTGCTGTCACTCTAATCCAGTTTTACAGGCGGAGCCAATTTACAATGTCAGAGGTTCAGCCCCTTTTTCTTTCCCCAAATGAGGTGATTTTTTCAGACAAAAAAAAAAAAAAATCCCTCTGGGGGTGTAGCTTAGGGATAGAACATTTGCTCAACACAGTATGGGACTCTCTTGAGAGTAACACACACACACACACACACACACACACACACACACACACACACACACAAATGTGAGGCAGAAAGGAGAATGTTCAGCCATTTTCTCATAGCCCACCGCCCATCCCCTGTCCTTCTCTCCCCTAACCCCCATGCCCTGTGGCCCCTGTGGCTAATTTAAGTTCCAGCAAAGCCTGTGAGTGAATGTCAGTTATCTTTCTCACACTGGGGTTAGAATTTTGAGCCACTCAGCATGAGCAGGATCGGATCTCCCTTTGGTGTTTTTGTTGATTTTGAAAGGGTGAAGTAGAGGGTGGTCTGAGCTTTTTTAAAAAAAGACGGAGCAAGCTGTCAGTGAAAAGGTCTCTTCCACTAATAAGACTGCCTTTCCTCTGGCTGCCAGCCTGGAGCAAAGGTCGGAGGAGATAATGGGCGGCTTGTGCAAGCTTTCCCCTTCCTCCCAGCCTCACTCTGGCAGAGGGGTTCTGTGACATTGTCCATGGACTTGGGTGCTAGGTCCTCAGGGCCCCGGAAGTCCACAGGCAGGTGACCCACTCAGCATATCCCATTTACCACAAAGAGCTTGCTAGCTGTTGAGGGCTGCCGTGGTCTTCCAGGAGGCCTCCTGGCAAACTGAGGCTTGAAGAGGTGCTGGATATTGCTTTGGTACTCACAGGGCCTGCCGGGGACTGGATTGAGTCTCAGGTGTGAGCTCCAGGGGGGAGGGGCGCTTGAGTAGAAGAGTCAGTTTTTCCCAGGCGGCTTCAGCTCTCCTCTTTGGAGTGTGTGTGTGTGTGTGTGTGTGTCCCTCCATTTCTCTTCCTTCCTCTACCTTTTCACCTTTCTACACCAGGCTGACTTCCCATCACAGTGGTCATCCCACCATGATTCTGTCCCATGCCAGACCTCTGGGCTCCTGGGACATGAACTTTGTGGCATATTGGTCCATGACCGGCATCTTTTACTGGGAAACCCAGCTCCTCCTCATACCTGTTTTCTGTGTGCACCTGCCTGTGGCAGTCACTCATAGTATACAGTTCCTTGAAAGTCTCAGGCAAGTTGCTGAACCTGTAAAATGGGAACCATGACAGAGCTCTGGGAGGAGGGAAGGTGTCTTTGAATGACAGCCTATGAATGCACGTACCTTCTCTGGGATGGGACACCCTGTGCTGAACTTCAGGCAGGGGAGCTTGCTGTCAACGCCTCCAACCCCAGGGTCAGAGAGCCCAAGGGAACTCTGTCTTCCCCCATCTGACCTGGCCTGTGACCTGGCTGACCCTCAAGGCCTGCTTCCTCATTTGTAATATCCTGCTTCCACAACTGGGCCTTTAAAGAAGGGGTCTGTGACTTCTGTTTTCATCTGGATACCGATCTCATGCAGGGAAGTGCCACTTGGGAGCTGTCACCTTGGGATGTGGGTAGGGAACCCCGTAGCCCATGCTTGTGAGTGGAGCTTTTGTGCCCGCCCTTCTTGTCTTCTTGTCCAGTTGAACAGAAGAAAAATGGCTTTGTAGTCAAGAGAAAGCAGAATGGCTAAGCTCTGGAGGTGGGACCTGGGGCATGGTGTGGCATTGCCAGGGTTTGGCCAATGTGCTCTGGATGCATGTGGGACAATATCCGCAGAGCGGCTGCAGGTGGTGCTATGTGCAGGTGAAGCCCCAAGGTTCTGGTGACCCAGAGTTCAGTGCCTGCAAAGGAAAATGGTCCCGATAAATTCTGTGGCCTCTAGAGCCAGGAGCCCTCCATTGGGAGAGGTGCGTGATCACCTGCTGGACACTGGTGAGGGGCTTCACTGTGGGTAGGGCTTAGATGTCTTGGGTTATGCTAGGGAAGGGTTGTCAGGAGGGAGGGCAGCTGGGAGTGGGGGCTGACCTCATAGTTGTCCCTTAAAGCGGGAAGGGAAACATTAGCTCAAGTTTAATGAGCATCTACACTCGGAAGTTCCCTGTGCCTTTACGGTGAGTCATGTCATCTGGCTCGGGAGTGGCAGTTATGGCGCGTCTATCTGGTGAGTGTCTTGTCGGCAGAGCTAAGGGTAGGAGCAGGAGGCTCAGGGCCTCCAGGATGGCCTCAGCTCTAGCACCGGCCATTGGAAAGAACACCTGCTGCAGGCTCAGTCTTCCCCCAGCCCCTGACTGCCTCCTTGGACCTCTGCTTTGTATGTTTGGGTGGTCCTGGCCTACAGGAGGATCAGCTCAGACATTTGTGGGAGATGTTCTGCCTATAACCCAGCTCGAGCTCTGTCCCTATTACAGAGTAGTTAGGAAGTGCACCCAAACTTATGTTGGGATCGAGGTCTGTTGATGTGTGCAGGGGCTGCCCTGGGGGGTTCAGAAATGCAGGAAGCTAGTTCTCATTTTCCTCTTGGGGACAAGGGGACATCAATGGAAGCCACAAGGCCTGGAAACAAGAACAAAATCCTCTCCTACAGGGATGGGATTTTTTTTTTCAAAGCTTTATTTATTTATTATATGTAAGTGCACTGTTGCACTGTAGCTGTCTTCAGACACTCCAGAAGAGGGAGTCAGATCTCATTACAGATGGTCGTGAGCCACCATGTGGTTGCTGGGATTTGAACTCAGGACCTTTGGAAGAGTAGTCGGGTGCTCTTATCCGCTGAGCCATCTCACCATCCCAGGGATGGGATTTTTATTTTTATTTTATTTTATTTTTTTAGGATTTTGATGGGTGTGGTGGTACGAGCTTTTGATCTCAGTCTGGAGGCTGATGCAGGTGGATCTCTGTGGGCTCAGGCCATACAGGGCCACATAGTGAGACCCTGCCTTTAAAATAATAAAAATAATTTCACTTTATCTGTATGATTGTTTTTGCCTGCTTGTGTGTACGTGTACTATGTGTGTGTGATGTGCAAGTCAGAAGAGGATGTGGGATCCCCCGGAACTGAAGTTACCTATGGTTCTGGGCCACCTGTGGGTGCTGGAAACCGAACCAGAGTCGTCTTCAGGAACAGCCAGTGTTCTTAACACAGAACCACCAGTGACCGCTCCAGCCTCTGTCCTTGTGATCTTAAAGTCAGGGATAGCCCCGACCACTTCCTCGAAGCCATCCCAACCTGGTCTCGGTCACATCCTTTCTTTGCCTGTAGGCATATGGTTCTGGACAGACAGGGAGCTGGGTCACCTTAGGGTAGGTGCCTGGTCTTAATGAGTCTTCCCTGGTCTCCAGCTCTGTGGACCAGGTCAGGGAGACCGGAAGTCCTGTCCGTCACCAGTAGATTTCCTAGAAGTGCTATGCAGACTGTTTCATTAAGGTACAGAGCCCCGCCCTGGAGGCCGGCAACCCTACTTCCTGGTCCTTCATCCTGGGTCCCAGATGGCTGGTCATGCTTTGCCCTGCTGTCATCTGGGCCCATTCCCCTCTCCCTGCTAGTGTGGGGGCAGGTCCGGGAGTCCCTCTGTACCTTGCTGCAGGGTTGGGTCCTGTCTCTCCCTTCGTCCTTCCCTCTGTCAGTCCTTGCTGTCCTAGAGTAGGTGGCCCTCAGAGTGCTGGCCTCTTGGAGAGCAGGAAATGCCTGGCCAGGAAGTGCCGGAAACCCTGAGCAAGCCGTGTGGAATCCTCTGGCTCTTAAGGGGGAAGCTGGGAGGGAAGGGGACCCACCCTTGGGTCTGTCACTCTTGTCTGCCTGTTTGGGACCTGGGGTCTTGGTCCTCCTCTTGATTCCTAGCCTTGGCACCAGGGTGAGGAGTGGGGTGCAGGCTCCTAAACTGTCTTTTGGATGGCTCCAAATTAGTGCACATGCTTTGCAAAGAGTGGTGTGTATTCTTCGTCCCTTACAGGAGCTGGGCCCTAGGTCCTCAGTGTGAGACAGGACCCAGGCTACTGGGGCTGCCTGTGACTACACAGGCCAGTGCCTCGAGATGGTGATCTGATTAGTGTGGTGGAGGCTGGGCCTCTGTCTGGGCCACCACTCCTCCTGAGAGCCTGATGGAATTACTGGCCTCAGCTATCTGATGATGGTGTTCTAGTTTAGGGAGAGACTCAACTTCCATTTTGGTGCACACTTGTTTGCTGGGGCTGAAGATGTCTGCTCCTGCTCCGGAGGCCCTTCCCTCCAGCCACCGGGCACAGCCTGGTCTTTTGGACTATCCAGTCGATGTAACCCCAGAGCCAGGGATGACAAGGGCTGGGTGGAAAGGCTGGGGTGTGGCCTCTTGTAATTTAAACTGGATAGAGCCAGGCCACTTTGGCCACCTCCCTCTCTTTTCTTCATTTCCTATTCTTGGCAGTAAATGGTCTTTATCTATTTCCAAAAAAACCCCTGAAACCAGCCGTGGTGGAGGTGGTGGTGGAGGTGGTGGTGGTGGTGGAGGTGGTGGTGGTGGAGGTGGTGGTGGT
>NC_034596.1:102298473-102306963 GCF_900095145.1 Mus pahari | reverse complement strand
GTGGTGGTGGTGGTGGTGGTAGTGGTGGAGGTGGTGGTGGTGGGTGTACAAACTTAGCCTCTCCTAGGTCATAGCTAGTGCTGCACCTTTTGCCTTTGTGGTTCCTCACCTGCCTAATTGATTGATTGACTGATTGATTGATTGAGACACGATCTCACAATGTAACTCTGACTGGCTTAGAACTCACTATGCAGACCAAGTTTGAATTTACAGAGACCCCTCCCCCTGCGAGGATTAAAGGTGTTTGCCACCACATTATAACTGGGCAACAAGCAAGCAAGCAAACAAACAAAACAAACAAAACAAACAAACAAAACAAACACCTTTGTTTGGGTCTGGACTCAGAGCTTCCGGTAGTTGCTCCGGGCTTCCAGTCCTGTGGGCAGTGAGAGTCAAGAGTCTTTAGGATGAAACCTGTGGGCCCTGAAGGGGCCACTGAACTGGGCTTTGTCCATTGGTCAGCCTGTGGTGGACAATGGCCCATCCTTCTAGGCTGGGGGATGGGGTTTTGGGCCAAGGAGGCAGAGGGCAGTTTAAGGTGGAGGCAAGTTGGTTTGTGTTGGCCTCCCGCTGAGCTGTGGTTTGTGGGTACCCAAGGACACAGCTCTAATGCGCCCAGTTGAGGGCTTGCAAGCAGCTGCAGAAAGCTAGGCCCGTTTGTCGCACTGTACATAGGTCAGCTCGTAACCCCTCCCTTGCATCTCTAGGTTACAGCTGAGCACAGATGCATCCATACCACGAACACTCAGGACAAGCCTGCCCCGAAGGGAGTGGTAATGGCTGTTAGGCTATATTCAAGGGGACAGATGTAGGCAGGGCCGGTGGCACGGAGATGGCAGCTATTGAGTAGAGTCGACCCATTTCCAGAAATAGAACATCCACTGTCAGGGGATGCATCTCTTTGTCTCCCTAAATCTGTCTTCCCGTCAGCTTCCACGGTGTAAGGCAAGAAGGAGACTTGCTCTTGTCTAGGAATCAGAGGCTCCGGCGAGCACCCTGCTCCCCTGCCCCGTCACAAGGGCTTGATTGTGTGCGGGCCCTGAATGCACCCGCCTGTCACCATGTGCCGCACCGGCTGGCCTCCCTAATGAGCCCGCACTGGGAGTGGCCCTTTGTGGCAGGTTCCGGCCCCGGTGCCTGGGCCAAGGCTCCGTTTCCCAGCCGCTTGGCTGTTTAACGACTCTCCGTCGCTGGCGGGACAATGGGAAGCTCCCCCTGCGCCTTCCCCTTTCTGTTTCCCATATTTCTCGGCAATGTGCGCACCCCACCTTTCTGCACGGCCCGAGATGAGGGGGGTCTCACTCACTCTTTCAGCTCCTTCTGTCCCAGTTGGCACAGTAAGCCTCCCTTCCTCTGCCCTGTAGGTCAGCTCCTCCTGCAGGGACACCCCCTCCCCCCTTGTCTCCTTTCTTTTGTTCCTCTTGGGTCTCTCCCCAGATCCTTCCTTGCAAACAGGCTAGTGTTTCCTTGTCCAGAGCAATAAAACAAAACCCTTCCTTCCACTACCCTGCCCTCTGTGGACGGCGGGGGGTGGGGTGGGGGGTGGGGCGAAGCTCCCTTTGCTATGAACTGGAGCTCCTGTTCCTGCGGCAGACCCTGGGAGAGGTGACCCCGGTTAGTAGTCTCTATCCTGTAGCATTCGACGCCCCCTGACAGTTGTCCTCTGGAGCCCAGAGTGTTCCAGCTCCCCCTCCCCCCACCTCCTGACAGCAATGTCAGCGCTCTCTCTCTCTCTCTCTCTCCATCCTGAGTTTCTGCTTTGATTGTCCATCCTGGGATTGCTGGCTACCCGTATCCTGTGGATTCAGCCCCCCCCCCCCGACCTGTGTCCCCATACCTGAACCTTGGCCAGCTCCTCCTCAAGGTCTCTCAGTTGTGGCCCTGAGCTGTCTGTCCATTGTCCCAGGGGCTTCAGTCTAGTGTGATTGCAGTGACGGGGGTGGAGGGTGGAGGGTGGGATGGGGGGGGCAGTGCTCCGGAGCACAGAAGCTTGTTTACCTGGGGATAAGGGACAGTCTGTGGACAGCTCTGCAGGACAGTGCCCGCGTGGACAGCTCTTCCTGTGGGTTCTGCGACTCCAACTCACCCACACAAGTTGGGACATCTGAGCCTGGACTTGGGGACTTCATCTCCCCCACCCCCTGCTCAGTGACTTGTTACCTGGGTCCTGGAGCTTTGGTATCGAGCCTGCTCACTCTTCAGGTGCACCTCCGGCCCTTCCGTGGTGCCCCTTCCCCAAGCCTGCACCCTTTTCACAGAGGCTTGGGTTGGTCCTCGAGGCAAACAGGCACAGGATGTGTGACATGTGGCCCTCATTTGTTCCGTGTCTGTGGGAAGCCTTAGACTACTGAGCCAGGGTCATGGTGGGTCCCAGGCTTGCTCATGCATGGGACATGGCTGGGGACCATGTGTCTGCAGGAAATCAAAGCACAGAGAGGGTCCCTGGCTCCAAGGGTCCTATCCAGACCTTAGCTGCTTGGGTCCCAGCTGGCAGCTTTTTATTTTTCAAAGGAGGCCGAAAAGGATGCAGGATCAGAAAGGAAAGAAAACGGTTTTTGAACTGAAGGGGTAGCGGGGTAGGGACACAGCCAGTGGCATGCTTCCTGCCCTGTGTTTCCCCTTGGAGGAGAGGAGAAGACCTGCCCTGGACACTGGACACCCTTGCTTACTGACTCTCACGCTATTGATTGCTTGTGGTGCCCAAGGCTGTGACTGACAAGTGGGCATACCCTCTCTTGGGGTTGAGCTGCCAGGGTCCAGCTGTGGGCCATTTCGCTAGCTGTCTCTGGTGATAAGTCCATTAGACACCACACCTGAGGCTCTCTCCCCTCCCCGCCACAGATCACTGGAGCCTTACTGTGCTGAGCATGCTGTGTGTGTGTGTGTGTGTGTGTGTGTGTGTGTGTGTCAGGGTGACATTGAACTAATTTCAGTGACATAGCCTAGAGAGAGACTGGACATAGCATTCTACAGACTGTAGGACTGAGTGGGACCCTGGTGCTTCCCTGTCCCCATGGGAGGTCTCTGGGAGCCTGGGTCTTACTTTGTGTAGACAACAGCACAGTTGAAGTGGTGGGGAGGGATCTGCTGGGAGCAGGGGCATGGATCATTGGTGTCAGTGGCCCTGGAGGCCTCACTGTTGCCCCCGGGACTTCTTGATTCTCCTTGACTTCTCCTCGAGGGCATACCATGCTCAGCTAGCCCTGCAGGCCCTGAAGTGTGGGGACTTCTCCTGAGACAGTCTTTGGGAGCCCCTCCAGGAGTGTGGTTATGAGGTCCTGATCCATTTACTGGTGCCCCAACTGTGGGAGGTGGTCTCCAAAGCTCTACGATCTGCAGACCCCCCTGACCCCTTCCCACTAAGTTAGGAGTTTGTCCCACGAGTGCTAGCCTGGTTGTGGGCACTGTGGCCAGCTGCAGTGGTGAGTGACACTAAGTGCTGTAGGGCTCTGTATGAAGAAGCCGCTTGTTCTCAGTGAGTGCCTTAAGGCTGGCCTCCTGCTGCCTGGGCTCCGTGGACTCCAGGTAGTCACTCCTGATGGTCAGGGATTCTGGAAGCATTCGTAATGTTTGGGTTATCCAGGTTACCCTGCTGCTGTTTGTCATCCTTGTCTAGGTCTGCTATGGCAACCTCAGGGACTCCCCCCATCTCCCCTGTACCCCACCTCTAGCTCCTTGTCCCAGGGACACAGCCAGCAGCTTTCTTCTGCCGCCTGTGGCTCAGAGCTGAGGAAGAACGCCAGTTGTTGGGTTAGTGAGCCCAAGGCCCTTTAAAAAACAGGACTCAATGGAATCGGGAAGATTCCCCCCCCCAACACACAAGGGTGGGAAGCGGAGGGGCGCTGTGAGGGAGGCATCCAGGTATCCTGAGCTGGCATGGCAGAACATCCCGGGTGTCCCAGCAGGCCTGGTATGTACGCCTGTTGACTGACAAGCTCTATGTGCGCCTCACCACCTCTCCTTGGGGACATGGTGTGCCTCTTAAGGGCTGGTGGTGGTGGTGTGTGTGTATGTGTGTGTGTATGTATATGTGTATAAGTATGTAAGTATGTGTGTGTGCATGCATGTAAGTGTGTGTGTAAGTATGTGTGTATAAGTATGTGTGTGTCTGTATATAAGTGTAAGCATGTGTGTGTATGTATGTGTATGTATATATATGTGTGTAAGTATATGCGTACACATATATAAGTGTAAGTATGTGTGTGCATGTATGCACGTGCATGCATGTGTAAGTATGGGTGTGCATGTATATAAGTGTGTAAGTATGTAAGTGTGCATGTGTGTATATATGTATGTATGTGCACGTATGTGTATGCATGTGTGCATGTGTGTGTGTGTGTGTGTGTGTGTGTGTGTGTGTGTAGGTGGATGTTTTCATGGACACCCCAGCTTCCCCACAGGTTTCTTTCTCCTGACAGGTTTATTTTCGCTTAGTCTCTCCCCAGTTTCTCCAGCCTCAGTTACTTATCTGTGGGTTGGGGGTGTTGCATAGTCTCAGTTGCTCAGAGACCCTTGAGGAGCTTGGGATGATAGATCCAGAAGTCCAAACCTGTCTTGGTTTTCAGCCTCACGGAGGTGGCTACTCCCAGATTAGCCATTTTCCCCGTCTAGACAATCCAGTAGTGTCTTATTTTCCTTCATTCTTGTTTTGGGCCGAGGATTTACAGTAGCTGTGGCTGAGTCTCTGGTCTCCAGCTGTCACTTTCCAAGTGCTTAGCCAGTTGGGGCCCTGGTCTGACCCAGAAGCAGCAGCCACAGGATCCTTTGCTGCTGCACCACACCCACACCCCATGGAGGAAATGACTTCCCCTGCTCTCCCCTCCCTACCAGCATCACCTGTCAACTCCCCATTGCTGCCCCAAACAGTCATGGAAAGAAAAAGGAGACTAGAGATAGAAGTCACTCAATTGTTTCTTTTTAAGAAAACTTTATCTTTGTGCACACCATTGTGTGTGCAGGGGCAGGGAGTCGGGGAGCGTGTGCCAGTGGAGGGTGAGGACAACTTTGAGGAGTTACTTTTCTTTTGCCACCTGAGTTCGAGAATTGAACTCAGGTGGCTGGGGTTTCCAGGCCAGCATCTTTGACTGCTGAACCATTTTATTGGCCCTTCCTCTGAATGCTGACCTTGCTCCTGTGCACCGGGCCTCTGGTGGCTTTCTATCCCGTTAATGGGCTCCTTCTCTGGTTATATGAAGCCGCCCCAGCTGTTGTGGAAAAAGACAAACTCAGGAGTGGCAGGGCTAGCCTTAGGGGCAAAGAGAAAGTCATTTGTGAGTCCCATAGGCGCCTTCACCTTTGACTCCAGGTGTCCGAGCTATCGCGCCACTTCCCTGTGGGGTGTACAGAGCGGATGCCTAAAACCTCAGCTAGTACTGAACCGTCTGCATTTATATAAATTCTGATGAGGGAAGATGGGGGATGGGCGGGTGCCGTCTGTGTGCAGTTTGGTTCCCAGCTGGGATTCCCATCCCAGGAGGTGGAGGTGAGATGTCACGCAGCTCACAGCCAAGTGCTTGTAAAACTCCTTGGGCTCTGGTCAACTGTGGACGACCACAACTAGGGAAAGTAAAGCCACAGATAAGTGAGGTGATTGTCCCCAGGGCCACATGCATTTTGGGTCTCCGTATGCAGGAGGCAGGCTGTCTTGTCCTGCCCTGCCCTCCCCTCCCCACCCCCACCCCTCTGTGTTCAGCACAGGCACCCATTTGCCCTTCAGGGGCTGCTGATTGGCATTCAGTAGAGTACAAGCGGCAGGCCTTGCTTTGGGGAGGTGGTGCGGGTGTTGGGAGGCTAGCAGGGGGCTGGGTGGGCTCAGGAGGCAGCCGTCTCTGACACTGCCCTGCATGAGGGAGGGACTCCAGGCTGGAGTGGTCGCCTGCCTGCTTCGCCAGCGCTGGCCTACTTTTACGTATTTGGATGAGCCTGTGGAAGAGCTGGAAGTGGACCCTCTGACTTTCTGGGGAAACTGGAACAGACTCTGTGGGCCTCTGTTTGCCTCTGACCTTGTTGTGAGACGTGCGGCTGCCCGGAGGTGTCTGTCCAGGCCTCTGGAGTCTGTGGTCTTTGCTTCAGGTCTTTTTCTGGAGAACCTCAAAGGCACCAGGGGTTGTTGGCTGTGAGGCAGTGTGGCCATGTTGAGCAGTGAGGGAGCTCTTCCAGTCCCTGACTCAGCTTTGTCACCATGGAGTGGATTCTTTTGTCTATGTGTGTGCGTCTGTGTGAATGAATACCAAGTGCATTCAGAAGAGCTCCTGGAGTAACAGGGAGTTGTGAGCCTCCTGACAGCGTGATGTCGGTGCTGGGAGCGTAGCTCAGGTCTTTTGTTTGGGCAAGCAGTCTCTGTCTTAACTGCTGAGCAGTCTCTCTGTCCTCTGAAGTGGACTCTTGGTTTGTTTCTTCTTTTTCCAGATAGGGTCTCACTATGTAGCCCTGGCTGTCCTGGAACTCACTCTGTAGACCAGGCTGGCCTCAAACTCACAGAGAGTTGCCTCCCCAATGCTGGGATGACAGGCCTGCACCACTACTCCTGGTGTCAGCTGAGGATCTGGGCCGTGGGCTACTTGTATGCAGTTTCTTGATTTTTTTTTTTCTTTTCTTTTAAAAAACTAATAAGGGGATTTACAAGCAAGAGCTCCATCTGAGGTGCTAGAGGAAGCTTTGTCCTGTCAGTCAGCCATGGGTGTAGAGCAGGCTCTGTGGGCTGTAGATGGTACCCCCTGACTTACACAGGATGAGGGGCTTGGGCCTTCGAGGAAGAGGCCGACGGAACCTGGGCAAGGAGGGTGTCACCCAGGGAGCCCCTCTTGGAACCCTGGGCTGTCCTGAGGCAGGGCTGTGGGAGGCGAGACATCCCAGTACCCTTTGCTTCTCCGTCTGTTCGGAGAACCCTGGGAGTCACACAGTCCGTAGCAGGCCTGGCAGAGTAGTTGTGGGGTAGGGGGAGTGGATGTCGGTTTTTGCTCTGCCCCATTCTCTCCAGTTGGCACAATCCCACCTTATCCCGCCCGTAGGAACAGGCAGCACCCTGGTTTGACTTGGGGCCTTGCTACAGGTACAGCTTCCCTTAGTCGCAGGGTCTTGATGGCGGCAGCACGGAAGGCGGAGGGAGCAGCTGGTGGCAGCCCTGCCCTCCTCAGCGCTGGCTGCTGCTCTCAGTGCAGTCTCCCTGGCACAGCCGGAAGAGGCCGCGTGTGAGAGGGCCTTCTTTCCAAACCCAAGTACTCATGCCATTGTCAGTTATGGGCTCTGGGAAGAGGGGCCATCGTCGTCTGCCTCCGTCTGGTGAATGTTCACAAGAGGGACCGCGGGTTTCGCCTCACGCTCATGCTCCTCCCGTATGCTGTGGTGAGTTCCCAGGTGTGGCATTTCCTCATGAGTCCCCATACTCTGTGCTTCAGTGTCCCCACCGCGAGAGCCAGCTTCAGTGGTTCAGTACCCTGACCTTCAAAATTCTGGGTCAAGCCTGCTCCAGTGGCTGCGCCACCTGCTGTGAAGGCCAGTGATGGCAGATGGGACCCATGTGCCTCGGGCACTTGCTGTGGTCTGGTTCTCTGGTCCCCAAGCTGCATCCTACTTGGCTGTGCGTGGGAGACAGATGGAGGGCTGTCTCCAGGGTGGGAAGAGCAGGGCACAGTTCTCTGTTGGAGGCCCAGAGGAGTTAGGGACCTGGTCTATTCAAGTAGGCTGTGCCTTCACACCCCAAGACTGTCACAAGGCACCCCCCTTCTTGAGGTTCGTTCGTAGGGGGCCCCCTGAAGTTACCTGTAGACCAGTCTGTCATTTACCTGGGTTTCAGAGTCAGATGGTGTGGGTATCACTTAAGGTGGGGGAGAGCGAGCTGGAGACGGTGTTCTGTCCAGATGCTGCCCCCAGTCCCAAACAAACCCTGTGTTCTGAGTGTCTCCTCAGGCAGTGACCCAGACCACTTCTTGCCTTCCTGCTGTGCTTGGTGGAGTTCTAGCTTGGTTTGCTGGGTGAGGGGTGACTCGGCCGACACTCCGTTTGTCACCCAAGTTTGGAAGGGCCCTTGCACCTAAGCTCTCTGCCTGTGGGTTCACCCTCATGGCCCCAGACAAACCACATGGAGACAAGTGACTCAGTTTCCACCACTGTACCTTGTTCTGTCACTGGGCTGAGAAGGACCATGAACAAGATGTGGGCATGGTGACATCGGCCTTTTCAAAGATGAGACACACTGTGACTCCCCTTTACCCAGAGGGAACCATGAGGCAAAGAGAAGATATGTTTTAACAGTTTAACAGCAGCAGTGCTGGGGTCTGACCTTGAACATCTGGGTCCCCTACTTAACCCCTCCCATCTAGCCTCTGTACACCGTAAGCACCTTTCCACCGCTGACTTAGCTTATTCCTAAACGGTAGCGCTCTATTGCAGAATGCTAGAGGGATCCATTTTTCCACACCAGCACCCAGATGTCCTCTGCCCCTGCGGTGTGGCTGTGTTGACCCTGTGACGCTCAGGTAGCCCGGATCT
>NC_034596.1:102294974-102298363 GCF_900095145.1 Mus pahari | reverse complement strand
TTTTCGAGACAGGTTTTCTCTGTGTAGCCCTGGCTGTCCTGGAACTCACTTTGTAGACCAGGCTGGCCTCGAACTCAGAAATCCACCTGCCTCTGCCTCTTGAGTGCTGGGATTAAAGGCGTGTGCCACCACACCCGGCTGAAACCTCGGTTTCTTGACTCCAAAGCCCGTACGGTCGGTTTCTCCTAGTGCATCATATGCCCCGTTGTTTGCTCCTGTAAAGGGCGACCCCTAAACCCTCCACAAGTATGAGCCCATGCCTCACTTTTCCAGTGGAAGCTGTCAGGCTATCAGAACCTCTGCTGGAGTGTTGGGGGCCACAGTCCGGATTGCCGAGGGGCAGGTGTCCTGCCTCCACGTTTGTCTGGGCTCCGTGTGAAGTGGCGCACACAGGCTGGTCAGATGCTCAAGCCCTTGTGCTGGACAAGCCTCCCAGGTGGGGTGGATCTGCCAGCTGCTGTCTCACTTGGTCCTGTCCGGCCTCAGGCTCTCCACTATCCCTCACACCTGTGATTTATCATCCACAATGTCACCTGCCACCTGCCCCTCCCTAGCCCATGGCTCACGGTAGAAAACCCTGGAAGATGTGAAAGCATTCATAACTGGAAGTTAGAAATTGTTGATAATTCTTCCCACCTTGGAGGTGCCTCCATGTGATTCCCCTCCATGTAACCATTGGCAACATCTGGTGTAAGCGTCGGGTATTACCAAAGCCAGCATTAGGGACCCTAGCACAATGCTGAGAACCTGACCATACAGCCACCCGCCCTCCATGTCATATGAGATTTTATTACATGTAATAGATTCATTATGCATATTTTATTTGAATTAGTTTAAATTTTGATGTGTGTGCACTCTCGCACTGTGTGTGTTTGTGCATGTGAGCTCAGGCAGGGGAGGACACTCGGTGTCCTGATCTATCATTTTCCACCTTATTCCCTTGAGACAGAATTTCCCAGAGCCTGGAGCAAGGCAGGTGGTTGGCAAGCCCCAGCCACCCTCTCACCCTCTCCTGATGCTGGGGTTACAGGTGGGCTCATGCACGCCCAGCTTATATGACTAGAGGAGATTTGAACTCACACCCTCATGCATGTACAGCAAGCACTCTGAGCCACTGAGCTCTCTCTCCAGCCTTCAGTGTCTGGGTATTTTCAAAATGAGCTTTATTCCCCAGGGTGGTTTTTAGACCTGTAGATAGCTGCAGTGGGTGCAGCCCCGTGTCCCAGCCGCTCTCCTCCCTGCTCTCCTCCCTGCCTAAGTCATTGGCTTTCACAGCAGAGGGGTGCGTTTGCTCCAGGGGACAAGCCAGCGTTGACCAGTCGGCATCAGCTGGAGCCCCTGCTCAGGTCAGATTTCCTTAGTTTTCACTCCATGCCCTTTATTCTGTTGGAGCATATCCAAGACACACATTTAAAGGTCCAGGTTTTGCCGCATAGGCTGGCTATATGGTTTCTCACCCTCCGTCTCTTTTCACACGAGCATGTCAGGATGATATTTTTTTGGGGGGGGGGGTTGGTCTCCTGAGTGCTAGGATTAAAAGTGTGCACCAGGCTAGGATGATGCCTAAGTGACCATCCAAAGTGACCATCTTCTTGTCCTATCACGTGGCTGGGCCACATCCTGGGTACCTCAGGGTGATCAGAAGGGGGTCCCTGAGGCCTGTCACACCTACGATGCAGTGATAGACACCTGGGCTTCTTAAGTCCCAGCTACCCAACCTGACAAAGCAGGCTGCAGGCAGACCTGGCGACTGCTTTCACCTATGGTCACAGCTGTGTGGCTCCCCAGCCTCCCCAGGTGTCTCCTAACCACTGGCTATGATTGCCTGAACTGCCTGGACTGAACACAGGGTCCGGGTCTGAGGCCGTCTGACCCAGGTGGGCAGAGTGTGCTCTTTGGTAGAGGGACAGGCCATTGGTGTGTGTGTGTGTGTGTGTGTGCGCGCGCGCGCGCGCTGGCCTTATAATCTGGATCTAGGTCCATGACTTCTGTGAACCTCAGTTCCCCTCTGGAGAAGCTGGGTACTCTCAAGTGTCTTTGGGCTGTTGGGAGAAGCTGGCAGGGGGTTCCAGTGTAACCATGGGCTGTGAGCGATGGGCTGTGAGTGATGAGCCTTCATTGATTGACAGTGTTGAAGAAGGCCAGGTGAGGACCGAGCAAGCTTTTTGATGAATTTTTGGTGTCAGGGTTGGGACCCAGGGCCTGGTGCCTGCTAAGTATGCCCTTTACCCCTTATCCACACCCCAGCCTCCGAGCCCCCCTTGTCTTAACCAGCTTCATCATGCAGGTCAAAGATTGCTGTGTTTAAAATAGCTGCTCCTATCTTGGGCCATTTCCAGAGGGTCCTGGTTGCCCTCCCCCTCCCCCTCCACCGAGGCCTCTGGGAAGGTCGAGAGCAGCAGGTCCTAGCCACAGGATGTTTCTCTGTGAGCCCATTGAGAAATCCCCCTGGAAATCCTCCTTTGGCCCTGGTGCACCGGGTGAGAGAATCGGAGACAATGGGGAACTTGGGAACAAAAGGCACCATTGTTTGGGCTGCCTAGGCTGGGGTCAGTGGGTGCCTAGCTAGGACAGTCAGACCCATGCCCAGGCCACCGATTTCTGCTTCCCAGGACTTGGCCATGAGCCGTGTGGGGGAGGGGATGGAGGGAGCACAGTTGACCCAGATCCAAGGCTCCACTGCGTCCCCTGCGTTCCCCTTCCCCCAGTCCTCCCTTTCAGGCACGGGAGCTTCATTCAGCGTTTATATTCAAGAGCCGCCTCCATGGGGGAAGGGGCCAACGTCAAGGGCATTGCCAGCAGTGCTGTGGCGCTCTGCACCTGGACTGCACATTGTCTGGGCTCCACTGCCCTGCTTTGCCCTTCAGCCAGGTGAACCCATGTCAGTTTGGTCATCTGTTAACTTGAGACACTGGGTGTGACTGCATTCCTCTTCCAGGGGGCTCCACTCTTGCACACCTACCCTTTAAGGGGGCCTCTGGGATGGCTACCTGCAATCCTCATTTTTGCCCTTCCAGAGTGTTCTTCCTGAAACAGGTTCACTCTGCACCTGACCCTCCCGGGGCCTTGCAGCCTCAGCACCACCTTCAGACTAGGAACAAAGGTGGAGGCCATCTTCTGTCTGCCTCTAATTCCTTTCCTTTTTTTTTTTTTTTTTTTTTTTTTTGTTTTTTTTTTTTTTTTTTTTGTTTCTCGATACAGGGTTTCTTCTCTGTGTAGCCCTGGCTGTCCTGGAACTCACTCTGTAGACCAGGCTGGTCTCAAACTCAGAAATCCGCCTGCCTCTGCCTCCCAAGTGCTGGGATTAAAGGCGTGTACCACCACTGCCCAATCCCTTTCCTATTCTTTCTTGTCTCCCTCTACAGAGGCTTCTCTGACCCCAGACCAGC
>NC_034596.1:102208124-102292644 GCF_900095145.1 Mus pahari | reverse complement strand
GACAGGCCATTGGTGTGTGTGTGTGTGTGTGTGTGTGTGTGTNNCNNTGTNTNTGTGTNNCNNTGTGTGTGTNNCNNTGTNTNTGTGTGTGNNNCNNTGTGTGTGTGTCCCTGTGTCTGTGTGTGTGTGTCTGTATGTGTGTGTGTTGGCATAGGGGCCCACAGCTAGGGTGAATCCAAGGCTAGGGTCACTGTATGTTCTTCCCCTTCTGAACCTTCTTGTGTGGAGGGATGAGTCAGTCAGATGGACCATGGTGGGTTGGTGGTGGTGGTGTCTAGCCTCAGACCAGCTCAGGTCAGTAGCCTACCTGGTGTGTATAGTACCTCAGCTCTCTCCTTTGTAAGAGAACAAGCTGTGGGCAGGCAGGAACAGGTATGTGGGTTCTCTCTCCAGCCACTCTGGACTCAGCTGTGGGAGCGAGTCTCCAGACTTGTTCTGACCCACAAAGACCCACAAGCATGCTAGACACCAGGCTGGGTCACCCCGTGCTGCCTGGAGCAGTGTTCAGACCCAATCTTCTCTTCTACCCAGGGTCCCTTTCTGCCTGGGTTACTCACCCAGGTGGGCCAAGGCTCAGCTCTGTGGAGGAGAGAGGCGTGGGATTGCCCTGGACCCGGGTGGGTGCACTAGGCTTAGGGACAAGCCTGGATTCAGGATTCCCTTTGTCCTGTCCTTGCCCCAGTTTCTTCTAACTGCGGGGTCAGGACGGACGAGGTGAGTATGCACATTGCCTCAGTAGGCCCTTTGGCTAGGGACGTGGGGCTTCACTTGGCTTAGACTGAGACAAAGACAGAAATGAAGTTCTGGATGGCCAGGAGGCTGTGGGGCTTGATTTTGGGGAGACGTGGGACAGTAAAGGAGAGTCAAGGTGTGTGTGTGTTCATGTGTGCAGTTCTGACAGCTACATAGCACAGATGTGCCTGTAATGGCCTGCTTTCTGTGTGTTAGTGTCTTGACAGCCACGGCAGTTTACACCCGCACCCACCTTGGCTTTTGTGTCCCTGGAGCCACACATATCTGTAGCTCTGCCTGCCTCTGCTGCCAGTGAGTGCATATGACGTCTCTTCACACCAAGGTGCCTTAACCTACCCTGGTCACAATGTGCACACGTATGTACCTCACTGTCCCCTGCAGTGACTGGAATCATTCCTCCCCGCCGCTTCTATTTCTTGCTGTTGACCCTTTTGACAAACACTTGTGACTGCTGGGGCTGTTGGCACTGCCGGGCCACTGGCAAGGCTGAGAGTTTAGCTCTTGTAGCTGGGAGAGAAGATAACTTTATTTCCTTCAATATGGATGTTACCCGAAACCCTCCCACCCTCCTTCCCACAACAGCCCCAGCTTCCCTGCTTCCCTAAGCATTTCCTAGGGTGACTGATTACTAATAGGCTAGGAGGTGTGTCTGAGCCCGCAGGATTGAGGAGGCAAGTGCTGCCTGCCCTGTGACTCCCCGCAGTCCCCCTGAGCATGTGGTGGGGGTGCTTTCTGGCTGTGTGCCCTAGCCATGTATCCCGAAAGGTCCATGCTTGGGGCCCATAGCCTTTCTCCACTGCTTAGGAAACTCTTACTGCGGATGAAGAAACCGAGGCACGGGGCTCTGAGGGAACGGCCCTACCTAAGCCCAGGGGTGCCTCCTGGAGGTCGGTAGTCCCCTTATGCTCCCAAGTGTGCGTCCTAAGACCTCACTCCCTGACTGAAGTTCTTCCCTTTCCTTGGTGGCCCGCCATGTAGAGTGGTGGAGTGGCTGTCACCTTCCTCATGCTGATATCCACAACATGGTTCATCATCCCCATTGAATCTGCCTAGCCCGGCACAGGAGGAAGCGCAGGTGTAGCTTGGGGATGTGCTACTCAGAAACTGTGCCCCTGACCCTCGGTTTCTCCTCTGACCCTTCTAAAGAGCTGTGTGGCAGCAGTGGGCGGCAGATCATGTTCCAGTGGTGGCTGTGTCTGGTTTCTTCCTCTGTGTGTTTACTGAAGGTCACCTGTGTGAGGAGAGAGGGACAAACTCAAGACCAGAGGACAGCAGAGCCAGGCCTAGCTAAGCTCTGACCTTCACGGCCTCTAGCCTGCTGCAGGGCTAGTCAGAGAGTAGGGAGAGACTGGGGAGTGTGTGTGTGTGCGTGTGCATGTGCGTGTGCGTGTGCGAGTGCGAGTGTGTGTGTGTGTGTGTGTGTGTGTGTGCACACCAGTCTCTGGGACACTGATGCTCACTGGTGTCTACTGTAAGCTCTCAGATTCCTGGAGGGAAGCTGCCGGACCAGACAGGCAGGCAGGCCTTGGGTGTGGCTTATAGGAAGTTCGTGGCTGACAGGTCAGTGTGTCACGGCTTATGTGGTTCTGGGACAGCTTGGTGTTCTGTATGTCACAGCAGGAAGGCTTGCGCTGGGTGGCCTGCTTGCTCAGTTGTGGGACCAAGGTCACTCTGTGGGGACGCAGGGAGATATGACGTCAGTGTGAGTGCCCCAGTGCAGATGTCGAGACCAGTAAGGTCTAAGGGCAGTGCACTCATTCTCCTCAGGGTCTTCAGTGACAGCTTGAGCTCTGGAAAGGAGAGGAGGCGTCACACCTTCCTTCAGGCAGCCGATTTGGCCTGTGAGGTGATGCAGAGTCCTCCGATGCGAGTCTGCAGCAGCGAGAGACTGATTCTGAGGGCAGCCTGTTGGGGCTGCTTCCTGGAAGGAAATGTACCCTCACCTTATAGTGCTCTGACATCAAGTACATTCTACCAAAGTCCAACTTGGGGAACTTATGAGTTTATTGGACTTATTTACAGAGCGCTAATGAGATATATAGCGACCTGCCCAGCCAGAGTTACATGGTGAGACCCTATCTTAAACAAACAAGCAAATGAAGAGAAATAACTAATAATTTTTTTACTAAAACAAGTAAGAAGTAGGTGGCACCTGAGGCATGACACCCATGGCTGGCCTCTGTGCGGTGACAGACTTACGCGCACGCACACACACACACACACACACACACACACATACAAGCACGCACGCACACATACATGCACAGTCCAAAGTGCCAGTTCTAGAGGAGATGGCTCAGACATTTGTTGACAGATCACTGCTCATCACTAAACCAGCCACAATGAGACAGGCGCCCCTTCTCCACACCCCCCTGCAGGGCCTCCCATGCGTAGCAAGCCTTTGTACATTGGGCCCCACAGCTGACTGATAGAACCCTTGGGCCTGAGGTCACACCACTCCAGGTTTCTCCACCTTGCCCTGAGTCCCTAGGCGGTTACTGGCTATCACAGGCCAACTAAGACAAACAGGAGCCTGTTGCAGAAGGCTGTCGTGGACCTAACAGAAGAGCTAACTCCTCCCAAGAGACCCTCGAGATTGGACCGATTGGTGGTCTATGTTCCCTTGTAGAAGGAGGGGGTGGGCCACTTCCTCTTGTGCTTCCCAGCCATGCATGTGGAACTCTGCCTAACTGCAGGTGGCTGCATGGTCTCAGGAGGGGCTAGACTGTGGAGGAGTAATGGAAGGGGGGACCTCATCTGTGCAACTGTGGACGAGTCACCGTCCATGTCGGGATGAGAACTTCAGTGGTACAGCTGCTCTGGGGTCACTTATGTGCGTGCTATTGGAGGCCAAAGGCATTGGGGTCTCCCTAAAGCTAGAGTTAACAGGCAGTTGCGGGCTGCCTACTGTGGGTGTGGGGAATTGAACTTGGGTCCTCTGCAAGAGCAATATGGTTCTTAGTTCTCTCTCTCTCTCTCTCTCTCTCTCTCTCTCTCTCTCTCTCTTTTTTTTTTTTTTTTGGTTTTTCGATACGGGGTGTCTCTGTGTAGCCCTGGCTGTCCTGGAACTCACTCTGTAGACCAGGCTGGCCTCGAACTCAGAAATCCACCTGCTTCTGCCTCCCAAGTGCTGGGATTAAAGGCGTGTGCCACCGCTGCCCTGCTGTTTGTTAATTCTTAGTGAGCCATATCTCCAGACTCCCACCTTGGTTTTAGGGGAGAGTGTCTTATAGGCCTAGAGCTTGCTGAGTAAGTTAGGCTGGCTATCCAGTGTTGGGATTGCAAGAGTGCCACCAGGCTAGCTGTTTATGTGGGTCCTAGGGATCAAACTCTGCTCCTCAAGCTTGCAAGACAAGCACTTTACTGGCTGAGCCATTTCACTGGCCCCTGGCAGTTTGCATACTTTTTTTTGAGCCTTGAGCTTGGGAGTCCCCATGTCACCCTTGGAAGCATGTTACAGAGTCTGGGTATTGGTGACACCTGAGCTCTGAATGTCACACACAGAGGCTGCTGGCCCTTCAGGGAGAGTTTGTGCTGCAGGTCTCTGGTGGTCTCCATACGCCCCCGTGGTTGCCCCTGTTCCACTGCCGCTAAGGGTAGCAAGTGGTCCCACCCTGTGGAAAGCTGTGGAACAGGCAGGATCCTAGAGCTGGATTGGTCAATCTGGAGGGGAGGCATTAGTGTCCCCGAAGGGGCTGGGAAGGCTACCTTCTGGCTGCAGTCCCTGCTTTCCAGGAAGTGTTTCCTTTCGCTGATGTCATCTGCATAGCGACCTTTGAGAGTCACCGCTTCTCAGGGTCCTGGTTTATAAGAATGGCGATGGCCACGAGATGGCCTGCATCCTGAATGTCTTTCCAGGCCTGTCCCTTGGATGAGAACCTCGGCTAGTCTCATGGAAATAGGTTAAGAAATGTTCTTAAACCACAGAGTGGGGTGCAGTGGGGTAGAGTCCGGTCTGCCCAAGGAAATTGGCCACTTTGAGTCCTGTTACTGTGCCTGCCCTCCCTGCTGACCTCATACCATCTCCCCCCACCCCACCCCCTCCTCCCCCTCATTTCCTGCATCCTTTAGGTCTCGGACTCTTTAGTCTCCCTCTTCTCTTGGCTCTGGACTCTCCTGACTTATCCATGCACGGGAAGTTCTCTGTGATTCAGCCTGCTATGGGGTAGCAGAGGGTTCAAGGGTGCATACAGTGTGGGTGTCAGGGTCCTGGTCCAGGACGGGAAGATTTGCCTGAGATCAAAGCTCATGGCATTGGCACGGAGCCCAGGAAGAATTCCCCAGGACAGCTTTCGCTCTTCCTTTCAATTTGCCCTGGGCTGGGGCTTGCTAGCCCTGAACAGGGTTGGTGGCAGCTCAGTTTCGTGATCGCAGAGGCAAGGTGGCTGCAGCAGAAGCTGCACAGGACGCAGGCACCCGGGTCTTAGCATTGTCCTCATGCATGTACCTGCCGGCCCTGTCCGTCACTGAGGATGCTTGGTTGGGGGGGTCCACACTGGACCCCAGCTGTCCTACGCCAGGTTGACGTGGTAGAGAATTCTATGAAGGAGAGCTGGATTTGGTCCCCAGCACTGCCCCTTGTCTGAAACTGGGCTCTTGTGCTTGGAGAGACCAGGGTCACGGCAGGCATTCACATTTCCAGAACTCTAAGCTTGGCAGGGCCGTCCAGTGGTGCAGTGGTTCGCAGGGTCGTCCAGTGGTGCAGTGGTTCGCAGGGCCGCCCAGTGGTGCAGTAGTTCTCACCACTTCCCAAGGTTCCCTGTGGATGAAGGCTGTGCTCAGGGTTAGCTGCACTGCAGCGGGGCTGGCTAGAGGCTCCATGGCTGCGGGAGAAATGAGTGGTGTGAGTGATGGCATCTTTCTGGGACCCCGATGTCTCCAGATATGCTGGCTGCCTTCCCTGTCACTTCTGGTACAGGCACCAAACTCTGTCCTGGGCCTTGACTTGTGGTGTCCCCCAGGGTCATCAGGAAGCCCCTGCTCTGCCATCACTGTCATCCTGTCTCATGTGCTGCAGAGGTGAGGCCATAGGGTCAGGTGGCCCAGGCATGGTCATCTCCAAATGAAGGAGAAGGAATTAGAACCCCATACCCATACCCTTCTTTAGGTATAGTACTGAGTATATTTGAGTGCCTGTTGCATACTCAGGTAGGCCTTTGTGATGCTGGGAGCAGGACGGAGAGAGGTGATGTTGGAGAGATTAGAGTGAAAATCAACTGGCCAGCCAGCCAGCCAGCCAACCAACCAGCCAACCAGCCAACCAACTAGCCAACCAGCCAACCAACCAACCAGCCAGCCAGCCAGCCAGCCAGCCAACCAACCAACCAACCAACCAACCAACCAACCAACCAACCAACCAACCAACCAACTCTGGATAAGAATTATCCAGAAGAACCAAATCAGATGGCAGCAGGCATGGTCTTGGAAGAGGAGCCAGGTGAACTGGGCTGAGAAGAAATGAAGCTGTCCTTGGAGCATTTCCAGTGGGGTGTGGGAGGGTGGGGCTTTGCAGGAATGGGGCGTAGGCTCTCCTAGCCCATGGGGAAGAGCAAGTAACTTCTCCAAAGCTGGCAGGAGGTAGAACTTCGTGTGTCCTGTGTTTGGCCCCCTGGTTCCTTGTGGAGGATGTGACTGGCTGCTGGCCTGCAGGGTGCTGAGGCAGGAGCCTTGTAGTGTGCTGGTGTCTGGGATACTGTGAACAAGACAGAGAGAGGTGTCCTTGGAAGCTAGGGGTAGTCTGAGAGCGGAAAGGAGGTGACTGGGACGGGCAGGCATCACTTCCTGGCCCTAGGACTCATGTGCTGTTGGAGGGAACAGTTCACTAAATCTTATTTTCTACCTGTTTGTCATTTGTGTGCATGTTGGCGGACATGCAGGAGCTGGTTCTCTTCTTTCACCCAGTGGGTCCCAGGAATTGAGCCCAGGTCGTCAGACTTGGCAGCAATTATTTTTACCCACTGAGCCAACCTACCTACCCTCAACAGGTCATTTCTGAAGGAGCCTTGCCTGTTTGCTTGGTGTAGAGAAGTTCATGAGAGGACCGTATCTTGGCCTGTCACAAACTTTGGGGGTGCCTGTATTCCATGAGTGTGAGCCCTTGTGGTCTGAGGGTATTGGGGGGCTCTGAGCCACGCCTCTGACTTCAAGAGCTGTACTGGAGTTAGGGTTAGGGTTACAGGACCAGCCAGGGCACCGCTGCCTTGCGTGCTCTGGAGATGGCTGTAGGACTTGAAGCTGCATCTTTTTTGCTTGAAATATTCCTGTCATCAGTCACCAGACCTCGTTAGCCTGTGTGTAATTCAGTTTCCCAACTCGCCTTTCCTCCGAGGACTTCCTGGCATCATAAATCTTCTTACAAGGAGTGGGAAGATCAGCTCTGGAGGTGCCTTGAAGCTCACTGAACCCCTGTGGGCACAGGTGATCTTCCTGCCAGTGGAGACCTGGCACACACACCTGCATGCTGGTGGTGGCTCAGTCTCCTGGTCCCAGTGCCCCACCAGCGCTGTCTCTGCCTTGCCGCTTCTCCAGGGGAGCCCGTGGGACACCTCTGCAGCTTTGACCCTTGGCCACCACAGCAGCTGGAGCTCAGTGATCCCTACCACTTTTGTCATGTGACTATTCTTCTGGCAGACCTGGGTGAGGTAGCCCAGGAAGAGATGTGGCAGGGTCAAGGCTTTCGTGGCTACTAGCCTGTAGACTCTGATGCTGACTCTTGGATGGGTTTTCTAAAGGTCACTGGAGGGCTCTTTTTGGCTTTGCTTTCCCTTCAGTCACTCCTGCTTCCTGCTTGGGTGGCTGGCTTGCCTAGAGGGAGGGCCTGGCAGGTGGGCTCCATGGGCACAAGTAGGGGAGATCCAGGTCTATGTACACAGTAGGTGGGGCCTGGGCAGGTCCCTGTACACAGTGGGTGGGACCTGGCTTCGCGTTGGCTCCAGTTGGAGAAATATCTAGTGCTAGGCACCAGGGAGGAAAGGTAGGTGACTTGCTCCCAGGAAGGCCAAGAGTCTTTACTGTCCTGTGGTCTGTCCATCTAGGGCTCAACTGGCCCTGCGTTTGTATCATGCTCTGGAGGTTTCTGTTCGTTCCCCCCAGATTCCAGGACCAAGTGTTCTGTTTTCACTAGTGATTAGAAAGTTTAGCATCTAGTTAGGGTGACCTTGGCAACTGGAGGACCCCTGTACTCAAAGTCAACTGGCCATCTGAGCCGCGGGATGTCTTCATTTCCTCTGTCTGGCTTGGTGGAGTGCAGCCCTGGTCACATGACTCTGGCTCTGTCTGGTTGGCTGGTACCTCCCCAGCAGCTCCTGTCAGTGGGGGCTAAGCCCCAGCAAGGAGCACCTAGGCCTGACTGTGGTCTGCTGTGTGCATGCATGTGTGAGGGCGGCGCCGGCCCCTCGCATCTTCTCCTGAGGTTCTGCACCCCTAGAAGAGTTGGCGAGGGTCTGCGTAAGAGGGTTACCCACAGAGAGGGCACCCAGTCTGCAGGGTTCTAGAGTTCTTGCCACTGTCCTGAGCCCACTGAGGAGGGCACTGCTGTGGGGAGCCTTGGGCACATTACTTGTGTTCTTAGCAGCACAGTGTAGAAATGCCAGCACTGTCTATACAGCAGGAGGTTGTGGGCTGAGAGGACAGCTGCTTGGAACTGACTGAAGACTGTATGTTGTGTGGACATACTGTCCCAAGGGAGTGCTTTGGTCACAGGAAGGTCCTGTCACAAGTTCCAAATGAAAAACACCCACTGGGACTATTGAGATGGCATCTATTGCCAGGCCAGGTGACCCAGGTTTGATCCCAGGACCTGCATGATGGGAGGAGAGAACTGGCTCCCACCCCCACCACATGTGCACTGTGCACTGTGCACTGTGACACATATATGTACACACACACACACACACACACACACACACACACACACACACACACACGGCTCCCCAGCCTGGGTCGTAGTTGGCTTGAGTGCAGGTGCTCTCTGTGGGGACTTCTGGAGGCAGCCACATTCACCGAAGTCACCTGTATTGCAATGCAGGACACCGTCCATCCCACAGCCTGCATCTAAATGGAAGTGAGGCCGAGGACCAACACACGCCCCCCACTCTGGCTGACAGGGGTTCCCTCTTGGCGCTGGAGCGTCCCAGCTCTGTGGCTCAGGGCAGTCGAATCACCGCCTCATGTCTTTCTCGGAGCAGTCCTGGGTGTGCAGGGGTTCACAGCTGTGGCTTTTGTCCCCGTGCCAGGGACAGACTGTCATTGCTCAGACCCTCAGGCAGTATGACAGGACTGTCCTCATGGCATTTGGGGACACAGGCCCAGATGTCCCGGGAACCATGTTTGGATTTTCTGGTGCAGTTGAGCAAACACCTGGCGGTTCTGCAGGCTGAGGTCAGGGTCTGCAGAGCAAACCCCTTGCGTGGCTCCGAGTTTCTGGTCCTGATCCTCACCTTCTTGTGGGTAGTACCATCCCCAGAGATGACGTTAGGTTGGTGCCACCCAAGGAACAACAGCCTGGATCTTTAGGAATAAAGAGAATGGACTGACGTGAACCTCATTCCTTGATTCTTTCGTGAAGGGCATTGCTGGGCATTGGGGTGCGCATCTGGAGCTCCGGCTACCTGGAAGGGTAGAGGCTGGGAAGGTCCCGGCCTTGTAGCTCTGAGACATGGCAGATTCTCTGGGAAAGAGAGGTCTTCCCCACCTGTAGGACCCAAGTTTCAGGTGAGGTGATGATGTGGATCCTGCAGAGAGGGCTGTTGGGGTCCCTGCCCCCACTGTTTTGAGTTCTGCTAAGATCAGAGTGCTGGCTGCCAGCCTGACGGGAGTCACATTTTATCTGCCCTTTCCTCCCAGTCTGTGTCTGGCTTCCGGCCAAACCACTAATAATAACGCAACTCAGAGTAATCCTTACATTGTGGGATGTGTGGCCTGGTCTGCCCTATCCTCGTGCCCTGAGGAAGACCCAGCTTCAGTGTTCCCAAGGGAGGCCACTCCCTGCCCCCACCTCCCTTGTCCTCTGCAGGCTCCCTGTGGACTCTGTAGACAAGGTACAGCGAGCCTTTATTTCCAGTCAGGCTTCTCAGGTCTTACCCAGGCTCCAGCCAGTCAAGAGGAGAGCTGACTTGTGAGAACGCAAGGGGTTCACTGAGGAGGGCCCAGGGCTTGCCCTGAGTCCTCGAAGTGGGCAGGTGTCCTGAGGTTCCAGTAGAGGATGTGGAAGGGGCTGGAAGGGATGCGGGCTCAGCCCAGCTGAGGTGGCCTTTCAGAAACGTGCCACACCTAGAGCCAGGGACCCAAACTGAAGCCTGCTATAGCCCAGCAAAGAATCGAGAGACCCTTTTCTGTGGTTTGCCTCCAAGAATATAAACCCTGCCTCCAGCAGGAGATAGTGGATTGTGAATTCCAGTTTCATGCAGAGTCCCAGTCTCGGGCTATGACAGGAGGTTGGCTCAGCTGTCCAAGTTTGTGCTGGCATGGTCCAGTGGTCCCTGTTCAGCAAAGGCCCGAGTATTAGGGAGTACAAGTGCTCCCCTTACCCTGCCATTCTCCTGAAACATTCCTGTCTTTCCTTTTGTTCTCCAGAACTAATGGGCACCCTCTCTGCTCCTGTAGGACTGTGTGTGACTGTCTGAGAAGTTACCTCATAGGCCTGTCACCACGGACAGGCTGTGTTCCAGTGCTGGGCCAGGGCAGACTGCGAGGTATCGTGAGGGTACACTACTCCATCTCCACCTCACCTGGCGATGGCGTCGCCACCGTCTCTTTTATAGATGAGGAAGCGGGGTGGGCTGACCTAGAGGGAAACCAGCTTAGGGACATAGGGTGACTCTCAGGCTGACCTCCAAAGAGCAAAAGGGCCCGAGGTCTGTGGGTGCACTTCATATCCTGGGCATGTTGATGTTATGACGAGTGACCTTTGTGGCTGCAGATCTTGAAAGCCCTTAGTATTGCAGATCATTCTAGAATGGTCTCCATCCTTCTGCTCTGTTACCTCAAACCTTGGAGTTATCTGGGCCCCTTTCTTTTTTGGTGGAGCCTGAGTTAAGTGACTGGGGTCTTGGTATCCCTGAGAAAGGATACAGATGCCCAGGTTTGCACAGATGCCTTTAAGAGAAGGAGGTAGCTAACCAGAAAGAGGTAAGTCTCAGCCCAGAGCCTGCATCTGTGTGAAGGGCAAAGACCCGGACACTCATCCCCTCTCCACACCGAGGAGAACAAGAAGGCCTGCTTCCCAGCAGTTGGTGTGGGGAGGAGGCAGGAGACTGGTGAGACTTGAAAGAGCCTTGGATTAAGAAAAATCTTATGCTCCTGGAGACCATTCTGTCCAGAACCTTGATTTCTCCATCTATAAAATGGGACTGTGATGGTACTCAGCACTGGGGCCTATGATGGTCTAGGTGGCATGCTTTGAACATCTCCCGGCACAGGGTAAGCTAAGTAGGTACTGGCAGGGACATTTTTGTAGCTGCACTAAGAGACCCATTTCCCTTTAAAGTGGTTTTCAGGATGAGCGGTGGGTGAACGCGGAACCCCTTTAGCACCGTATCCAGCGCACAGGACATTTGGGGCTGCACTTCAGCAGAGCACTGTACCTCTGGGTAGAGGCCCAAGCAGCCACACTTTCCGGTGCCCTGATTGTGTGTGGTTGCCTGTCTGCCTGTTTAGGGTCCCACCACACCTTGCCGGCTCCTGCTTCTGTTTTGTTCCTTTCTGTGGGGGTTGGCAGCCCCCCTGGCTGTCCCTCCAGTGACAGAACTGCCAGGCAGCGGGTTATTTGGCAGTGGGGTATGTGGCCTGGGGCCTGTCCTGTGGGCACACCCCAGGGCGCAATGTGCTGCTCTGGGACTTGATGCACTCGGTGCGCGTCACCAGCCCCACCTGCAGTCCTCCGGTTTACTCCAGCACTCACGTTTATCCCTGGGTGAGCACTGTGTATAACCATCAGAGTTCTGGGAACAGTCCTGGGCATCCACCACCATGCTTGCTGTCCCCTCGTCCCACCCTCAGTGGCACAGCTCTGTGACCTGGGCAGCCTTGTTCAGAGATGGACCCCGAGTCATGGTGAAGGAAAAGGTGCACTGGGGGTCATGGGAAGACGGTGTTGCCTGGTGGACCTCAGGGGGGCGGGTGTGTGGAACCTGGGTAACACAGGGATATGAGGCTCCAGGGACCCCCAAGGATGGGGTTAGGCGCCATTGTCACAGACACCAGAGCTTTACTTCCAACTGGCAAAATCGGCTGTGAACAGTGTGCTCAGTGGCCTGTGACTAACCCCGAGTGTGCAGCCGGTTGACTGCGTGATCTGAGGCCAGAGGCCACCCAGAGAGGGGGCCGGTCTCCCCAGCTCCCTTCAAGGTGGCTGGTAGCTCCCAGTGGCAGCTGCCGTTGTGCTGATGGTTCAGCGGTCTAGAAAATTCCGCACGCAGGTGCCTGCTCCTCACTTCCTGCCCTAAGTATCTCCCCCAGTCCTAAGCTGAAACCATTCTGTATTCTGTAAGAAAATGTAGTTTGGATGGGCACAAGGGGGCTTAATAGATGGAACTTTGTTCCCAGGGTTCAGAGATGGACCCTGGTGTACTTGCTGTGCTTCAGTTTCCTCTCCTACCTAGCTAGACCCTTTCTGCAGCCAAGACCCTGTGCTAAAGGTGTGCGCAGGCCACATGGTCCCTGGGCACACATGGATTTCGAGGGGACAGAGTTAAAGAGTGCTGGAGGAGAGGGAAGACTTGCTGCTCCGTGCAGCCCACGGGGCCACACTCAGGGCTGTGCAGAGGAGAGGCCTGCAGAAAAGTGCAAGTGTGTGCCCAGGTGCAGGGTCAGGACCTGGGAGAGGCAGCTCTAGGGCGTGGCCCCGGGGATAGCTGGATCCTGGCTCTTCTGTGACCCACTGGCTCTTTTGGCTTTCTGCCTTGTGGAAGGAAGAGAGGATGCAGGCCTAGGGCACGCCCCCCCCCCCCAAGGTCTCATGTATCTATCTGACTTGTTCATATAAATCACAAAGTCTCCCGTGGGGAGACAGATGCTGTCCTCCATAGCTGATGGGAATGGTGCCTGCCGAGGGCATCTTGGTGATTTCTAGAAGTGTACAGGTGTGGGCCCTTTAGTCCAGCGAGCTCACTGCCTGGGACTTTATCTTACAAGCAGATCTGTGACCCTCCGGAATGGCTGTCCACATAGACTGAGCCTGGGAAGCAGGGCTTGGAGGCAAATGTAAAGACCACCACCAGATGACCGGTGTCCACTCCGCATGGGCCTTGGCAGCATCAGCTCAGCCCACCTGCTTGGAGTGTGTGGTTTCGCAGCCCCCTCCACCCCCTCGTCCCCAGAGGAGCCTGCTGGGGTTGCTGGCACAGAGAGATAAGCGCAGCCCTTGGGTGATTTGTGTCTGCCGGCTGGTGAGTTCAGCCTTCTGCCAGCATTGTGGGAAGTGCGGTGCCTGGCATCTTCCTACCCACTCTCTCACCCTCCCTCTCTCCTCCTGGAGTCTCACAGACACACTGATGATATAGCTGCCCCATAGTTCCACCTGTCTCCCCTGGGGACCATACCTGTCCCCTGGTATTCCATTTGGCCAACCATGCTTAAAGCTGCCTGTGCTTCTGAGCTGAGGGAGCCAGAGGGAGTCAGAGGCCACAGGGCAGGCAGGGGTAGGATGTGCATGCGTGTGTGCGTGTGCGTGCATGTGTGTGCGTGCGTGTGCATGTGTGTGCGTGCGTGTGTGTGCGTGCGCGTGTGTGTGTGTGTGTGTGTGTGTGTGTTGTGTGTGTGTGTGTGTGTGTGTGGCTTGGGCCAATTCCCAGGCTTCCTTCCCACAGCCCCGCAGGGGCTGACAGCATGAGCGATTGGCTTGCAGGGGCTGCCCAGCACACCATGCCATCTGGCGGGAGCCATTGTTGGCCACACAAAGGATGGGTCTCAGCAGGGCAGGGGCAGGGGTGCAGGCCCAAGGAGTGGACAGAGGAGTGGGTGGAGGGCTGCTTGGTACCCCAGGACACTCAGTGCAGAGCCCCCCATTTGTCCCTGCCACAGTGGAGGCTTTACCTGTACTCTGTTGCTTGTTGGGGAGCCAGTGCAGAGGTGAGGGGTGACTCGTCATCCCCAGAACCCCCACCTAGGATTCTTCTAGACCCCTTGGTTCTGACCTGATTTATTACTCTACAAAGATTCAAGGGCAGTTTTATGTACTAGGTAATTAAGTGGCATTAGAGAAGGCTCGCGAATAAGTGGCTGCTGTTTTAATAATTGAAATAAATAACCCCCTGACAGCTTCCCAGCTCGATACAGTTCTCCCTCAGTGTCAAGGCCCTGGCGAAGCAGTGTTACACATACCTGTGTGTGCACACATGTACGTGAGTATGCATACCTGCATGCACACGTGTGTGTACATGCATATGTGTTCCTGTATGTGTGTGTGTCCATGTGTGGATGCCTGTGTATTTGCATAGGAATGTTTGTGGGAGCACGTCCTTGTGCACATGTGGGTATTAGTGCATATGTACTAGTTTGTACATTTGTGTGCACATGTGTTTGTAAGGTGTGTAAGGGGTTTTCTTGCCCACAGTAGAACATCCTCCAGGACATGCGTCTCCCAGGCAGAGGGGCTTGCTTTGCATAAACCTCCCTTCCATCCCCGAGGCCAGCTGACTTCCAGGACATTCTTTAGGCTATTGTTCCTCCCTGGGGCAACCCTGATGCAAACCCTTACTCTGGTCCGGTGTGGGCTGTGCTAGGTGCCTGGAGCTGGGGGGCTGTGTTTCAGTTTGAGGGAATGTCGCATCACCTCGTGGCCCGATGACTGGCCCAGCGAGGCTCACAGTGTTAGGTTTGTAGCCTGGGCACTCCAGCCATGCCCATGTGACCAGCCAAGCACCCCCCATCCTGAGGTGTCTCTTAATAGCACCTCCCCCATCCTGAGGCATCTCTTAATAAGCCTTTGCTCAGCCACATAGTTCTGTGACTTGGAGTGGGGTGGCCAAGCGAGTGGCTGGGCTGAGTGTCATGCACAGTCTCGCATTTAGCAGGTCCTCAGAAGGTTCATCACCCTGTGTAGGGCCTTAGTGCCTACTGGCTCCCCTCTCCTGGCTGCTGGAGCACCAAGGCTCTTAAGATGCCCTCACATCTGTGACTCTGAGGCCATCAAGCCAAGCATGGAGGTTCCCGAGGAGTGTGCGCCCCTGGGCCCGGCTGCCACAGGACATGCACAGGTCTCTGGGCTCTGTAGTTAAAGTCTCTCTTTGCTGTCCCTGCCAGCCCTGCATGTCTGCATATTTTTAAGCCGCCTAAATGGAGTACTGCCAAAGTTATTTGGTTGCCAGGGTAACTTGCTCAAGCGTGCACTGTTCCAGCTCTTAGATCCAGACATACTTAATTCTGCCCATCACAACAGCAATGGCCGTGGGAAGGTTGCCCTTGGGCAATCTTGTCTCCTGAATGACTTCAGGGCTTGGGGTTGGTCACAGGACAGGTCTGGGACACTGCCCCCATGTCAGTCCATACGCACCCCTCATCTGCCGAGCAGTAGACCTCAGGTCTGCCCCTGTGGGTGGAAGAGAAACATTTAAGGTCCAGGAGAGAGGATGGCCCAAGGCTGACCTAGCCAGGTGAGCCTCCATCTGCCGCATCCTGTGGAATCCTATGGGTAGCCGGAGGTGGATGTGGCAATATGGTATTGGCCTACATAGTCCTGAAGATTCAGGCAGGTACCTGGCTCTGGGAGGGAGGCGTGAGAGCTGTCTTCCCTTGGATCCTGGAGAAGGGGCTGGTTCGCCTCGGCTGCTTTTTGTGTTTTTTGGGGAGTGGGTGGGGGTGGGGTGGGGTAGGGGTGGCCCAGGCTAATGGGAGAGAAGAGCACAGATCAGGATGGAACTGAGATCCTTTGGAGCCTCTGGCGTGAAGAGGATGGGTTCTCGGGAGCCTTTGGATTCTAGAGCAGGGCTGTGGGGTGTGCTTCGGTGCCCCTTTCTCCAGCTGCCTCTTCTGTGTGAGCTTCCTTGACTGTGGAGTTCAGTCATGTGCTGCTCAGCCTAACAGAGGAGACTCAGGACCCAAACCACTGTACAGTGCCCGCTGGCTCCTGGGCAGTGTGAGATAGTCCGAGTCTTACAGTGACCGATCGAGAAAGACATAATGGGTCAGACTTCCTGGTCTTGGGGAGGCGTGTGAGTGAACCCCAGAGCCCCCACCCACAGGCTGACGAGGCAGGACCTGAGTTGGGCTTCCCTCGTGTGCTCTTGATTAGGGTGGCTAGCTGAACCCGTGGCTCTTGGGGTCTTGGCTGGAAACTGGGAAGTTGAGAGTGTTTCTGAGGAGTTATTCACAAGTTGTCACGTGAGGAGCTGCTGCGGGTGTTCTGTGTCACTGTCCCAGCACCTTGATTTCCAAAGGAGAGGAAGGGGATGCCCTGCCAGCATTCTGTGAAGGCAGATGGGGTGTGGGCCGAGCGCTCTGTGGCTACTGCAGACCGTCGGCCAGTGGCAAAGTCCTGCCTGCTGCCCCAGCACCAAATTGTCATGGGCCGCCTACTCTTAATGACACAGGACCAGTTTTGCAGGAAGGAGGGGTGGGGTGTCAGCTGGTCTCCCTTAAGCCTGCAGCCTGGAGATTGGGTCTGCCCATCTAACTCGGGATCTTTTACATCCACTCCTCCCGAGGCTCTTCAGCCACAGGTGTAAGAGGACCAAAGATGTGGGGTCTGCCAGGAGTCACAGAGGAGCTTCCCGGCAGTTGCCTGTCTTTATTTAGCCCCTTGTATCAGGGGTCTTGATTGAGGTGGCACTGTCCTTCTATTCATGGGGTAGAGATCTTGGCCTCCTGTGGCTTTTTGGGCCACTGAAAAGAGCAGTAGGGCTGACCTTTGTAAATGCTGCCCTTCCTCCATGATCACAGGGAATGCTGCCCCACATTCTGGCCTGGGCTTCGGTTAAGGTTTGGTTCCAGGCTCAGGGTAGGAGGAAGTCCTTGCAAGGAGCAGTGATGAGAGGGGGGTTATTCCTGCTGTAGGTTGGAACCTTACAGCCAGGGCCGGTAGGCCAGGATTAACCTGGTCTGGCATGGAGGGTCTGCCCCCAGCCTGATGTGGGGCATTTAAATTTGGTGCCAGCTGATGTGATGAGCTGTCCTTGGCAGGTTCAGGGCTGTGTTATCTTGGTGGGACAGGCTCTAGTCCAGCAGAGGGGGGCGGGGCTAGTGCTGGACATGTCCCCTCTCTCTGTAAGTGCTTTGGCCCCAGGCCCAGGGGAGCCCGCTGCCTGTTTGGTACAGCTGACTTCCCAGTGCACTGTAATAGGCAGGAGGTGTCCCTGGAGGGAGCCTGGCGTCTCCCCATGGTCTGAGGTCTCCTGTGTCACTCAGGAAGGTCTGCCCCTCCTCTAGAGTTAGGTTTCACTCCTAGGATCCCATGGCCTCAGTGTCCCCTCAGTGCTGCCTTGAGGTTGTTGATTGACCAAATTGCATGCTTGGTGGGGTTTGTGATTGGCAGCCGGCAACATTCTCAGCTCAGTTCCTTGTCCTGGAGACCTTTCTTCAGGACACAGGGGCTGTTTTGAATACACTGGGTTCCACCGAGGCCCCGGAGGCCTCCTGAGAGCACCCACGTGGTGTGGTGGCTTGCAGAGCCTCGTCTATCTCCTGGCACCGAGGAGTCATCTGAGCTGGTGTGTTGATCATCCTTCCTGCCCTGTGGTTCTGTTCTAGGTGATCTTGTCACCATCGTCCATCTGTCCATCTGTCTTGTTTTTTTTGTTTGTTTGTTTGTTTGTTTTTTTTGTTTGACCAAGCTAGCATGGAGCTTGAGGCGGTCCTCCTGCCTCAGCCTCCCTACACCTGACGTCCTCATTCGTGGGTGTCTGGCCACCAGACTAGTTGTGACTCTTTCACTGGTAAGGGGACCTAAGACCAGAAACTTCCCAGGCTTGCGGACTAGGGAGTGGCTCAGTGGGTAAAGTGCTCGCTGTGTAAGCGGGAGGACCAGAGTTCAAATCCCCGGGATCCACGTAAACACTGGGTGGCCTTGGTGGCAGTGCTTCTGAGGAAGAGACCAGATCCCCCTGCTGGCTGGCTAGACCAGCTAGATCTGCAAACTCTGGGTTCAAACGAGAGACGCTGCTTCAGCCTGTAAGGTGGAGGGTGACCAGGGAAGATATCTAACAGGAGCCTGCCTACGGCCACCACGTGCCCACATCATGTCTACCTGCAAACACTTGTGCGACCACACATGCCTGGAAAAACAGGCTACGGGCGGGACTGATCTTCCTGCATTCCCTAGGTGTGGCTCTTCAGATGTGTCTCTTGGCCACAGGCGAGAGGGCCAGCCTCAGTGTCCCCTTTGGTCCCTGCTCTGGACTGAGCGCTTGTGCCTAAGGACTGGGGCTCCTGGGCCCAGGCAGCAGCTGGCATAGCGCAAGAAGCACACGGCAGTGTTCAGTGGTGGAGAGATGCCAGGCAAAGAGGTGTTTTTTTTTTTTTTTTTTTTTTTTTTAAGAGTTTCAAAGTGGGTGGTTGTTCACGAGAGAAACTTGGGAAAAGTAAAAAAATAAAGTAAAATAAAAAGCACAACTCACACAGCTTGTTGGAAAGCCTCCCTCAGGATTGTTGTTTTCTTCCAGTGCAAGGGTGTGTCGGTCGGGTCGGTTGGTCAGCTGCTGGTGACAGGCATGTGGTCAGTGTGGACACCGCCTAGCTCAGCCCCACCTCTCAGCTGAGCGCCGTAGGGAGTTGGTGGAGAGCAGGGGTGGGGGTGAGGGGGTGGAGGGGTGAAGGTGGGGTGTAGGAGTGGGAGTCCGGGGTGGTGTGAGCGCTGGCTTTACTTCCTTTGGAGCCGGTATCAGTAAGCACTGTACCACAGAGCCCGAGCCTGACCTCTGCACATTACCTCAGCCTCTGCCAGACACTCACTCATTCTTTGCTGCCCACGGAACGGGGTGGGGGAGTGGTGATGATTTTTTTAGTTGCATGTTTAATGGTTAGCATTCTCTTAGGGGAAGGTGTCAGCAAGCCTGCCATCACCGTGGCGGAGTGCCGGTCCAAAGCCTGCCATCACCGTGGCAGAGTGCCGGTCCAAAGCCTGCCATCACCGTGGCAGAGTGCTGGTCCAGAGACTAAGGGCTGATTTGGCTCCTTAGGGCTGAAGCAGGAGGCACATCATGGCGGTAGGGTTGTGTAGTGGAGGAGACTGCTTCCCTCAGGGCACTAAGAAGCAGAGAGGGTCACAGGGGTAGAGATTCAGGACAGGACACAGCCCCCAAGAACACATTTCCAGTGATCTGCCTTCACCTAGACTCCCCCCTTTCGAGAAGATTCTACAACTTCTCTGTAATGTCAGCAAGTCCGTTAATGGATTAATTGATTGATTATAACAGAACCTCATGATCCAGTCACCTTCTTAGTGACCCGAGCTTCCGGTGGGAAACCAAGCCTTTGACACATGATCCTTTACAGGGGGTGACTTTATATCTACTTTATATATGACTTTAATGGAGTTCGTTCGTTCGTTCGTTCGTTCGTTCGTTCGTTCGTTCCTTCCTTCCTTCCTTCCTTCCTTCCTTCCTTCCTTCCCCAGACTCTTACGAAATAGGAATTTTATTTTCCCCAGTGAGATTGTAATTCCTGTCCCTCATTATCAATATCACTGTCCCTTGGGTAGAGACAGATGACTGACCATGTGCCAGGGGGAGTGACTCAAGGCCCAGGTGTTGTTCTCGTAGGCAGTTGTGGGGCACTGGCTCTTGCCCCCGCCACCCTGACCACTTGCCCTGTGACCTTAGACAAGGTCACCTTTGGCAGGGGTCATCTGCCAATCAGGCCCTTTGTTTTTGTGCCCCAGGCTCTGAGGGTCCCCGCCCAGAGCCTTGTGCATCTGTCTTCCCTGCAGGGAGTAAAAGGTGGCTGTTATGCCTCCTGTGGGGTGGTGACAGAGGGCAGATTCCCTCATGCCCTGCCTGCCCCTCCTGCTGGGCGCTCCTGGAGGACCAAGGCCTATTTGTTCTCCTTAGTAACCAAATATTGACTTCACTCTGGCACTGGTTCTCTACCCTTTGGGTCTGTTCTGGTTCGTATCTCTCTTAAAGAAACACAGCGTTGTGGGCAGGTGCTGTGGCACATGGCCAGGGTGAGCCGTACCCATCTGTACCCACCCACGGACGGCCACCTGGGCTGGAGGGTTTTGGAAGCTGTCAGCTCCCTGTTGATGGAAGGCACTTGTGGGGCACAGAGAGTGGAAGGGACCTGCCTGGAAGCATACAGCAAGGTGGCGGCAGGGCCAGGCTTTGATCACAGGCCCCCTGCACAGGGATTCTGTCCTGTGACTGCTGGCACTCAGGCACCCCCTTATTGTGGGGCCTCAGGTGCACCCCTCTCTTGCTGAGAGCCTGAGGAGGAGGATGTCTGACCTTAAGAAAGGCTGGGACCTTCTGAGTCAAGGAACATTGAATCTGGAGATGGTGTTAGCCAGAGTAGGTGGTGCCTTCTGTTGGGAGTCTTCAGTGGGTAACAGGGCACTCCTGGCTCCCACTCTGTTCCTGTGGGGGACCCTACAGGGTGAGAGAAGGTTGCAGCACAGAAAAATGAGGGTGATCAGCTGCTCTCCCTGCCGCAGAAGCCAGGATCTGGTGCTGGGCGCAGCCTTAGAAGCCTGAGATGTGGGGCATGTCCATTCCCCGGTCAGAAATATTCCATGCTGGACTAGGCCAGCATCAGCAGAAGGATCTCACCTTTGGGACAGGGTGGGGGGTAGTGGGAGGGATCTCCAGGACTGGAGGCTGTGGCCAGAGGCGAGCAGCTCCACAGGGACTGGTGCTGAGGTGAGCACAGGCCTCTCTGGAAGTGGGAGGAGCTGGTGGAGGGGCCAGGGCAAGGGCTTCAGGGCGTGAGTGAGGCTCAGGCATCTGGAGAGTTCAGCCTGGGAGCAGTGAGCACATGGTCCCAGGAGACGGTTTGGTAGCCTTCCCGCAGGATTGGATGGTAGGGGAACCATCTGCAGCAGACCTGGTGCCTTCACGCCATAGTCGGCGTAGTTGGAGATAGGAGAACCCGCCCTGTCCCTCTGGTCAGCCACAGTCGTCCAGAGTGCCAAACTAGGAGTGGCCAGAATTGTGGTCCCCCTGCCCCACAAGCTTGGCCAGCCTCTGGGAGAGGATGGGCTGAGGTACACACTCCAAGGCAGCTAGGTGGACCCTGACCCTGACATCTTATACTAAAACCTTGCCCCGTCTGCAGGGACCCAGTCTGGCCTGCTTCTTCCTGCCTGTACCTATAGGACTGGCATACAGCCCGGGGCAGCAGTGAAGGCCACCCTTCCCACACCCGGATCTAAGTTATCCATCGCCTTTGTGGAGGGCCCTCCTCCTGTGGAGGCTGTACTGAGGTCAGCACCACATGGGGAATACATGGCCCGTTTGGGTTTCAAACCCATAGCTTGTGCTGGTGGAGACTTGGAGGAGCTGGGAGAAGATGATAACTCCCTCCTTCCCAACAGGGCTCTAGCCCCCACATTCCGGAGTCTGTCCACCACCCGCCACCCCCGGCGGCCCCATGTGGGGGCCCCAGCTTCTTGCTCACAGATGACGACCCGAGGGACTCAGAGGTGACTAGTCCCTGGTGAAGGGTCATCTACCTGCGAGGTCTGATAAGCTTTTCTGTGGCTCGAGAGTGCCAGATGCCGTGCAGGAAGTGGAAGGTTTCCCAGGCCGTGCCCAAAGCCAAAGGTGACCTTTGAGGCCTGGGAGTTTGTGGTCCTCCTTCCTTGCTGTGGGAGAACCCTGGGTCCAAGGGTTCCATCCATATTTCTGGGTGAAGGCCTCTGACGTAAGGGTCACTGAGTGAGCTAGTTGGCAGCCACTGCAGGTGCCACCCTTTCCCCAAGGGGCCTTATACAGGCGCCGTCCCACGTCTCAGGAGGTTGGGGAGCCTGGTGCAAGTCCCCACTGTGCTGAGAGGCACTGGAGAGATGACCCTGCCTAGCACACATAGGCACACAGACTCACCTTTGACTGGCACGGTGCCACCCTTTTTCTGGGGTCTGGTCCTAGCTCCCACCTTCCCTGCATCTGTAGAGCTGTTTAGTGCCCTACCCCATCCCCGCTCCCCAAGACCTGGTAGAGGCAGATGTTCAGCTGAGTTCAGGCTAACCTCACATAAACCCTGCCCAGCCTTCCCACAGTGGAGCCTTGTGCTAGGGAATCCAGAGACCGCTCGGGGGGTCCCTACGGTATCTTTCAGGGTAAGTGAAACCGGGACTCTGCGCGTGCGTGTGTGAGAGTTACCCACAACCTTGACTCTGAGTGTAGGTGTCAGTTTCCCATGGCTACCGCCACTGACTGCAGCTGCGGAGGCCCAAACAACCTCAGGTTCTTTGAGTCTTGAGGTCAGAAATGTTCGAGGCATATAGGGATGATTTGAGGGAGATGCCCCTCCTCCTACCACTCCTGGCGTCTAGAAGTTTCAGTTCTCTGACTTCAGCTGGAATGGTGCTCAGCTTTGCTCTTCATCATTCGTGCCAGAGTGTTAGCTCACCTCTCTGTTTTGAGGGGTCGCCTTGGCCACGTGAGGGGGAAGGGCAGGCGTTCACATACCCTCGGGACTACTGCGTGAACCTCTTTGGGGGTGATGTTCTTCTGCTGACTTCTGTTGTCCTGTTGTTCTGCTGGCCTTACACAGAACAAGGCCCTCTGCTGTCCTTAGGGGAAACTGAGGCACGAGGGCGCATGGAAGGTGGTGCCGGGGCTCTTGGCCCTGGCCGACACTGCCTTTCCTCTTCTTGGCACACACGTGTGCATGTTTTGTGTGTGCGCGTGTTGTGTGTATGCATGGTTGGTGTGTGTGCTAGCTGGCTTGGGTGTGCGTGCATGCGTGCGTGCGTGCGTGCGTGTGCAGGTCTCATGAATGTGTGCAAAGAGGTCAGAGGCCAATGGTGGGTGCCTTCCTTCTTGATCACTCCCCACCTTTAGCTTGTGAGTCAGGGTCTCTCCCCAAACCTGGGGCTTACAGATTCAGCTGATCTGGGCCAGCCAGGGATTCTCGAACTGGTCTCTGCTCTCCTTGGGCGTCTGCACCCATGCTGGGTTATGAAGCATGCACCACTGTGAAGGGCTTTTTTCTTTCATGGCTCCCGGGGATCTGAACCCAGGCCCTCGGCTTGCCAGTCCCCAGTGGTTGGAGAGTACCCCCCCCCCCAACTGGATGCTTGGCCAGGGCGGCTCTCCCAGGTTAGGTTTGTCCTGCCACCTTGCTTGTTCACAAGCCCCCCCCCCCCTGGCAGATCTCCACTGTCCTGTGTAATTAATTGCAGGGATGCTGTCTCCCGGGAGACAGAATCACAGCCCCGTCATGCCCTCTGGATGGTCTGGGCCTTCTGCCCTCTTTTCTTGGAGCTGGTAAAGGACTGGGAATAGGAAGGGGCTGGTCCAAGTTCATAGAGCGGGTGGGAACGAGAGCTACTGCTGACAGGCGGCTTCCTTCCTGTCCACCAGACCCATTCCCACCTACAGACTTGCCTCCCTGCCTCCTGCAGGCTCCCTCCAGAATCCCAGGTGTCCATGGAGGTCCCTGTTAGGGCTTCTGCAGGACTGTCTGGGACGGGTCCTGGCAACGGGTCACATGAGCGTCAGGAGCTCTCTGTGTCATGGTTTGGAGGCCTGGTGGATGCCAAGACTTTTTACCTTTTAAAAAACCACTAATATATGAAATAGTAAGCTTAGAGAACAAAACGGCCATCAATCCCCAAGGTACCCCGTGCCATTACAGTGTTAGCAGCAAGGTGCGCTGGCTTCAGGTCTCTCCTCTTTAAGAAGCAGGCTTCCCAGGCAGAGCGTGTGTGTGTGTGGGGGGGGGGCGACGCTGTGTGTCTTCTGTTTTCCCCAAGAACCACCGTCTGGCACTCTTCTTCTTGTGTATGGTTTTCGTTCTTCTGTCTGGCAGCTTGTCTGTAAACAGTACATGGAGGTGCTTCCCAGGGCGGCAAAGCTTGCCATAAGTGGGGTCGCTGGTGTCCTCCATGGACTTGCTCCCCTGAGATGTGTCCTTGTGAGCTGTATGCCCCGGATGCGTTTATTTTTATCATTACTTGACCACTCTTAGGGCTGGCCTCCTGGGGAGGCCGTGCTGGCAGATGCCCTGTGCCCATCTTTGTCTACCTGTGTCTCAGTTTCTGGAAGGACTGTGCCTCTCAGCGGCAGGAAGCCAGCCAGGTGCCCTGCCCTCTGGGTAGCCCGCGGCCCTCCTGCTGCCCCCTGTGGGTCGTGGCTGGCATTGTCCTTTGCACCTGCCAGTGACTGACGGGCCACCTCCCCAGCACAGGCTGTCTCTCCTCCACGGATGGGTAGCTAGGGTCTTCTCACCTTCCTGGCCTCTCAGGTTCCTGTGGTGACTGTCCTTTGCTTTGCTTTTGTGGGGTCGGGGAGTTCTCTGTGTATCGGCCGCTCTGAAGTGGCCCTTAGTTATGCCTGCTCCGCCGGCTGTGTGTCCACTTGACTTCTGACGATGGTGAAGTATGTTTCTGATTCTCATGCAGTTCATACAGTCTGACTTTTATGTTGTTGTTTTCTTAGTTAAGAAATGCTTCTCTCTCTGAAGGTTAAATGTAATAAAATGATATAAAGATGGAAAGCAATATGAGAATGGGATTCATATACTAAAAATATATGTGTGTGTCTATAAGTATTTATACATACACATACACACATAGCACTTCTACATACAAAAAATATGTAATTCTATGTCTTTTATTATTTTAAATATTACATTCATATATATATATATATATATATACATACATATATATGTATAGTGTATGTGTGCGTGCGCACGTACGCGCATGTGTGTACACCATAGCTTATGTATCTTGTCAGAGTAACTTGCAGGAGCTGGCTCTCTTGCATCATGTGGGTCCTGGGGGGTGTGACTCAGGTTGCCTGGCTTGGCAGCAAGCACCCTCATCCGCTGAGTGGTCACACCAGCCCTTGTTTATTATTTTAAAGATGGAGTCTTATATAGCCCAGGCTGGCCCTGAGCTCCTGCACTGCCGCCTCGGCTCCCGAGTGCTGAGGTGACAGGAGCGCAGCGGCACACTGGCGCAGCGCCTCTGTAAAGCCATCACCACCACCCAACCTCGCAGAAGGAAACCCTGCCGCCACCAGGACACCCCCCCCCCACTCCAAAGCAAAGCCGCAGCCCTTTCAGCTCCAAGGGTTGCATCTCAGGGACAGGTCACACAAAGCGCGGGCGGGACACAGGCTGGCTGTTGGCAGATGCCTGAAGTCCCAACACAGGAAGCTCAGGAGGGCAAGGGCAGCCTGGGCCACATGAGACCCCATATTTAAAACAAACCCGAAAGCAACCAGCTCTTTCCTGTGGCATACCACGGTCCAGGTTACACAGATCGCGGAGCATTAGAACAGCCGTGCTTTACAGCGGGTTTTCACACATAACTAACCTACCTTTCTGGAGCTGCTTTCTGTGTGTGTTGTGAGGTGGGCTGGGCACCGCAGTCACCGGATTCCCCCCACCCCCCAGCACGGAACACCATGTAACCCCCCCGATGGGGGCCAGCTTCTTGTGGGTCCTGTCTTCCTCCCTTGCTTCCTTTTCCTGCAGTACTGACCAGGTGGAGCTAAGTTTTACTGCCCAACTGGTCCTGTTCCTGTTCTTGATGCCCCAGTGAAGTCCCGTCCAGCAGGGCCTGCCTGGACCCCCCTCTTTATCTGGCTGTGGGGCATCGGCTCCCCACCCCTGCTGCTTCCCCTGCCTCCCACATGCTGGTCACCCTGCTGCCCCTCTCAGCACTGCTCATAGCTGGAATGGCCCTGGTGTGTCCTTGCCCTCTGTCCTTCCACACTTCCTGGCTCTGGGGACCCGGGGGCCATCTAGCAGTTGCTCTCTTGGTCCTCTCTCTGTGTCAGCTGAGGCTTGGCGGCCACACGCCCATCTTAGCACTTACTGTTTCTCTGCTCAGACCCAGCACAGAGCTGGGGACTGCGCTGGATTTGACTTAGAGTTCAGCTGGACTGGTTATCCGTCAGTCAGGGCCAGGAGGCAGGGCAGGCGAGACATCCCGCTGGTCCCAGCCCTTAGTGGTGCATTCGTACTGCCCAGAGAGTCTTTAAAAACATATATTGGGGCTGGAGAGATGGCTCAGCGGTTAAGAGCAGTGACTGCTCTTCTGGAGGCCCTGAGTTCAGATCCTAGGAACCACGTGGTGGCTCACAACCATCTGTAATGAGATCTGACGCCCTCCTCTGGTGTGTCTGAAGAAAAACATAGATTGATGCCCAGTACCCCCACCCCACTCAGTTATCCCCAGAAAGAGATCAGATCTTAAAAGCTCCCTGAGGGTAGGCGTCAAGGTGTGCCATGTAGCTGGGTGCTGACAACCACGGGCTCTGTCCTGACTGGCTGACAGCTGCACACGGTCATTGTTATTGGTGATACTGTACTGGGGGCAGGCAACGAGGAGGGTGTTGTGAGTGTTCAGCTGCTCTAGGCCTACTCTCCCTCCCCCCAACTCCAACCATCTTTTATGACTGGGTGTAGCAGTGGAAGACACAAGAAAGATATTCTTCTCCCCTTGTCCCCTGGTTTGAGACAGTTACACAGTTACAGCTGTCCATCTGTCTGTCTGTCCGTCTGTCTATCTATCTATCTATCTATCTATCTATCTATCTATCTATCTATCTATCTATCTATCTATCTAAGAGAGAGTGTGTTAGAGAGAGTCAGAGAGAGTTAGAGATCAAGACCACCCGGTGTATATATGAATGGCTACATGTGTGCCTTGGTTTACGTGTGGAGTCCCAGGACAACTTGTAAAAGTAAGGTTTCTCCTTTCACTATGTGGATTCCAGGATTGGACTCAGGAAGCACCCTTACCCATGCTGACTTGTCTGTCTGTCTGTCTAATCTATCATGTATGTTGTAGAGAAACACATTTGTAGAGAGTCAAATGACCCTTCCACTGGGGTCACCTAAGACCGCCAGAAAACACAGATATTAACATTATGATTCACAACAGTAGCAAAATTATAGTTGCAAAGTAGCAACAAAATAATGTTATGATTGGGGAGGAATGATACAGGTCCTCCACACCACGAGGAACTGTGTTAAGGGAATGCGAAGGAAGCCACTGCTCTCGAACTTTCCTCACTCCGAGTTCAACCAGGCCTAGGGCTTTGGGCTTGCCTGGTAACCTTGAAGTGTAGATCCTGGAGAGAAGAAGGGCTGGGGTTAATGTAACCCGGAAGAGTGCACCTAGAGCCTGGGCTCATGGGACAGTGCGCATCTCCTTGTACCGTGAAGATAATCCTGCTGCCAGAAAGGGTGGCCACAGCAGATGTTCACTGAGCCTCATGGTTGTGAGTGGGAACGTGATTCTCTCCTCAGCGCCCACCCGGACACTAGACCTCTGCAGAAGTCATGATGCCTTGCACCGTCCTGCACACCCATGGTAGACTGTGACTCTTGGGGAGAGTGTACAGCTCTCCTGACCTGCCTTGATGGCGCTTCTTCTTGCTTTACCTGCTAACAGTGCCTGAGCCCCTCAGGGCTACCACGGCAGCCAGAAAGCAATGGGGACCCACACATGGCACCGGTGCAGGCGCTCCCATACCTGTCATGTGCCACACGCCTGCATTCGCTCCGTGCAGTGTCAGTCCACACCAGCCTCCTCTCCTGAGGCTGTACCTCTTCAGTAGACACAGTTGTCCTTGTCACCCATCTGGGGCCCCTCCCAGAAGGGGGTGCACTGCTCCCCTGGTCCCAGGGGTGTCTGGGTCTACTCTCTCCGGCAGACAGCCTGCTCTAGTACGCAGAATCTTGCCACCTACCTGGCAGGTCACTGAGGAACAGAGAGGCCAGAACGGACCCATCTGGCATTGAGGAAGGGAGGCGCCTTCCTATGCTCTGTAGTCCTGATGGCCGTACCCTCACCACAGACTTGCTAGGAGTCTCCTGTGCCCCAGAGACTTCCACCCAGCGAGAGGCCAGCCAACAACCCCTTCCTTTCCCCCAGCAATGGAGAGCTCATCCCCTCTCTGCTAGCCCGAGTTGTTGTGAAACTTGGTGGTTCTTTTCAGGAGACTTGTATGAACAGAGCACCCCGGAGCTTTCCAGGGGGACGTTTAAGGGCTCCGGCAGCAGAGGAGCAGGGTACTTAGGAGCATATCGCTTCCCAGACCTTTCTGACCGGGCACATGGGCCGCAGCTACCAGGAATGACAGCCCTGGACCATCTGCTCTTGAGCAGGAAGCGTGGTCAGGGTGGCCTCTGCTGCCATATGGAGTCCAACCAAGGTGAGGAAGGCTGCCCGGGAAGAGGCCACAGCATCTGTGCCCCAGAGTCTGCAGGAAGACCTGGCTACCACCTGCTTCCAGGACCTATGGCCGCCTTCCTATCTCCCCGAGCACTAGTTCCTTTATCTGTAAGTCCAGTGTCCGATAACAGTGAGAAATGGGGATTGGTGTCTGGGAGGCCCATGGCTGGCACTCCGTGAGCATATGTGGTCATGTTGATGCTTGCTTGAAAGGTCCTGTCTGATGGTGACCCCGGTGCTTGGACCCCTGGATCTGGGGTCCCAAGAACCCTGAGAGGAGAGTTCGGGGCTTGTTCTCATTGGCTCTGTCCTGCCTGCATGACTCTGAGTGTCCCTGGGCTTTGTTGATGAACTCTGTGAAGGAGACGGTGCCTCACTATGCGGTGTCAGGTCTGGGGACCTGTGGGAAGAGTGGGCTTGCAGTGCCGGGAGGGAGCTGGAAGAACGGCCGAGGTTGTGGTCGCTCTGTGCTAACCCTCAGACCTGCCCTCTTCACTTTCTATGGCCCACTCTGGCTGTGGGCTGGAGTTTATCCCAGAGCAAGACATGTCAGGCCTTTCTTCTGTAGGCTTCCCATGCCGAGTGCATGTGGGGAACTGTGTCTTCCCCAGTGCAGGCACGTCCAGGGCTGGGAGGAGGAAAGGAAGGGTGCACGAACCTGCTTCCCGGGAAAGATGGGCCCTCAGACTGGCCTTCCTCCTGCTCAGCCAGAGCGGGAAGGGGCCTGTGAATGACGTAGGTCCTTTCTGAAAGTTACCCTTCCGACCTGTGTAGCCATCGGTCGCAGGCAACCGCTGACAAGACTGACCCCTCCCAGTGTAGAGGCAGAAGGCAGTTACATCAACTGCACTGGTGGCGTAATGGCCTCATGAGCCAACTCCTGCAACCCCCTGTAGCTTCTGGGCACAATCCTAGGGGGACGGGGCGGGGAAGGCAGGGGCAGAGGTACCACGTGCCCAGGTCACCTGCGAATGATCTACGAAGAGGTCTGGTTGTCTGACCTTGCAGACAGTGACAGAGTCAGGGAAAGGAGATGTCAGGATCTTGCTCAGAAGGAAGGGTGGCTACAGAGGCAGCACGGGGGGGGGGGAACCCCAGAGAGGAGAGAGGAGGCTCTGCTTCCCACTTTCCCCTCAGCCTTAGCAGGCCCTGTTGGCACCCTGCCCATCTCCTTAGGCCCTCACAGCTTCTGAGCTCCCTGTGCACTTCACCCGGCTGTCCTGAGGCTTTCTGTGTGGAACTGTGGTGTCATGCCTCCCCCGCCCCTAAGAGCCCACTGGGGCATTGGGGTGACTTTGCTGCCCTTTAACTGGCATCTTCTGCCTCTTCTCTAATTCTGTCCCTGTGCTTCCTGGGGTCACTCCCTAAATAGCCTCCTCACCCCCACCCCCCACTCCAAGACTTCATGCTTTGAGAGCTCACTGGAGTTGCTGCTGCTGCTGCTGTGGTAGCTCATGACCCCAGAGCCAGGGGCAGGAGGCTGGAGAAGAGGCTGCAGTGGTAACATCTTGCCAGGAAGGGAACCCAGACTGTATGGGTCACATGACCTAGACCTTCCTCACAGGCTTTGAGCAGCCTGTGGCCTGAAGGTCATCAGCAGGACAAGCTCAGGGCACTGGAAACAGCAGGAATGGTGTCCATCGGGAAGTCTACCCACAGGTTCCCTAGGAGCAGAGGATGCCCAAGGATGGAGAAATGGGGGCCGGAGTCTGTTGCTAGGAAGCGAGCTGTTCAGAAACTGGACCATGACCCTCCCAGAACAGATGGGTGCCAAGCGGACTGGGTGGATCCCAGAGGGCACCATAGCCAGCTCTTCACAGGCCGCTCCTGTGGGCACTGTCTTCATAGCTGCCTGCAGGCAGCTTAGCTGGGAAGCCGTGTTTCTCTTTCTCGTGGCCCAGCCCTGGTTACTGTGTGGGGGCAGGGGGCGGGGCTGGGATTAATTTAATTACCCACTCCACTGCTGGAGCCGGGGAGGCACCTGATGAGCTCATGAGTGAGTTTTAGGGTCAGTGGGGAGCGTGAGCCCCCTCGGGGAGCTGGTGTCCAGCCTTGCAGACCCAGCCCGGGCAGCCTCTCTTACCGTCCGTCCGTCCTTTCTGCTCCTGACCCAAGGGGAGCCCAGAGACCCAGCTGCCTGCCTGGCATTGAGAGAGTCTGGTTTGGGAAACGGAATGGCTGGCGTGCCTGTGGGTGGGCGGGCGGGGGGAGGCTAAGAGGTGGGAAGGAACCTACTCTTCTAATTCAAAAGGAAGGTCTCTTCTTGTTCTGGAATTATTTGACAATTTGACTATGAATGGTATAAGTAAAAAAAAAAAAAAAAAAACAGTCACAGGTTCTTCATGTGAGCCACACCACAGACTGAAAGAGTATATGCCAAGGCCAGAGGCTTCTCACCTACTCAGTAGGAGTCCATGGAGGGACATGGGTGGGCCAGTGACAGTGGGCCTGTTGACATCTTCACTTGGTGGTGTTGGCTGGGTCTCTGCCTGGGTTTGGGGACAGTGGCTGAGGACCGAGTGAGTGCGTGTGTGTGTACTGCATGTTTGTAGCCATGCCAGGGAATTTTACCATAGCATGGAATCCTGAAGAGAGGTGTGTGGGAATGCTCGTGCCTCTCTGAGAGCAAGCCAGCTCCACTCCAGCGCTCTGCCGAGCTGTGGTCCCAAAGGCTGGCCTGCAGAAGGGGAGGGGCTAGGCTTTCTTTAAAACTCAAGGTAGTTTTAAAGTTCTTGTAGTTTAGGCTGACTTCAAGCTCTCTGTCTTTCCAAGGCTGCCCTTGCTCTCTTCACCCCCCTACTGTCACCTTCCAAGTGTTAGGTTTACAGGCATGCGCCACCACACACAGTCTGTGCAGTGCTGAGGGTTGAACCCAGGACCTCATGCACAGTAGGCGGACACCCTACCAGCTGAACCTCATCCCCAGCCCTCCTAGGGGTGCTTCTAGGATGTCCCCGACCCACTGCTGCGCAGCTGGAGTCCCCTTGGCAGCATGTAGGATCGGAAGAGTCCCATTTGTCCCATGTTTGCCTTTCTACTCTCAGAGAGACCTGATAGACCCCCAGTGCATGTGTGCGTGCGTGCGTGCGTGCGGAGCCCGTTCCCATCATGCCTGTGGTAGAGTCGTCACACCCACGAGTAAGCCGAGGCATCTCCAGCTGCAGCCTCTGTGGATGGCTAGAGTCCTCATCAGGGCCTCGTAGGCAGGGCCCGAGCGGAGAGGCTCCTGTACTCCCTGGAGCGTGTGAGGGACCTGGCTCTTGAGTTCTTGGAAACTCAGTGTGGGGCTGTGCAGTCAGGCCAGGCCTCCCCGGGCAGCATTGCCCGTTGGAGCCACCCTGTGCCCGGTACTGCTGTCATTCCTGAGGGAGTGCTGGCCAGGCCTTACCAGGGAGCTGCCTTCCTCTCCTCCCCTGTGAAGGCTCCACATTCCTGAGAGGTGACTGGTGGGAATGAGGAGGGAGTTCTGGCTTTTTTGTTCTCCAGCCTGTGGGTTGGGCCTTGCTCCCTGCTCCTGTGTTCCCACACTTTCCCCTGCCCTCTGCTGCACCAGATGCTCTGCCGGGCCCAGCCCTGTGGATCTAGGCTGAGTGGGTGGAAGCTCCTGAGGGTTCCTTAGGTACCCCCTGGGGAGCAAAGTGTCCCTTAACAGGCAGGTCAGAGCCACCTGTGTGAGCCTAGGCATTCCTGGGGACTTAAGTTCCTGATGGTCAGCGGTGGGCTTCATGATCACTCCTTATTAGGACCTGTGGATAGGGGTGGAGGGGAGGGGCAAGTTATCTGCGTGGGGCACGAGGACATCCGGGGCAGGCTTCCCTGGGGTCATGCTGGCTTTGTGCTAGAAGGGACAGATGCCTCATTGTTCCATGGTTGAGGTGCCTGTCCAGTGCAGGTCCCCAGCCTCTTCTGCCCACCTGGGAATTGTAGAAGCCCATGGATTTTACTCCCCAGCCCTACCCTGAGGTGGACTCACTCAGTAGCCGGCTTTGCTTGGCGTGTCTGCTGCCCCTGTGTTGTTCTGCGGTTGAGGGTTAGTGTTAAGTACCTGGGAGTCCTTGCGTCTTTTGGAAGAGGGAATACAGGTGGTGACTCACCGAGCCAGTGGACAGAGTCCCAGCTGGCCACTTAACCTTGTAGCCTCTAGCAAGAGGTTCAGCAGGCCATCTTCACTGGGTGGGTGTCTGGCTGACTGAGGTGCCCCAATCCACCAGCCCCGCAGTTCCCTTCCTGTCTTCCGGGCCTTGAGTCTTCCAAGTCAGGTGCCTTCCACTGCAGCCTGGGCTGAGGATGGTCGGACTGCCCCTCCCCTCTGCAGCTGGGGAGGAAGACAGGGGCTGTGGGGTAGGCAGGTGGGGACAGCAGAATGGGGCTGGCACGCAGCGAGACTTTTTGCCAGCTTTTCTGATGGGAGAAAAAATAGCAGGGGCAGTGTGGTGGGGGTGGGTGCACTTTATTTCCTGGGATGTGTTATATATAAGCGGGGTTGTCTGGGCCCCACGATTGGTGATTGAGGAATTCCCCACAAGTGTCCTCTTTGGGGGTGAAAAAGGAGGTGGAGGTGGGGGAGGGAGCACAGAGCCGTGGGTGGTGGGCTTTTTCTTTCTCCCTCTCCTCTCGAAGCCCTGAGCCCTTTGCCTGTTGCATGGCCTTGTTCACATTCAGGTAGGGTCTTTGCACCTCAGTTGCTGTATGCATGTCAGTCACAAAGGCACGCCCACTTTTTTTTTGGTTAAACATTTATTTATTTATTATATGTAAGTACACTGTAGCTGTCTTGAGACACCCCAGAAGAGGGCATCAGATCTCATGACGGATGGTTGTGAGCCACCATGTGGTTGCTGGGATTTGAACTCAGGATCTTCGGAAGAACGTTCAGTGCTCTTAACCTCTGAGCCATCTCTCCAGCCCAGTTCAAGTCAGACATGCTCTTAACCTATCCAGTAGGGTCTCTCACTAACTGTTTCCCCACTACACAGTAGAGAGGGGAATCCTGGGCTCTGGACCCTGAGGAGGCTATCTCTGGCTGTGGATATTTGTGACAACTTCTCTTGGAATCAGAAGGAATCACCCTGGGAATATGTGGGCCAGGGAACACACCATCATCTTCCTGGAACCCAGACTTGGGGGATCACATGAGGGAGTGCTAGGCTAGAGTTGGGTGTGTCCATGGGGTGAGCTCCTGGTGGCTAATGGACCGCCTTCTTCCCCTCTGTCCTTCAGATCCCTCATCCACCTACATCAGGCCATTGGAGACCAAGGTGAAGCTGTTGGACAGTGACAAGCTCCCCGCACAGGTAAGTGAATTACCAGGGTATTGGCTATAGGGGTAATGGCCACTCCTTTAGAGGCCATCTCATCTCCAGTTTCGCTGGGGCTCCTATAGCTTCCTCCTTACTCTGGCTGCCTCTTCAGCTATCTCCCAGAAAGCCTGGCCACAGACCCCCTCCTCACTCTAATCCAGGCTCCGGGTGGCCAGGGCTTGCCAGCCTTGCTGACTGCTGCTTGCCCAGTGTCTGCAAGCTCTGTATGGCTGGCCCTGGGCCCAAAGCCAGTGGTGGTGACAGGCGAATGGAGGCAGACCCACACAGGACCCTGAGCCCCTGCTGGCCGGTTCCTCACTAGGTCTACCCTGCTGCACATGGACAGTTGGGGTTGTGGGTCCACGGAGGGAGAGCAGCATTAGGATAGCAGCAGGTGAGGGACGTGGTCATGGCTGCTGGCCGAGAGGAGGTGTCTGCTGCAAGGGAGTGGAACCTCTTGTGGACTGTGACCGGACATGGAGTAGAGACCAGCAAATACCCCTGCAGAGGGCCTGGTGATGAGAGGCTGTGGCCTGATTAGACAAGTCCCTCCAGACTCCCTGCTCCTCACCCCGGGGTTCATCTGAGCCTCTCCCTCCTCTGTTATACCCACTGGTGTAACGTAAGTGTATGTGGCCATCCCTGGATGAGACAGCCTTAGACATTGCTTAGATGCCTGGTCCCGTTGCCATGTGACCTGCTGGGCCCGATGCCCACTGCCCTGCACAGGAAGACGGTGATGTCCTCTGTCCACTGGTGGCTATCGGGAGGCTCACATCCCAACGGTGGATTTAATTGAGTCCCGCTGTGTCACCTTAGTAGGCCACCCTGCTGGGGCTAGTCTCACTTGGTGGGGTAGCTTGCAAGTGCTTCCTGTGTGCCTGACTGCGCGCGGTTGCTATGGGGCTACAGGGGATAGCGGTGCCAGCAGTATTGCGGAGCCCAAGGGCAGCACCTGCTCTAGAGAAGGCCCACATCCACCCGGAGGGGAGGGAGTTGTTCGTGCCGGCGCCCACTCCTGCTTGACGGGCCACTGCTTGTCGAATGAAGGCTGGCACCACGTGCCAGGGCCCCAGCTCAGTCCCTGTGGTTTACCTGACAGCACCAGCCTCGGTCTGGCCTATGTTCCTGTGGAGAGGCAGACAGGGAGTCCCCTTTCAAGTTCAGGATGCTGTTCCACTGTCCTTTCCACAGGAAGTGTGCTCCATCGTCAGACCAGAGAACAGCCTGTGCTTCCGTTTGCACGGGGACCGGGGTTGTGCTTGATATTTAGTCTCTGCTCTCAGGGCTACTTTGTCCCATTGGGAACCTGTAGCCCAGTTTCAAGTGTTGGACCAGGCCATGGACTCATACAACAGGTGGATGTGAAAGAACGGGGTGGCAGTCCCTCCCTCGCTCCCTCCCTGGCAGCCACAGTCCTACCCATAGCTGTGCTCACTTGCCTTATGTCCCCTGGGCAGGAGGCCAGAACAGGGGCCAGCCCTGTCCTGGTCCCACCCCTCCAGGGATTAGCTCTACACTCTGGGCCTCCTCCATGCACGCCTTTAGGTGTGTCTCCACTCACTCTGCGCTTTCTCGGCCCTGGGCTGTCTGTCATGTTCCTTCCTGTGGATTCCTGTCCCTACTCCCTCCTGACTGCCAACTGCCTGAGGAAGGGCTCTTGGAGCCCCATATCCACGCCTCTATCCCCTGCCACGCCTGAGCTGTGCATGAGCCTGGGAAGCCCCCAGCTGCTCCCCACCCAGTCTCCGAGGCCCAGAAGGGAGGCTGACTCCCACCCGGGTTCAGGAAGATCTGGCTGCCCTGAGAGGGCAAGGGCACAAGGCCATCGTCTGTACAGGCCACTGTGCCGTGGCTGCGGGACAGTGTGCCGGGCATCTTGAGGAAGGAGACGATAATGGCAGGACAGTCGCTGCCCTCGCTCTGCAGCCTCAGGGCTCTGCTGTGTGGAATTTCATGATTCTGTCATGAAATCACAGTCCAACAGAAGCCCCCAGCTCCTCGCAAAGCTGAGAAATCGCCCACTGGCGAAAGCAGGCATGAGGAATGTGCGCAATACTGTAAGGTGATGCGTCCTTGGGGTTGGAGCAGGAGGCCAGAGAGTCTCCCCATCCTCCCCCCCCCCAGCCTCTATTTAACTCCGAAACAGCTTTAATTAAAAATGTGCCAGGGTGCTCACAGGCTGAATTACTGCAGCTCAGTTCATATTTTCTTTCTCGTGCCGGCTTTAAAATCTCATCAACACAGCTGCTTCCTGCAGGATGATTCATCCCAGGGCTCCGTGCACGGTATTTCTCCTGCAGCTTCTCTGTGCCCAGCCGGGACCCGGGTAGGGGCAGCCGTAATAGATGCTGGGACCTCCCGTTAGTCCCCCACCCCCCACAATGAGACCTCCAGAACCACCAAGAAGTCGGCCTCTCACAAAAAGAGCAAGCAGCCCTGGCGGTCTCTCACCCAGGCTGGAGAGCCCACTGTGGCTGTGGCTGCAGCTGCGGCTGCGGTCCAGCCCTGCGGCCGGGAGGCGCCTGAGCCCTGCTCTGTCCCCAGACCTTCATGCTCTCCCACACAGGGCCAGGTACCACGGGTTGCAGAGCCTAGCCTGTGATGGTGTCTGTACCAGACACAGGTAGAGAAAAGGTCTGAACAGGGGGCACTTCCTGGCACGGGTGCTCTGGTAACTCGCTCGGGTGGGCTGCCGAGTTGTGCCGGTGTGGTGGGGAATGCACAGACAACCAAACTTACTCTCTGCCCAGGAGGCTGGAAGTTGAATGTCAGGGCACCAACAAGGTTAGCTTGTCCCTAGGCCTTGCTCCTGGCTTGTTAACGGCACCTGGTCCCCGTGTCCCTCATACTTTCCTGTCTTTGATCTAATTGGTCTCTTTAAGGACACCAGGCACCCTGGGGACCTTACTTTAACTTGCTCACCTCTGTGAGGACCCACCTCCAAAGGGATCTCATCATAAGGTTAGGACTGGGGGTGTGGGGACTTAGCCACATGATGGGGCAATGTGGCACTGGCCTCGTGTGAACCATCAGAAAATGAGTTTGGGCCCTGTATGGATCTGAGTTCAGGCCATTTCTGTCCCATTGTTAGTCTGTAGCTTCAGGCAAAGCTCCCTTGTCTTTCATGCCTTAGTTTCCTCCACACAAGTCAGGGACTACGGTGACACCCAGCACAGGTCTGGTGTGGCCCTAGGAGCACTCCTGTGGACAGTCCTTGTCTGTCTGCCATTTCCTGATCCCGAGGGCCTCTGACTGTGCCGTGTTGGCAGAAACCTCTGCCTGCCTGTTCCTGCACGAAGCGCTCCGTGTTGTCCTGTGTCTGAATTTGGAACAAGTCTTTTAGGTGTCATCCACCACCACCCAAAACCCTGTTGAGCCCCCATTTTTGTTCCCCACATTCCTGACCCTGAGGAGGGTAGGGCTCCCCATCCACGTGTCCCTCTGAGGTCATCGGTCTCCCTGCCTCTTTACAGTTCAGCTGGGCAGTGTCTGCCATGGCGCACGATGCCTAACAGGACTCAGGGTACTCCTGTTCTACCCCTGTGATGTGGGCTGGCACCTTGCCCGCTGCCTGGGCCCTAGAGTGCCACAGCTCTGGAAGACTTGAAATGCTAGGACCTGAGTCTGTCTGCTCCCTGCCAGGGACCCCGTTAGCAGACGGGCAGGGTAGCTAGGTGGCCGGATGAGGGTCTAGGCTTTGTGCCCTGGGCCTCGACAGTGAAGGCCCAGGGAGCATCTATCAAGAAGGCCCAGGGAGCGTCTATCAAGAAGGCCCAGGGAGCGTCTATCAAGAGTCAGATACTGAGTAGAACCTAGTGCCACCTATCTGCCAGGGGAGGAGGGGGACACTGGGGGACAGCTGGTGTAACCTCTCCGTGCTTTAGTTTCCTTATCCGTAAAACAAGGCCACTAATATACCTGCCATATATGTCACTCAGAGGGCCATGGTGGGTAAGCGCTGAGATGTGGGCAAGCTGGTAGTGAGGGCCATGTTGGGATCCCCTGTCTGCCCGCAGGGCATGTACACCAAGCAGAGGCCCAGGGGTTGGTAAGTTGTTTAGTCTTACCCATGTATGTTACCCAAGTATAGTAAGGCTTTCATACTGTAAGCCTGCATCTCTCTGATATCTTCCTGCCTGGCCCATCTTTCTCTCATCTCAGCGAACCAAAAGGGACCTGGAAGGGTGCAGTAGTCCCTACAGTAGTGGGGATCGGGCTGCCCCGCTCATGAGCCACACTTCATCACAGGCCTCTAGTGTGGTGGTCCCTCCAGCAGGTTTGACAAGCAGGGGTATACGAGATTGCCTAGGTGGTAGGGGAGGTGGTGCCAGCTGGGCAGGAAGTGACCTTATTACCTCATCTGAATACTAATGAAGAGAAGTCTCAGGGTCCCCAGCCAAAGCGGCTGCCCCTTTGTTCCTAATGGCCTGCCAATGCGTTCAGATGAAAGAGGAAGAAAGCAGAGCCAGTTGGCATCGAGGGGTTGCCTCTCAGAGCTGGCTGGGGCCTTGGGGGTACCCCTAGGCCCTCCAGGAGGCTGCATTCCCTGGAAGGCCATTTGGGCTTTGGGCTTGTCTCAAAACATCGAGTGGCTTTTTAGGGTCCTCTTTCCCAGCCCCGAGTGTGGTGAAACGACCCCGGCCCACCGGAGACCCCTTGGCTTTGGTCAGTCCACGTCCAAGGAAAGGGACCAGGCAGATGGTATAGGCTGGCAGGGTGATGCTGTTTTCTCTCCTTGCAGCTGCCCCGCCCCTACGGCCGCCAGAGAAACCGGCTCCAGGTAGAGCTGCCGGGGAAGGGGGGTTTGCAGTGGCTCTGAGGGGCAGGAGGGCTGCTAAGCGCTGTGTGCTGTGTCTGCTGGGTCTCCTCTCCTCTCACCTTCCTCCCTGGGAGCTGACCACTTCCAAACGCACTAGTCCTGCCTGTACGTTCCTTTTGGGCAGTGCTCCTTCTGAGCTGACACTAATTGCTGCTTTGCAGTGTAACAACAAGCCAGTCCTGCAGTGGTGTTCCTTGTCCAGCCTTTCTTGCTGGCCTATCGCAGAATGCCCCCGGCAGGAGCCCGTGTGCCGGTGGGAATAACCTATATCCTTCTTCCAATAACCACCCCACACCCTTCTTCTGATGCCACCCCACCACCTCAGCTCTGCAGCAGGACTCTTGCAGTGCAGAGCCGGGGGATGCTACACCATTGAGTGGTGGAGCAAAGGCCTGGCCCACACAGCTGTGGCTCCGAGGAGGGAAAGGACCAGGTCGTGCGACCAAATCTCAGCCCATGGGGCCTCACTGTTGGGCCTTTGGAAACTTTCCTGGCTTGTACTCTCCACACAGTTGTGATGACCAAAGATGTCCCCAGGGGCAGAGTCATCCCAGCTGAGAGCCACTGACCAATAGCAACAGGACTGTGTGCCAGGCCCCGGGCCTGGGGCTGCCTGCTTGCCAGCAAGGCCATTGCAAAGTGGTCAGGTTCAGTGTCAGCTGACAGCTGTAATGGAGTGACATGTGTATCTGGCCTCCAATTTCTTCTGCTCTGCTCCACATGGTCTAAATGATTGGAAATGTCTGTAGGCTCCAGCAGAGGCCACTCGTCTTTGGAGGCTTGTGCCCCTTCCTCTGCCTGGGAGCTCTGCCTTTGGGAACCCTGATACAAATATCACCTGGACAGTGTGGGCTTTGCTCTGGATTAGGCCCACTGAGCCCAGGTCAGTGTGTGGCCCTGGCTTCTCCTGGTAGAACAGCTTCCTAGAGGCCTGTAGTCTGCCTGCTCTGAAGTCCTCCCTCTGCTATCTGTAGTCCTCCCTCTGCTTCCAGCCTGGCCAGTGAATTGGGGAGCTGTCTATTTCCAGATGGAGCAATGCTATCAGGCTGCCGAGGCTCCAAGAGTATTAGTCAGAGTAACCCAGGCCATTAATTACACGTGGCTAAGCGATCCCACTGCCCTTCCTCCTTATGGCCAAAGATGATAGAGGCAGGTCATCAGGCCCAGGAGGCAGCCCTCACGCCCCCTCATGTTTCTACATATCCACGGTGGGGGGTAGTAACAATGTCTGCAGCAGTGGGGTTCCCTGACCCCCAAGATAGAAGCAGGCTACAGTAAAGTGAGCAGGCTTCACAGGAACTCCAGGATCCAAGTGCCCCTAGCTTCTGGCCGTGCGTCACTGTGTGGTGCCACAGGCTTGCAAGTTTGTACTGTATGTGTTCAGCGGCCTGGACGCCGCCAGGGAAGGAAGAGTTGGCAGGGCCCCCACGCCCTGTGAAAAGCCCACCTTCCCAGCTGGTAGTACCAGCAGCCAGGAGCAAGTTCACCCCTGGACCCTCGGTAGTCCTGTAGTTCTTTCCCGGTCAGTCCTGCATCAGCATGGGTCTCTCAGCCTTCTGCTCTGAGTGGCCCCATCAGGCAGGGAGCGTTCCACCCCAGGCCTGGCGGCATCCATGTGTGAGGCCTCCTCACATGAGACATGGCGTTGTGCCTCCTGAACACGCGAGGGCTGCCTACGGATGGCACGTTTTAGGGAATGAAGTTCTCCTGGAACAGGGAGACGTGAGGCGTGTTCCCTCCAGCACAGCCCAGGAAGGGGGTCATCCGCCTTCCCCAGCAAAGAATCTCGGGTGGGTGGGCCATGGGCACTGAAGGTACCCGCCCTCTCACAATGCTTGCCTGGGTTTCTCCAGCATGAAGCTCCTCCTCCCCGAAGGCTCCTCATGCAGAAATTCCTGGAAATAGGAAGGCAGTGGAATCTGGCAGTATCAGCGGGGTAGCCTAAAGGTCACATACCAAGGCCAGACTAGGCACTAAGGAGGGGTGGCATCAGGTGCTGGCCTTGGGTAGAAACCTGACTCTGAGAACTCAGGACAAGTGACCCCGCAGCTTCCTGGGTCTCCCCGTTCCTAGTTCAGAGTCTCATGCCGCCCCTCAGAAGCCTTAGGGGTGGGCAGAAGAAGCGTGTCTCTGTATGCTCAGACAAGAGAGAGGAATTCGGGGTTAGCTACCGCAGCTGCAGGGACCTGGAAGTCTTGTGCCAGCCCGGAGCAGGCTGAGGGAGACCCAACCTCCCGTTAGGACGCCAGGGCAGGCGGACTTCCTGTAAGGCAGTTTGCTTTACCCTGACAAATGCCCTGCCCTTCAAGGGGTCTGCAGTGCTCCCCCTCCACACACCCCAGATGAAAACAGGAGTTCTGCTTTGCCCAGGGCTCTAGGCAGCAACTTGCAGCCTTTTTAATTTGGCTTTAAGCGTGGCAGTGGTTACTCATTTGATGCGTCATTAGTCACATTGCTCCTTAATGAGAGATTATGTGTGTTTTCCCCTGCCTGCCTCTGTGACTTGCTAATAAAGTCCTGTGCACACGCAAACATTTATAGATGCTCACCCAAAGTGTATGGGTGAGGAGTTGCATGCAGCTAATTGGAACCTCCCTCCAGCCCCCCCAACCCCCCAGGAAATTACCCAGGACTCTGTGGAGGGGTGCGGGTGGGAAGGGAGGGGCCTTAGCACATACTACAGTGTTTTCAGTTTGGAGCCTGTCTGATTGAGGACCAGAGATTCTGTGGGAAGGGAGGCCCAGCCCAAACATAATCCTGTGTGGGGGTGGGGACAGGACAGGACAGGACAGGACAGGCTCTGCCTTCTTGGTCGTAGGCTGGCGGGAACCAGACCAGGCTACGACCTGTTGCCACTCCCGGTCCTGTGGCCAAGTGGGATCTCACCGCGCATTCCCTGCCGGGCTGGCAACTCGCCTCTGATGTCTTCACTCTGTCCACCAGTCACAGCAAGGTGGCGGGGACGTCTCCATGTCCCCGTAGAACAGCATTGGTAGGCAAGGTCCCTTGAGGACTGATAGATGTGTTTATGTGTGGACAGTAAGAACTCATTAGAATTTAGATGGTGCTCTCTGCTGAAAAGTGTTTCGTGGTGGCGGAGGGCCGTCGGTGATTTAGTTTAGGGTTTTGACCGGGGCTTGGGTAACCCCTCAGGGAAGCACGGTGGCTGAGGAAAGGGTCACTCATGGTGGAGTTAAGGAGTATTGGGGACAGCTGGGCACACGCCTTTAATCCCAGCACTTGAGAGGCAGAGGCAGGTAGATTTCTGAGTTCGAGGCCAGCCTGGTCTACAGAGTGAGTTCCAGGACAGCCAGGGCTACACAGAGAAACCCTGTCTCGAAAAATTAAAAAAAAAAAAAAAAGAAAAGAAAAGAAAAGAAAAAAAAAGGAGTACTGGGGACAGTTGGGGACAGTCTCTATCCTTGAGACCCAGTCCTAGGGCACTCCACTCGATCTAGTCCTCGTGTCAGGGAGGACTGATTTTTCTGTGGCCTTTAACACCTCGCACAAGTCCAAGGTGAGGGTACCACAGCCCCACTTGATGGCTAAGGCCATTCACGAGGTCTCTTGGGAATCTCTTGGCAGATGATGCTGGCTGGGGCCGTGCCTAGTCTAAGAGTCATGCGAGTTACCTCAGGAGGCTTCTGGGTACCCAAGGCTGAGGAAACAACCCCAGCCCCCTGTACCCGCTCCCTGGCCTTTGAACAGCAGACCCCTGTATACCCTGTGGTCTTGTTGGCAGACTTCTCTGTCTGGACTCTGGTCTCCACAGGTTGTGGGGTGGTATAGTGGTATGGAGTGACTACCCCACCTCTTTGTCTGGTGGTCGGGCACCTCTGTCTTCTGTCTGAGCTCTCTTTCACTGTCTCCACCTGTGACTGGCAGGAGGCCAGCCCCGGAATGTGGGGATCCCTTCCAGGCTGGGTGAGGGGGCTGCCGGGAAGGAGGAGAAAGCCCTCGGTAGGGCTGCTGCCCGCTTCCTGCCAGCCAGCCTGGCCTCTTTCCTTCCTGCTCTGTCTGGGGAGCTCAGCAGCCTGCCGATGTATAGACATTCCTCTGCAGTTTTTATCTGCCTCGTGGGTTCCTCCTTCCCTTTGAAGTCTCGATGGGGAGGAAGGCTGTCTTCTGTGGGGCCTGCTTGCCCGAAGGTGGACAGTCTGGGCCACACCTTGTCCGCCATGCAGCTTCCTTGGCCTTCCTACCCTTAGCGACTCTGGCTCCTGCTCTTGGGTCGCTAGCCCGGCTTACAGGGATTTTTCCCTCTCTCCTAAGGGAGCCACCTCAGGGCAGCATGTGTGTGTCCATCCTTCCTCCTTCCTCTGGTACGCACTGGTTCTTGTGGATTCAGAACACCTGCCCAGGCCTGCTTTGGGTGGGGTGAGGAGTGGGTTTCTCTCTGTCTGATGGTAGAGGCAGCCTGTGAACGGAGGTGAGCGCCCAGGAGGGTGTGCTTGAGCTGACAAGTCACTGTGTAGAGGGTGACAGGCTTCTTAAGAACAGTGCCTGGGCTAGGGCTGGGTCTTGGCTTGGGGGCCTTGACCCTTCAGCCATCCCTGGATCTGACTGTCTTCTTTCCCCTTCCAGCAGGCAGGCTCTGGAGAGTTCCGTACCCTTCGGAAAGGCTTCTCCCCATACCATTCGGAATCCCAGCTCGCGTCCCTGCCGCCCTCCTACCAGGAAGTCCTACAGAACGTAAGTGTCCCCACCAAAGGTCCCCACTGCTCCTAGTTCAGGCCATTCCAAGTCGTTGCCCTGAGCTCCAGAGGAGACAGATAGAGGTGAGACAGGCTGGCTACAGTCCAGGGCATGCTGGTGGTCTGTGGTTTAAAAAAAAAAAGACTTTGGGCTTTTGCCTGAAGCCCCAGTTGTGTCTAGGGCAGCTATGGGTGGAAGCCCGAGCTTGGACGGCCAGCTCTGAGTGGCCTTCCTTACTCTATCCTCCTGGGACAGGGCCCTGGGCGCCTCATGGGGACCCAGCGAGGAGGTAAGAAGCGAAGCGATGGGTAGGTGACATTGCTCGACTTCCAGGGCAGTGTGTGACAGCCATGGCAGGGGGCTGCCAGAGCGAGCGAGCGAGCGAGCACCGTATTCTGTGCTGCTTATGACTCTGTAATCGAGAGAGAGGAGGCCTGCTGGCCTGAGATTGTAGGCTTTGGAGCTGAGGGATGAAGCCTCAGGAGTTAATGGGCCACGTCCCAGGATCCCCTCAGGCCTCCGGGGTCACCTGCCGCCTGCGCGCCTGGGCTCTGAGCTGCCTTGGATGGGGAGCAGGTGACTGCTGCGAGTCAGCTCTTAGGAAGTGACCATGCCTTCATGTCAGTCAGCCCAGCAGAGAGGGGGTTGTGGGATGCCTGCCACTGTCACCTGCCTCGTGGGACAGTGAGATAGCAAGCCTACACTGGCTCAGGCTCACAGAGCATCCCTGCGGGAGTCCCCGTGGCTGCTCACACACTTCACACCAGTGTGGCGGGCACCTGGAGGGAGGTCCTGCAAAGTATGCGGGGTCCCTCTCCTGCTCTGCACCCTCACCCCTCCCATGATGGCCAGCAAGGCTGACCATGGCCTTTCTGTGGCCTTAGTGGGCCACAGTGCTGGCATGAGATGGCTCATGCATCTTGACTGGCAACCGTCCTCTGCTCTTTCTCTTCCGAAGCCTGGCTACCTCCTCCACCTGTCCAGGAGCCCCGTGACCAAATGATACCTGGTCACAATGTGTCACCATGAAGGGCTCCCAGAGCTAAGGGTGCCACCCAGGGGCTGGTTCCCCAGGCTTTGCCCCCCCCCCCCCCCCCGCATTCTGCTTTCCCCCATTCTGGTGGCATAGGCGACTGAAAACCTGCCGGGTGGTAAACTGAGGGCTTTCAAATGCCAGCGTCTGGCAGGTGTGGTGCTGGTGCTGGGTCAACCTGCCAGGTCCCAGGCCCCTTCTATAGCCCCTAGGGGATACCCCCCAAGCTTCAACAGTGCTGACAGAAGGCTAGTGGAGTATGGGAATGTTCAGGGAGGTTTCAGGGTGGAGGCCATGAGAGGGGAGCATGTGTCTCACCCCAGAAGAGGCCGCCGCTCTGCTCTCAGGAGGAGGAAGGGAGCATTATGGGCTGCAGCAGACTGCAGGGCCTAATGGGCAAAGGCATGCTAGTACCTAAGCGGGCCTGGAGGCCAGCGGTCAGTGTGGGCCTGCAGAGCAGGGGGGTAGCTCTGTTCCATGAGGGCTATGAACTGAAGACCTTCAGGTCATCTGTTAGGGTAGTGAGCCAACGGGCAGAGGGCAGGGCAAGCTGGGGGTGGGGGGGGGGGGAGAGGCTTTGGGTGGAGTGCCCGGAGGATGCCAGCCATAGCACTTACCAGACTACTGCACGCAGGGGATAAAGGCTCAAGGGTCAAGGCCGTGGGCCCGGCCACTATCACCTCCATACTGGGGCCAGTCTTCTTAAGGCACACAGGGTTCAATAGGGCAGCAAAGTCAAATGTTGAAAGTCCCCAGATAAAAGTGGGTGGGTATGTGCAACCCCACCCCTTGTTGCCGCCAGCCTCTGGAGGAGCATTAAGGTGTGAACTGGCACCCTGGGAAAAGCTGGGGTGGCAGAGACCCGAGTTCCAGGCCTAACCTCATGTCCACGAGCTGACTTGGGCAAGCACACTGCCCTCAAGTGTGGGTTGGATTTGTTTGTTTAATCCCTCGGGACTGACCTGCCCGGTGCAGGTGCCTTGGTGATTGGGAGGCCTCCGTGGGCCTGAGTGACGCTAAGCCCAACGCTAACCCCAATACCTCAGTTGCTCTAACCAGTCATTAAGAGTTGAGCAATGGCCGTTACCCTTTTCTGAGCCCCGGGCCCTGCCCTCCCTGACACCTGCTGCCTGGAGGTGAGTTGAGCCAGGAGGGCTAGCAATCCACCCACTTGCCTCCTGCATTTCTCTTGTGGCTGCTTCTTGGAGGGGCCCCTAGCAGTCCCTTAGACACTGGTACAGATGAGGAAGCAGGCCAGGGCAAACTGGGGATAGGGTCTTCCCTAGGGCAGGGTGGCAGTACACATAGGAGGGGTGTGGGCACCATAGGACAACATTTTAGGACCAGACCCCTCTTTATTCATTTGGCTGGCACCCTCTGCTGGCCGGTGAGGGAAGTGTGGCCTCTGCTCAAGACCAGCCTAGCTTGGGCAGCAGCCCTGGGGGTAAGACATCCTCTCTCACCCACCCACTCCCTTTCCCCACTTGGTTTCCCCGTGTCCTAACCAGGCAGCCTGGGCTGGAGTTAACACTCTCTGGGCATTCTCCAGTGTTCTGCATGCTTCCTGTGACATGTGACACAGGAAGGGAGGAAACGGAGGCTCAGAATAGGCCAAGGCAAGAATCAAGTCCCAGTGAAAGGGACCATGCCCAACTCTGGCTTTCCTAGACCCCCCATGCCTGTGCTAGCACAGCTGTCATCAGCCTGTGAGACCCTGGTAAGCATCCTTGCTAGGTGGCCAGAGAGAAACGGGCTTGGCGGACAGGCTGTCAGTGCAAGGCCCTGGGCCTAACTAAGGACAACCATAAAATCTCTACTGGGCTTGTATGGTGGCCATGGGTGGACAGGATTCAGTCCTTCTTGGGTCAGCTTCTTTGATTGCTGGGAGCGGTCTCCAGGGCCCAGGTCTTGCAGAGGGAGTAAGTAGTTCTGTCTTCAGGCTGATCCCCAGGCACCAGGATACAGCCATGTAGTGCTCTGACTGCAGAGCACTCACCCTCCTACTTATTTCTGGGGCACTTCTTGGTGTTTTCTTGATTGCCCCAGGTCCATAATTATAGCCCAAGGCCTTTGCCTTGCTTAATGTCATCAGGAGGGAGGGAAGCTGGTGGGAGGCGGGGTCAGCTTCAGAAGGACTGGGTCCCCTCCTGGCCCAGCCCGGCCTGGCTTCAGCTCTTACCCTGAACATGTGGCCGGTAGCTGACTCACCACCCGGTGGCCAGGACTGGGCCTAGGGGCAGGAGCAGGGCTTAGGGTAGGTTGGGCGGGCTTTGGACTTGGACAGTGGGGTTGAGCGACATGAGTGTCTGGCCCTCTCAAGATGCTGCAGAACAACATGCACGCTCTTGTGTCCCCCGCTCCCCTCTTTTTGTTATGCAAGCCAGCACCATGTAATCTCCAGAAGAGGTGGCATGGCCAGGAAGCATGGGGACTAGCCAGGCAGATAGCAGCTCCTAGGATACCCACTTCTCACCATGCCTCTTCTCCTCCGACTCCCCACCTCGGCCCCTATCTCCTCCTGGCTGGGTGTTGGCTCCAGGTAACTCAAACTGGTGCTCATCCAGTGACAGGTGTCAGGGACCCAGACAGGGGTGTGTGGGGCTCATCTGTGCTGCTCTTTCTACAGGGCCCAGCCTGCCCCGTACCCGAGCTGCCCTCCCCACCATCCACCGTCTACAGTTCAGCAGGACAGAAACCCGAAGCTGTCGTGCACGCCATGAAGGTAAAACGTGCCATTTGTCCCCTCCTGAGCACAGGATGGGGGCCTGTGGGTTCATGACACCCCAGCCCCCACAGGTACTATCTCCAAGCTTGGGCCACTTGAGCTGGGGGTGGGGGTTGGGAGACTATGTGTCCCTCCCTGTTGGCGGCTGGGGACACAGAGTTGCCTGGAGCCCATGGGACTTGTGCTGGATGTAGTCAGTTATGTGCTCAGCCTGAGGCATTGCTGCTGAGGGAACTGACCCGGTATAGGAGGGCAAGTGTTTCCCTAAGGCCAAAGAGAGGCCCAGGTTAGGAGAGACACTGGAATGGAAGGTCCAGGCCAGCCCCCTGCCTCTAGGTACAAGCAAGCCGACTTCACGACTCTGGAGTCTGGAACTCAGCCGTGCCCCAGGGCTCTCTGGGTTTCCTCGGTGTATATACCACGGTCCTCACCCACCCTGTGCAGGGACACTCAGTCACAGTGGGAGCTGGCAGTGACTGCTGTGTCCAACGTGGATGGGCACAGGCTGTCAGTTACATCGTCTGTTGGCGCTTGAAGCAAGCCCACCTGACACCGCTGCCCAGCCTCGCTAGTTTCCTTGGTAGCTCTCTGCTGGCCTCCTCCTGACCGTTAGCTTTTCTCTTCAGGTTCTGGAAGTACATGAGAACCTTGACCGGCAGCTTCAGGACAGCTGTGAGGAGGACCTGAGTGAGAAGGAGAAGGCCATCGTGCGAGAGATGTGCAACGTGAGGCACTTCCCTCCTGGGCTGGGGCTGGGGCTGGGGCTGGGGCTGGGGCTGGGGCTGGGGCTGGGGCTGGGGCTGGGGCCTGGGAATGTGGCCACCTGTTTCTCACTCGCTTAGCTATGGCTTGGGGAGATGACTGGCTTTGGGAGTCCTGGCTCATCAGACCCACCATACCTCACCCTTCAGCGAGGCCCCTGACCAGATCTATCCCTTCCCAGTGGTGCTCGGCCTGGGACTCTGGACAGAGCCTGAGCGCTGGTGTGTCTGCTCACTAGTGCCCCCTGGTGGTCTTTGGCCATGCACGTAGAACATTCTCTACCTCTTGCCATCTCCAGGGGACCCTCATAGGTGCCCGAAGGAGAGAGGTTCCACAGGGAGGGCCTGATCATGGGAACTAGGTTGGGTGGGGTGCCCTGAGGTGCACCTCATGCCATCTCCCGAGTCTGTGGACCACACTGGACATCTTCAACGATGAGTTCACACCTAGGAGTAGCCTGCTTGGGGCTCAAGCATGACTTTGACAGTGGGCAAAGGCCAAGTCTCACCACCTCCCCTAACTTCCTGTGGCCTCAGCTTTCTCTCCCAACTCCTCAGCTCTGAGGACATGGGTGATTTTGCAGGGTGGTAAGGCAGTAGGTAGGTGTGGTCTGGGGCGAGCCTTCCACTGCCGTTGTGTGCCCTCACAGGTGGTCTGGAGGAAACTGGGGGACGCCGCCAGCACCAAGCCCTCCATCCGGCAGCACCTGTCTGGTAATCAGTTCAAGGGGCCATTGTAGGGCCGCTTCTCCGAGGACGTGGACTGGCCCTGCCTGGAGTCTGAGGCCTTAGAGCTGGCAGAAACTCTGGCCCAGCCACCGTCTTTCTCCGTGGTGAATTGTACATAGGACACGGCCCGCCCTGGCTGCCCTGGTGTGACACTGACAGCCAGGCCTCCACCTCCTGCCTCCCTCACCAGCAAACCTTGGGAAGACAAGAAGCTGTTGCTCTCTCGCTCGCTCGCTGCAGCCAAGTGGCCAAGGCAGCCTGGCTCCCCGTTTGGGCTCCATGTTCCATCAGCAAGAAGCTTCTGAGACTCCAAACCAAGCGGCTATCTGGGGAGGTGGCCTGCTCTCGGTAGAAGGTCCCTCAACAAGTATTCTAACTCGCTGTCCCTTACACTGGACAGATGCCACCAGAGCCTGAATTGAGACACAGGTGGCTCTTTTCTGCTACCTTGCCAGAGCCAGGACCCTGGGTCACGGAGCACTGGGTCCCGTGTGTCCATGGCTGGCTGGGAGCTCAGGGTTCCCTGTCACCTGGGGGTCGGTACCCAGCCACCCCGAAGCCAGCTTCTGCTCGTTAGCATTCACTCCTTCAGTGACGTCTCCTCACCCATGCCAGGCTTAGCCACTTCGTAGGTGACTCCTGCCAGGCTTCCTTTTCTGGTTTACAGCAACATAGGAAAGTCCTGGAGAATGTCTGGGCCAGGCTCAGCATTCTCAATGGGCAGGTAGAACTGGGCCATTGCCCAGGGTCACTGTCAATGTGACAACCCCCCTCCCCCGCCCCCCGTGTGCTCTGGGTCACTAGGAATGAGCTACAGGAGTCACCCCTGACGAGGTTTCCCTGGGAAGGAAGGGGCATGCCTGGTTCTGGCTTTAATCTGCTGTGTGGCCTTCCGCAAGCTACTCAGCTTTCCTGGGCCCCCAGCGGTTCCTTTTGCCTCTGCTCACTCTAGAAACCACCCCAGTTTGGTGGACCTCTGTCCTCACAGCAGATGAGCTCATGTGGCAACCTACTGGGAACATGCTAGGCCAGCGTGTTTGTCATGCTGTCCCCTCACAGGTCACATCTGAGCCTTAGCCCCTCCCTCCAAGGGACCTGCCTGCATTGGGGGTCAAATTCATGCTTCAGTGAACATGCTCATGCCTCAGCCGGGGGCGGTGCATAGCTGTCAGGGGTGTTCTCTAGTGTGGTTGGAGAACAAGGACTCAGGTGCTTCTGGGAACCATGCAGATGCTATCTGTAGGAGGCCCTGGCCACACTGCTGGCTTCACCTTTCCATGTATTTACATCCACACCCATCAGCTATTCTCACGTAATGGTACTTAGAGCCCCATGCAGCAAGCCCAAAGAGCTTGTCCTCGCCTCAGGTCCCTCCCAAACCCTGTGAGCAGAGGGGACAGGCCAAGAAGGTGGGTGGCATCCTTGCTCCCCAACCAACCCAGCCCTGGAACCTTGGGCTATTCCCAGCACCTTTGTTGCCCACACCCTTGGGTCCCACACTCTCAGGGGAAAGGCCCATGGCCCTCGGTGTGCCCAGGGAGTGTTGTGCAGGGGCTGTAGGGGACCGGCCCACTGCTCTGGCTGTCAGTGGCCCTGGGAAGCTCTTTCTAGGAGCTGCTGTATGGTCACGTGATAAAACATGCAACTCCATCTGCCGGCCCCGGCCGGTCCTGGATATTTCTAAGTGGGCTGCTGAGCAGGCAAGACCCTTCCTGGTTCTTTGAAGCCAAGGAACCCCGGAATAATGCTGAGGTATGTGGGCCCACACAAGGTGGGAGCCAAGTCAGAGAGTCCCAGTCACATTTGTATCAGGATAGTTTAGCCACCTTTGAAATAAGCAATAAGTAAGAGCTCCTGGAATCTGAAGACGGGCCAAGAAAGACAGGCCTAGAAAAGACCTTTCCGTTTTGGAGGGGTGGGACCCTGTCCCTGATGTTGCAGGGCATCCTGAGAATCTGAAGAGAATTTCTCATAGGCCCCTCTGCCCTTGTGCAGGCAGGGTGAGCCAAGCCCAGCCCTCGGCAGTAGGCTGGTTCCCTAGGACAACCTGGGTCATATCTCAAACCTAACCGGAGAGACCAGCAGCACCCAGTGGAGCCCGGGCTAGGGAGGGCAGGTGGTCCTCCGTGACCCGTCCCTTCTGGAGCCTTAGCCTTTGCAGTGCTGACTCTCCATCCCAAGCTCACAGTATGCTCGTGCTGGCTCCACCCCCCACCCCCCACCCCCACACCACTGTGACAGGTCACTCGACCCATCTAGGGTGGCCTGGCCTTCCTGGAGTCAGAATCTGCTGAGCACATCCTCATTTGCGTTCAACAGCCACATGCCAGTGTTTTAAGACAAAGTGACCTTTCAGTTTTCTTTCTTGAAACTTGAGAGGAAGTGAGATACATACTACTGATTTTTTTTTTTTTTTTTAAAGAAACAAACAAAACCCAAGGCTGCGGAGTGGCAGAGGTGTCTATTTTCATACTGTGGGGGGAAGCGTGCTGCTTTGGGGAGGGGCTGGAACGCCTGGTTTCTGCCCTAGGCCAGTCTTCTATAGGAGTTGGTGGTGAGACCTGCAGCTTCCCCCTCCTGCCCTGGCCGTGTAGAGCTGGAGCCTGTGCACTTCGGCTGTTTCTACCTTCTATTGAACCACTTTTGATTTGTGGAGAGAGAAAAAAAAATAGAACTTTTGATAGTGTGGTAAAAGCATTGATTTGAACTATTTTAGTAAAAGGAGTAACATATAAGATTGTGACAGTGTCTACTTTGAACTAGATAATAAAGGCCTCTTTGCGAGCCTCGGAGCCCGGCGTGCAGTGCTTCCTTCCTGTTGTGAGCTGACGGCTTGTTGGCTGGGCAGCTGGCCCCACGCTGGATGCTAAAGACCTCTCATGGTTACTGTCAGGCCAGGAACACGAGGGTCCTAAGCCTACTAGAAGTTCTAGAAGCTCATGTAGCCCAGAACACCAGGTCCTCCGAAAGAGGCACAGGCCGTGGGACAGAGCAACTGAGGTAGAGAGGCTGTACTCAGTCACACACAAACAGGGTAGTTTCAGAACTGATTTTATTTGGGTAACTGACTGAAGGATTCTCATTTGTAACCAAGATGGAATTCACAGTATGTTGTTACATTCATGCTTAAAAAATATCTCTCTATGTACAAGACTTTGCAAAGAGATGTAAACATAGATTGTTTTCCAAGCTCTCCATGGAGGGAAGGAGGCAGCCCCCCAGATGACAATAGAGGACAGAGTTACAAGCTAAGTGGGGACTCACCTCACCTACTAGGGGCCACAGAGAGAAGCCACTGAATGGAAGAACAACAGCCGGACTGCAGACAGGAGGACATGGATACCAAAAGTTAGTTCTCAGGAAAAATTAGGCACTGATTTCTAGAGGGTTAGTCACTCCTTATTGAAGCTATTAACTGAGCCAATGTGGCTACTTAACATCTTCACTAGTATTAAAGTAGCCCAGTGCAGGACACAGACGGCAGCAGGCACTGCCCAGGGCACACAGTTCATGCCAGGGCCCAGCCCTCCCACACTGTGACTGTCTAGCATATACAAGGTGCCCTGCTGCTGTCCCCTCAGTCTGCTCTTCAAGTTGGTTGGAAAACAATTCTTAAAACAAAACGGGGGAGGGGGGTGGGTGGGTTATCTCATCCAGGCCGCCCGCCCTAGCCCCCCAACAGGTGGCATGCCAGGTGGGGGGATGGGTGGGGGAACAGGTGGCTGCCCCCCAGGGGGGACAGCTGGAGGTGGGTAGCTGGCTGGTGGCAAACCCAAGCCTGGAGGAGGGTGAGGAGGGACAGCATGAGTTGGGGGCAGGCGTGGGGGTGGGGGTGGGAAATTGGGGTTGTAGGTAGGGGGAGGGGGAGGGTAGCCCGGGGTAGGGGGAGGAATGGTGGGTGGGGGAAAGGAGGCTGGGGGTGGAGGAACAGGAGGTGGAGGTGGGTTGGGGGGGTAGACATGGGGGTGGTAGGTTAGGTGAGCAGGCGGGCCATAGGCTGGGGGCAGGGCACCATAGGAAGGCCCCTCCGTCTTCATCATGGACTGCAGGCTCTGGTAGCCCTCTCCTGACATGTAGGAGCTGGTGGTGGACATCCCAGTCATGTAGCTGGAGGGCGGCGGGGGTGGAGGCCGATGTGGTAATGGTGGGGGCTGGTGCACAGGGGCCGGGTGGGCTGGAGGGGGAATCTGGACTTTGGGGAGGTCACTTGTTTCCACAGGACCAGTTGCTTCAGCCTCACCTAAGGCAGGAGCGAGGGGAGGCTTCCGGTCTGTAGAAGAAAGAGATGTCAGTGCTCAGCCAGATGAATGATACAGCAGCTAGCCCAACTGTTTTGGAGTAGGAAGCTCTGGTACCAAGAGGACCAAGCAGCTTTTAGGTACTCCTGGGCAGTCTAAGCACTGGGTGAAATACTGCTGCCTCCCAAGGCCATGTTACAGTAGAGTGAGCAATGGCTACCACCTCTGTGACCCAATAAGTCTAGAGGCCATTCGTTCCTGCCTGTGACCTATCCAATAGGCCTTCTATACTGTCCCCAGTGATGCTGGGTCCTCTCTCCCCAACGACTGAGTACACAAAGCACAAGCAGGCTCATCCCAGTTCACCTCTCCTAGCACAAACAGGTGGGGCCTTTGACCAGTCTCCACTCCCAAAGCCTGAGCCTGTCTCAGATGACAAAAGTCAAACAGAAACCAGCACTCCACAAATGTGGCTTTTCTGTCTATTTTACTAAAAGGAGAAAGATCCAGCCCACTGTCATTTCAGAGCAAGGAAGGAGCAGCGGCTCTCCTGAGACCTGTGTCTACAACAGACAGCAGATCTGCCCATGGCTCCTAACTCTAGGTTCTACTCCCCACAAACCTCATTGTAGGCTTGGCTTGTGAACCCCCTATCCCTAATCACTATCACACATGCACTCAAAAACTGTGTTCTGGGCTGGAGAAACGGCTCAGGGTTTAGGAGCACTCATTGCTCTAGCAGAGGATCCAGTTCCTAGCTCATCCAATGCTATCCTCTAACCTCTGTGGGAACCAGGCTTGTATATGCTACACAGACACACAAGCAAGCAAAGCACCTTACACATAAGTGTCCCTTCACAAGGCTGTTCCAAAGGAACACCAGTCACAGTAGCAAACCTGCTGGCTCCAGATGCTTCCCGAAGGGAAGGGAGGTAGTGAAGAGCACTGCTAGCTCCTCAAGGAGGCCTGTGTGAAAGACTGCTGCTGGGTCCTCACTGGGCAGGTGGGCACGCGACAGTGAAGGAACCTGCCCAAGCACTAGGGGGCAGCCACATCATTGCTTTTCACATGGCCTAGAACTGGTTCTCACTAAGTGGAAGGCAAACTGAATTTTGGCTTGTCAACAGATCTGCCAGAGGGTCTCGACCCACCCTTCTCCCCAACAGATGGTCAGATGCAGCTGCAAAGAATCTGCTGCTTCAAGTCTGGAGCAGACAAATGCCCGCTGGTCCAGGAGCTAAGTGAGACGTATGCATCAAAGCACAACCCGTCAAGGGCTCTGTGTCACTCCTCAACCACCTGGGCTGTAAATACGCTTATCCAGCTTTAAGAAAATGACTCCTGGATCAGGTGCCTGGATAGGAGGCACCTACCTGTGACCCCAAGAATCTGAGAAACTGACAAAGGAGGATAATGATTCAAGACAAGCCTAGGCTACACACAAGACCCCCCTATTTCAAGAAAACAAAAAACCAACCAACCACCCACTGAGTACCACAATCCTTAGATCTGCTCATCCAGTTCCGAGTATTTGCCCTTGTACTGTGCTGGGGCAGGTGTCTCATCTCTGTGTCTGCTGCTGCCACACAAGGCCCCCAATGTCCCTTAAACCCAACTGTTGACTTTAGTGTTTCTTTAGGTCATAGCGCTCTGTTTCTCTCTACCATTTACGAATCCTCTAGTCTTACAAAGACAGCTCCCACAGAATCCCAGGGACCCTGTTTGAGGGAGAACCCACAGCCTAGCTCATTCATCTCTTTGCTACCACATCTCCCTACAGAAGAGCAATGGTTGCCAGGCAACACTTTCTCAAACCAGGCCCTTCTGGGGCCTATCTGGCTCCCAGGTACTGCCTATGTCCTGAGCTGTTCTGCAGCCAACTGAGCAGGGATTCTTGTGCTCTACAGGGCAGGGACAAAACCTGAGGTACCTATAGTAGCTTCTGTCTTGCCTTGAGCACAGGCAGGAACAACTTGTTGACTTTCTAGGGCTCCCTACATGTGTCACATCCCACCCAAGTCAAGCACAGCACTGTGGACCACTCATTGAGATGCTGTGCTTTTTAAACTGGGGACTTGGGATTGTGCTCCACATAGAACACATTACTTCAATCCTCACAGAACTCAAACTTCTGTGACTGTACGTGGACAGAGAAAGCTACTCAGAAGCTGTTTGCTACAGGAATGCTCTCCAGAGCTGGAACTAGTCATACACACCAACCACCTGTCAGTCCACCCAACTGTCACAGGAACAGGGTCCCTGAACACACCAGCTCTCCTGAGCCAGTGTCTGAAGAGGAAGACAGCAAAGAAAACTGTCTGGGAAGTCTCCCAGTCTTGTGCACTGCTGAGAACTCCATACATTTTACATTACTCTCCAGTGACTCTGAACAGCTGTCTACCCTTCATAACACATCATAAAGACAGCCTGCCAGCAGGAAGCAGGCGAGAGACTGCAGCCTAAGAGCAACTCTGCTCAGGTCTGGATAAGCAGTTTTCAGCTGTTAGTGCTTTCTCTAAAGCTCATTCACCTCATGCAAGCCAGTATTTCTGGATGCAGCTGGTCGGGGTGTACTGACTTGGCAGGTTTCCCCATCTGCGCATACCTAGTCTGTGACACTAGCAGTTTCTAAGGCTCCTTGCTACAGCACTCTGCAGAAGTCTCCAGTCATCACTGCAGTAGACAGCCCCAGAGGCCCTGGCAAACAGTGTCAGCAGGCACATACCTGGAGGTGGGTGTGCTGGAGGCAATGGTGGGTGAGTAGCCTCAAGTTTGGGAATTTTAGGTGGTGGTGGTGGTTCTAAAAGGAAAGGGGATTAAAAAGTCACTTATAATCAAATAACTGAACCATACAACAGTTCTTTGGAGAAAAGTAACAGACATAAGCAAGGCATCCCAGGAGCAGAAACAGCAGAGCCGCCTGCCACGCTTGCTCTCATTCTATGAGAGTTACAGCACACCGAGCACAGGGCCCCCAATGGAGGAGCTAGACAAAGGACCCAAGGAGCTGAAGGGGTTTACAGCCCCATAGGAGGGACAGTATGAACCAACCAGACCCCCAGAGCTCCCAGGGACTAAACCAGCAACCAAAGAGTACACATGGAGGGACTCAAGGCTCTAGCCGCATATGTAGCAGAGGATGGCCTTGCAGGATATCAGTGAGAGGAGAAGCCCCTGGTCCTGTGAAGGCTCTATGCCCCAGTATAGGGGAATGCCAGGGCCAGGAAGCAGGAGTGGGTGGGTTGGGGAGCAGGGAAGATGGGATGGGATAGGAGGGTTTTTGAAGGGGAAATGAGGAAAGGGGATAACATTTGAAATGCAAATAAAGAAAATATCTAATTAAAAAATAAAACAAACAAAAAACCCAAAACAACAAAAGAGTTAACAGCACAGCTCAGACACCTCCTCAACAGACAAGGTCAGCCAATTGCTTTGTCAGCATACAGCCACTCTGTCACAAGTCCTTTAACTACTTGGATGGGCAGTGGGGCTCAGAATGCAGACTAGCCCCGCACTGCAGTACCACGTCAGCAGCCCCCTGGTGCCTACAAGACAGTCCTTATTTCCAGCCGGCAGTCTGTTAGCAGTGCATTAACTGGATGGGGAGATCTGGAGGCACGTGAGTAGAGGGGAGAACTCGCAGGTTGGACAGCACCAATCCAGGTGCAGATAGCGGCCCAGCCTTAGGCAGATGCTGTCCCACCATTCCCACAGGAAGGGCCAGTCACCAGACCTTAAGCAGGCAGGAAGCTCATGGCTGACCTTGAGCTCCACTCTGTTTGTTTCTGTCCTGGATCTATAGAGCAGCTTGGCTCTGGTCTTTCTCCTGGTTTCCTTCTCACACTGTTGATCACGTTCACAGGTCTCCAACACTGGCTGCATTCAGGCCCAGATAGCCCTTCAACCCATCCTCTCCATCCTCAGCCCAGGACCCTCTCTGTGGTACAGGTGCACTCTTTCCTTGGCTTTAGACAAGGTATCACTATGCAGCCCCAGGATGGCCTTGAGCTCAGAGCCCTCCAAAAACCACCTCCAGAGGGCTGGAATAAAGGGCTCAGCTGGCACAAATAACGAAACTTTTAGGCCCCAGCTCTCCCCTAGAACCACAGCCCCAACTACACACTGCACCCCTGGATCCTCAAGTCAGTGTCTTTCTTGATCTCATCTCCCCAACTCTGTTAACTGGTATCACTCCCATCTTCCTCTTCCCACAGCCAGGACAACTAAAGCTGTCCCACGACAGCTGCTGCACAGCTGCGTGAAAGCCACACACCTTTCTAGCCACCAAGGGCAAACGTGCAGGCTACCCTATCTCATTTGACATGACACACCAACACCATTTCAACATGTACTCAATATAAAATCCTATGCACAACTCTGTTCTCTCTCACTGCACTCGGGAGGCAGAGGCAGGTAGACCTCTGAGATCTAGGCTAGCCTGGTCTACAGAGTGAGTTCCAGGCCAGGTAGAGCTACCTAGTAAGATCCTGTCTCAAAACAAAACAACAAAAAGCAAAAGCAGAAGTAACCAACAAAAGCCTTGAGAATCTGGTGATTTTGTGCACATTCCCTAGGATGACAGCCCAAGGGCTGACCTGGCCTCAGTGGCTGTTGTGACAAGCTGTATAGCATAGGGAGCTCCCACATCTACAGTGCATCTGGCCTAATGGCCACTGCCAAGGTGTGTCCAGCACCTTTCCATCCCTAACCATTTATCCCAGTCATGATTCTACTGTCAGGAACCTGACTGCAAATAAGCTCATTTTGCCATATACCTGCACAAAAGCCATCAACAGCTGCCAAAAATTGTATACAGTCCAATTCTCCATGTGATCTAGTCTCTGACCCATCTTAGGACTGCAAACCCATACTGTGAACCCTTTGTGAGGGAGCATCCTTTCACACGACTGAGACCCCACGGCCTGTCTGGCCACGCTCTATCAGTTCTTTCCATCTCAGTGCTCTGGCTGCTCAAGGGCAGATCCTTCTTTCAAGGTCACCGTGGGGCAGCTTCTCTGTCTCACAGAACCACACCTGCTCATCTTGACTACAAACCTCATATGACATGGATCACAACCCACACTGTTTCTCATATACTCAATGCCTGTTACTCAAGCCAAAATTCATTCACTGATATTGAACTCATCGTTCTCTCAGACAGGCTAAGAAAAATCGCACAACAGTTTTATGAATAATTCAGTGGGACCTTCAAAGAAGCAACAGAAACAAGATAAGATGCACTGTGACTTTCCAGAGCTCAGGAGACCGACACAGGCAAATGGTTGGTTCTCATTTCCTGTTCTGGAGTCCTTCAAATTCTAGTTCCTGCTTATTCCCAGTATTAAAGCATATTAAGAAACTTGTGAAAAAACAAAACCCGCCCACATTAAAAAGTGCTTTGGCTTTCTTAAGTAGCTAAGATGTGAGGCAGCAACTTCTGTTCTCCGGATGCCCACAGGCGAGTCTCTGGCCCCTCACTCTTGTCTTCTAGGATGGACTTAATTTCTCTCTCACCATAAACAGCCTTGCTTGCAAAAGTCACTCCCTCATGACTACACGTGCACAGGTATTTCTAAGCACATATTTTTACTGCCAGTAATGTCTCCATTTACTGACACCTTTTGTCAAAACGTGATCTAAAAATAGGCAGCCTGGTGAGGAGCAGAGACGCCAGCAGCCTTGCTGGCAGACAGAAGGTAGTCATGGGCTCTGAAGTTAGGGCTGCTCTGCATCTCAAAGTTTGCAGAGCGCTTACCTGTGGCTTTGTTCTCTTCTTTGGGAGAGACCACCTGTTACGAAAGAAAGCACAGCTGTAAGGGGAGCCGGGCGGGCATGGGTGAAGGAGACAGTGACAGCAGCAGAACGTGACACCCTTCAAAAGGCACACCATGGCTCCTGGGAGGTCACTTTTGCTCCAAGCCTTCAAGCCCTCCGTGCATGTGAAGCCTAGGAGCTCTGTGGTGGGAGCTCTGGAACAAATGGCTTCCTCCCCTGCTCAGACTGCTACCATGCAGAAGGTGGTGCTCCATCACCATCTTTACAAGTACTCCAGGCCACACACAAGACCAGGTCCCAACAGGGTTCAGAGACCACTGTGGTAAGAGAGGCCTGCAGCAGAAGGGCACTGTCCTCCTAGCTAACTTCCTGGCTCCTGGATGTAGTCTGAGTAAACTTTGGTGGGTTCACCTCTTACTTTGGGTGTCCATAGAACCCCTTAACATGGTGCTAACATCCAAGTGCAATGCTACCAAATGCGAGCCACTCACCACGGCGCGCTTGGCCTGCCGGGGAGGACTGGGCTGAGGGGATGGTTTCTTGGGCTGCTGGGCTTGCGGCTGTTGCTGCTGGGCTGGCTGCTGTGAGTCCTTCTGCTGAGGCTGGGTTGCTTCCGAGCCTTGAGATGGTTGTGACTGCGGCCCCTGGGGCACTTGTGGTGTAGGCTGAAGAGATGGGGGCTGCTGCAGCTGATGAGGGGTGTGATGAGGCATCTGTTGTTTCCCTTGTGAGTAAAGGTCCAGGATTTGGTGGCAGATGTCTTCCAGAACGTCAACAGGGACATCTTGAACAAACTGCTCCCACCATCTCCTGTACATGGGTTTGGAGGTCCACTCTTGTATTTCAAATTTGCACAAACGTCCCGCAAGATACATTACTGCGACAGCTATGATCTCTGGCTCCCACTGCAGTGACAGGGTGGTGCAGAGACTGGATCAACAGGAAAAGAAAATGACTGTTTGTACTGTAACAGCTAACATTCATGACCAAAACAATACACAGAAAAGAGATGTCACATTTAGCAACTAGTCAGTTTGCTTAGTTATCTACAAGAACCAAACGTATTACATATTAAAAAGGGAAGTTTTTAAGTGCTCAAATGAGCTGCTGTAAGCCATGGTTACTGCCTTGCTTTTAAAAGACAGAACTGCAGCACATTTCAGAAGCTGCTGCACAATGTGACAGACGGGAGCGTGCCATGTCCTCTTTCTAACTGCTGAGAACCCAGACAGTGCTGTCTGCAGATGTACCCGCACGGCTGCTCAAGCCGTCTGTAAGTCAGACTGCAGATGCTTCTCTGCAGTCCATGGAGTGCAACTGCGAGCAACTCCAGTCACTGGCTCACTAAGGACATTGAAAGCTCTGAAATCATCACAAGAAACAAACGGCCCTGAGCCATCCAGCGTCTGCTCATTACAGTCTTCATTTCCCCCTCACCTCATACGAAAGCAACAGGCGAGAGAAACCCATGTAGAAAAGCAGATGACCTGGAGTCAGCTCTGGGCAAATCAGTCTCTTCTTTGAGATGAGAGGTTTGGACTAAATTGTCCATATACATGAGTCATTTAAAACATCAATTCAAGCAACATCTGAACATACCTGTCATTTACAAATGTCCATGCCATTTGAACCAACTTCTGAATTTTGTTTTTATCACCTAGAAATGGGGATGGGGGGAGGGCAAATTAATGGAAATAGTGGAAAAAAGAATTCACAGGAAGTGACAAGTAGTTACTAAACTCTATTGTGTGTCTGCACAGCAAAGAGTTTTTGTATAGAAAATGACATCAAACGCCAAGCACAGGCTCACATCCTACCTCTTGGCACTCTTTACATGACCTACACTGAACCACCATTTATGGGAAACGTGGTTCCAAGGCTAATTTTATTAGTCTATTTAAAATCCTGACTCATCTCCCTGTCTCCTATCACTTGGCAACAGGATGACAGACCCTGCTTCTGCATAAAGGAAAAGCATTAACAGCTCCATTGCTGCACTGTCGGAGTGAGCCATGGCCTGGGTACACGATACACAGAACTCTGTTTTCCTCTTTTGAGAAACATAATCCAAGTTCTGTCATATGAAAAGACTGGATTCTAGACTGGCAAGTTTTTAATGGAACAATTGGGATGTGGCTCTCAGAGGCAGAGCACTTGCTAGACAAAGGAAAAAGTTCTGGGTTCTTCCATCCCCAACACTACAAACAACAATGTAACCCCCGACCCCTGCCTCATTACCTTTGAGCTGCTTTGCATATTTGAGCAGGAACTGGTACGGATGCTCTACTTGTAAGTCAAACTTTATGGTCTGCAGTAAGATCCTCTCCAGCACCATGACTTCTTCCTGTGAACAGCAAGTGTTGGAAGAACTGAACATGAGCACAGGTCTCTCTCTGCCAGCTCTCTTAACTCTACTTTAGCAGATGTCCTCTGCTCCTTCCCACCTCCATTCAGTCTGTTATACAGGCACACAGCAGTAATCTAAAACACCCAGAAACAGGTCCACAAACTAGTCAGACAACCTAAAAAAAAAAAAAAAAAAAAAAAAAAAAAAAAAAAAAAAAAAAAAAAAAGCAAGAAGCAAAACCCTTTAGAGGCATTATTATGACAGATACATAAGCCACCTTTGAAAACTAGACCTTTACATTTATTGCATACATGTATGTGTACACAACTTGAGTTTGTGTCCTTGAGTGTATGCCACGGTTTAGAGATCTGAGGACAAGCACATGGCTCTGGTTCTGTGTACCCACATTTATATAGGTTTTAGGGGTTGAGTTTAGGTCCCTAGACTTGTACAAAAGCACCACTTTTATTTGGAATTTTTGAGGCAGGGTTTCACTCCAGCTAAGGCTGACCTGGAACTCACTCTGTAGCCAGGCTGGTCTCAAATGGTGACCTCTTCCATCAGCCTCCCATTGTAGGTGTGATCCTCTCTGACAGCTCAGCCATAGACCATTAAAAATGCACCACCTGCCCCAGGACTTTCCACTGGATGCCACATGAGAGTGGCTTCCAACAAGTGGCTTCACAAATCAGGAGCTATACTGTGCACATAGGCTTTTTCATTTCCAAGATTTAGTCGTTCCTAAATAGGTTGGCTAGGGATCTATCTGAAATGCCACCTTAACTCTTCCTCTGTTCACCAAGCTTTCTCCTGTTGTGTCAGTATCCAAGGGAGAGTTCCAGGAGGCTCTCCTAACTTTAAAGAATCTGCTGTGAACATTCTGCTGAAGTATTTTCAGCTTTGAAGGGTTTTGGGTGCTCTGTTTTCTACAAGACTCATCCTTCCAGAGTCTTACAGTTGTGCAGTCTCCATTCTTCATGCTCCACTCAGCATGCACTGAGCTCCACTCAGCCAGTGCCCCACACAGGCACTTCTGGAAACTGACCATCACATAGCCCGATGGTGCCTGGCACTTACAGGTACTGTGAGAGGACGCTTGTCTGGCAAATGTAAAGGCTTTGTAAAGGGCTGAAACCTTCCCACCACTAACTAGTCCACAAATAAATGAGCTCTGGGGAGAAGAGACAGGTATGTGCCTCTCACCCTGGAGCACTATGCCACAGAATGAGAAGATCCTTTTGTTTTCAGGGCTCCGCCTTAACATGGCAAATCTGCCATTTTCTACCCTCGCTTGCCAGTGTTTTCTCACGCAAGCTTCCTAATATTGCAGGAACTTACACACTGGAGTAAGACCTCCTTTTCTTGCCCATTAGCATCATCAGTGCCTATTAGCAGTGGCATCAGCACTGCCACTAAATGTAGAAATCATCTTTACCAAGTATGCCAATGGCTTCCGGGCCATGGTCCTTTAATCTAACAGAGCCCCGGGTCCACTCTCCCTGTGTTTCAGATACTCAATCAATGAGATAATTACAGGTTTCCCTGCAAACACCATTCTTTGGGGAAGCTTTCCTCTGCTACTGTTTGTGCCTCTGGGTAGATTGCTCTCACAGCATCTTCAAATGTACCATAGCTCATGATTAGGTAAATGATTTTGGGATTAAAATCTAGCCTGCCAGTACATTGTAAAATCTACTACAGCAAAGACAACACCCTGTTTTGCAAGGTATTTTATGTCTAGTGCTTAGATAAAGATTGACACAAGCATCCTGCTGAATAGGGGGAAAGTTAGCATGGCTGGGAAAACAGTTAAAACGAAGCTCATGCAGTCTCCCAGCTCACCCTTTCATTTATCCTGAATACGTACACTGCCAAAACATCTTCTTTAATTGTGCCCAGGGAAAATGTCTTCCACGACATCTTTGTCTTCTGATCTGGGTGCTTCTCTTTGCCTCTTACCTCCCATATCACATCTGGGAGACTGTGCATGGCAGACATGAAAGGCAGCACTGCTCACCTGAGCCTTTCCTGTTCATGGCACTGAAGGGAAAGGGAAGCTCCTCTCTAAGGCACCACAGAACTGAACACACTCGCTGCTGTTCACCAACCTTTCCCTAACCCATCTTAGTTACAAGGATCACAGGCTCTGCAGTGAAGTCTTGGCTGAAGCAGAGGACTACCATGGCTGATCAAATCAAGGACATAAAATCTCATTCCATAGAAACCAGATATTCATGGACATAGAAAACATTATTCATGGGCACATCCTTTAAAAATAAAGCTGCATTTCTGATTCTTGCTAATGTAAGTCTCAGTTAGGTTCAAATGTTTATAAACACGGTAGTATAGATAGATAAATAGATAACTAAATAAATATCTAAATTCAGGGCCAGAACGGCCCACAGCAACAACCCTTACAAGCATCAGTGTTAGTCATAACCACAATACGCAGCTGAGTATTCTGGACCCTTGTTCCTTTGGGAAAGGAGAAGATAGTCACTATGAGATAGCTCAGTGGGTGAGGGTGAGTGTAACTGGCCTCTGCACATGCTCTGTGGCACACGCCTGACCCTCACCCTACCCTAATAAATACACACAACTTGGAAAAAAACTCCATGAATGGTGTCAAGCATCGAAATGCCAGCCTTGTTGGAACTAGGATTTTGAGTTTCTCGTATGAAAACTCTTTGTCCTTTATTCAACAAGTAGTATGGGTGTCTTTGATGAGACAGACATAGTCACTGCCTGCAAAGTCCTACTTGAGCTTTGGAGGGAAAAGGTTATCTGATTATTTGGTAAAAATCTATATAATGAACAAAAAGTTAAACTCAAAGTGCCAAGTGAAAGAAAACTATATAAAATGGCTACCTGTATGGCTCCTGCTCTGTCATTATGGAAAATGGGAGCAATAGTTGTTAGGCACCATTAAAAGGGAGAGCAGGCCAAACCAGCAGAGCACAGAGGGTTTTCAGGACCAAGAAAGTATATAGTACCACGGTATGATAATGCAAATCTATCATGTTTGTCCAAACCCACAGAGTGTATAAAACCAATGCTTGAACCTTGAATACTGGATCGGGTAGTGAGGATGTGTCAACTCTAACAAAAGTTCGACTCTGTCAATGCTGACAGTAGGAGAAGCTGGATGCTGGGAGGAAGGGGAGCATAAGAACTCTTGGTACATTCTCTTGGTTTGGCTGCGAGGCTAAAATTGATGTAAGACAGTAAACTCTTTGGCTGGTCATCGTGGTCCATCCTATAATTGCAGTCCCTGCAGGCAGGCTGAAGCTGGAGACCAGGGCCTTAAGATCATTCATGGCTAGACCCTGGCTCTAATTAAAAAACAAACCCAAAACGCCTCGAGAAAAAGTATTCCAAGTAACGGCAATTTGCGAAGGTGATTAGTAAGTGTTGTGAGGGTTGGATAGGGGTGAGGGTGGAGGTAGAGGAAAACTGCCACTTGTCCCAGAACTGGCACTATTATTTAATAAAAACGTGTTTAGTTATTGTAACATCAGCTACTGACACTGGCAGGGCCAGGAGAGCACAAGACAAAGACCTTGACCAGGGCCAGTCTGTGAAGAACTGAAATTGTCGCAAACACCACAAACACGGTTCCTTCCAGATTCCCCCCCCCCCTTTTTTTTTTTTTTGGTTTTTCGAGACAGGGTTTCTCTGTGTAGCCCTGGCTGTCCTGGAACTCACTCTGTAGACCAAGCTGGCCTCGAACTCAGAAATCCACCTGCCTCTGCCTCCCAAGTGCTGGGATTAAAGGCGTGCGCCATCACACCCGGCTTCCTTCCAGATTCTTAAGAAGCAAAGACATATAGGGTGGTCAGATGGCTCAGCAGGTTAAGGTTCCTGCTTCTAAGCCTGACCATCTGGCTTTGAATCCCAATATAGTATGGATGGAGAGAACCAACTCTCTCAAGTTGTCTTCCGACCTCTACAGGCATTCATGTGAAACAAAAACAAAATGAACAAAGAAGCAAATGCAACAGTGCATGTCTTGAGCCAGAAACAAGGCAGTTGAGAAGTGGAGTCGGCTGAATTCCAGGTTGTGCTACCAGTCTCTCAGGTGCTGTCCAGCACGTCAGGAGGACCTGGGCAAGCCTAGGCTGTGAGACCTCTCCTTACAAAGCCAGGGAAGCTTTTCCATAGGCCCCCTCTCAGGAACCCGAGAACAAGCAGGCACAGTAGCTAGAGCTCTCGTTAGCACTCCATGTGGTAAGAGTTGAAGGCAGGAAGTTACAGTTCTTACCTTTGGGTCATCCCCAAACTGGCCGAACTGGACATCATTTAATAAACTACGGGCCGTTTTGATGATATCTTTACACTTTTTTGGTGTTTCCTCTACTTTCCCAGCCAGAAAGAGACAACAAGCTCCTGTCACCTAGGAGAAGAATGAAGATTCTTTACTGGTTAGTGGATTCCATGGGGACAGCACAAGAATGCTCTGTTTGACCTTTACAGTTAGCAGGCCTTAGTCTCCTAACCTCAGTTCACTTGCAAATATCCTAACACTCCAAAAAAGTCTGAGGGACATGTCCCATCCTCTGTAAAGCAGTTACAACTCAGTCTTCAGGTTGTGGTGCACGTGCTTCATCAGCACAGCGCTCCCTAGCATGTGTGGCACCCTAGGTCTGAGCCCCCAGCCTGCAACAGAAGAAAGGTGACTTTTCTAAGGTAACTGCCGTAAAACAAAGAAAAGAGCCAAATGAATGAAGTCCTGGGACCAACTTCCTCCTCCTGCTCTGCAAACAGCAAGTTTAATCTGTCAGTCTACACTTGCTGTCCTTGTCAGTCTACACTTGCTGTCCTTCCTGCTGTGACCTAATGTGCACCCACCCCGCTCTGCTCCCCAATTTACACACCGAAACCAATCCCCAGAAGGGTAGGAAGGACTACTATCCTTCTAAAAGAGGCCTGAAGGAGTCTGCACCTCCCTACCTCTACCTGAGGACACAGCAAGGAGGCACATTTCCTACGAAGACCGGGCTCTTACCAAACACTTTATCCGGTATACCTTGAACTTCCAACTTCCAGGACTGAGAGGACTTCTGTTTCTGTTATAAATTACTTAATCTAAAGTTTTCTGTTACAGCAACAAAGGACCAAGCCAGAGTCCTTCCAATTGCTTCTGGGTCCCTTTAAATCTACACAGCATGCTTACCATCCAATTCCAATTGCACAGGATGTTAGACACTCTTCCAGTGGCTAAAGACACTGACACTGTCTCCTTTAAGAACTTCACAAGCCGGGGTTGGAGACAGCAATTAAGAGCACTGATTGCTCTTCCACAGGTCCTGAGTTCAATTCCCAGCAGCCACATGGTGGCTCGCAACCATCTATAATAATATCCAATGCCCTCTTCTGCTGTGTCTGAAGACAATGACAGTGTACTTATATAAATAAAATAAACAATTCTTTAAAAAAAAAGATCCTCAGAAGCCATCAAGTAAAACAGGTATTAGAGGCTTACTCAGGTATTAAAGGGCTGACTCAGCTCACCTTTCCACCTAGGGGCTTAAAAAAAAAAAGGCTTTTATTTTATATGAATCAGTATTTTGCCTGCATGTCTGTATGTACAATGCATGCATGCAGGTGCCCTTGAGGCCAGAAGAGGGAGTCATACTTCCTGAAACTGGAATTGCAGGTGCTGGGAATGGAAATGGGGTCCTCCATAAGAGCAGCATGTACTCCTAGCAATCCGAGTGGGGTTCCTGACTGGCTGGTCACTATGCCGCATGCCTCCTTCTGCTTCCGCCATTTCTCTTAGACTGCTGAGCCTATCTCAGCCCCTGAGCACTGGAAACTTAGCTTTCTCCTGGCACTCTCTCCCTTGCATGGGCTGGGCTGCTTCCTATATATAATTAATACTCCCCTTGGGTATCACAGCCCTGTCTGTCCAACTCAGTTATGGCCTTATTTAAACTCAAGGATTATGTTGGGAAAGAGAAAAAACTATATAGATGTAGATGGCTAGAAATTATGTTCTTAGCTAGTTCAGAAAAGCAATAAAAACAGACATCGACAAACCAGCCACCTAGTAATTGTTATATAATGTACAATAAGACTGTTGTCCATTAAAAAAAGGACAAAAAAAAAAAAAGGATTTCTACAAGGTTAATTAGAAACAACACAATTCAAAATGAAATCATAAAAACAAGCATTTTCTGGAAAATTAGAAAAGACCCACTGGCTTTTATCTCCAGTAAGTGGCGAGAGCAGCAAGTCAAAATTTACTTACGTATCTCGGGAATTGTTTGAAGGAATGGAACATATAAAATCGGTGAAAATAAATGATTCCAGTTGCCAGGGTGTCATAGTGTCTGCCGTTCGGGTTAAGGCTTTAGCTAGAAATGGCTACAAATATGTTCTTAGCTAATTCAGAAAAGCATCAACAAAACCAGACATCTAGTAAACAGGAATCTCCCTTAGGGTACTTAAACTCTAGTGCCAGAGTGAGTACTGCCAAACGAGCTGTGTGTGTGGTTTTCCCCCTTCTGAGACAGGGTTTCTCTGTGTAGCCTTGGCTGTCCTGGAACTCATTCTGTAAACTACTAGGCTTCAAACTCAGAGACTGGCCTGCCTCTGCCTCCTGAGTGCTGGGATTAAAGGTGTGGGCACTGCCAACACCCACCTCAGCTTGAGCCGTGATCTCAATAGGGCTGGCTTTCTCCCCAGGTGGCTATTTGCTCAATAAGTGAACATATACATTTAAATGATAAATCAACAGACAGGACAATCCCTGAATAGCCAATTAGATAACTTCTATCCCAAAGGTACTTAAATCTGTGTCAATGCAAATAAATGACTGCATGCTTGTTGACACTAGCTAATCGAATTCTTGGTGATGGAGAGTTTATTCACAAGGAATCCCACAGAGATTCAGGATACAACCCCAAACGTGTGCCCACATCAAAGATGAAGCGAGCCCCCTCTCGACGGTACCGGGCCTCAGTGGCTGGATCAAGTCCTTCAAGTTGAGAGGGTGTATGCGCTAGGTCCTTCTTATCCCAGTACCAACATGGTTTTGTGTGGTCCAGGTTTGTAGACGTGACTGAAGGGCTTGAATTTTCTTTGTTCTCCTTCATTTATTGAAGTATTTTGTTCTTCCCCAGTGGGCCTCTGGAATGTTGTAATCCTAAGAGAAAGAAAAGATGCAAAATTGTAAAGGATGCCACATTACTAACAATGCTAGTTATAAATCACCCACAACCACAGGACACGGCTGACACAGGACCCCCCTTATCCCCCAACATGCTACTGATTGCTAGTTAGAAGTTCAGGGTATCCGCTCCAAAGCCCATTTGATACACATCCTAGTTGACTCCACTACCGGTAAATCTGAGCTAATAGCAGCTTCATAGCATTCCACATCATGAAGTCTACAGGGTAAAACGAAACACAATTTTGGAGGAAGCTTAAGCACACTCTACTTCCTTCCTGCCTTTCCTCGGTGACACAGCCTCTGCTGCTGCTTTACACCCCATTCTGCAGGACAACCTGGACCCGTGGGACACGCTAAGTCATGCTCCCACATCACCCATCTCTACCATCAGCACCTACTGGTCAGACTTCCCAGTTTTTACTTTACTTGTTTTTGCTTATGAATGTCACAGGATGATTTAACTCACACCTACAAAAATCTCTGGCCTGTGGGTAGTGGGGTGGAAGTGGTCCATGAGGAAACATCTCCTTTAGATCTTTTTTGTTTCTCTCCCACTCAGCCCTAGGTTGACAGAAAATGGAAGCCAGGTGCTTACCCAAGGCCACCACAAGTCAATGCCTGGTAAAGTGGCTTAGAAGCAACATTTCCACCCTGGCAGTAGAAGAGTCCCAAAGGAGATGGTGGAATCAGGCAGTCAAGTGAGCAAAAACCCAGGCCAGGGGCCTACCTTCTTCAGGGCTACTCTCATTTCTGGTGGAAAAGCTTACACGGTGGAGCAGAGCATTCTGCTCCTGGCACCTGACTGCTCTAAAGGGAATCTAATCCTTCCCCTGGCAGGAACAATTAAGCAGCTGGAGAAGGCATCTGTGTGAGTTCATAATTTACATGTTAATGTGGGACTGACTGCTGACTTAGCAACATAGCTAAGACAACTCCAGAAACCATTCTATTCAAACACCCTTCTCACCTCCTGACCTGGCGAGTATAACAATTTACTGCTGGCAAGGCTGGGAGAAGCTAGTGGTCTCCAAAGTTGCTTGTCTGAGTACAAAATGGTACAACTATCACAGAGAGGAAGGACAGATGTATTTGCTCTTTGAAACTTAGCAGTTCCACTGCTAGGAATTTTTAAAGACACCATTCCAAACATGCAAATATATGCACAAAATTATTCATGGCAGGCTCATTTGCAAGGACAACTCACAAACATTAAAAAGAAAAACAGGGTCTGAGAGCTGGCTCAGAGGTTAAGATCACTAGCTGCTCTTCCAGAGGACTGGGGTTCAAGTCCCAGCATTCACAAGGTGGTTCACAACCACCTAATTCCAGTTCTAGGCATCCAAAGCACTCTTTTGGCCTCTTTGGGCACAGCATGCATGTGTACAGACATATATATAGGCGACCACTTATATACAAATAAAAAAATAATTAATTTTATTTTATTTTTATTTATTATTTATATTATTAAAATATTTTTATTTTTTCAAAAAAATAAAATAGATCCATATGTACTGAAATAGCTGCTCAAATGCAGAACTCTTAAGAACTCGCAGCTATCCACCATATGATGGGGTGCAGGACGGAATCTGTATAGCTGTCCACCTACACTGATCATATCCTTGTCCTCCACAGGCACCAATACCTGACCATGCCTTTAGACAAGAACCACGATTTGAAGGCCAGGCACACTGGCTCACTCCTTTAGTGCCAGCACTCAGGTAGCAGAGGTAAGGAGCTCTGTAAATTTGAGGCCAGCCTGGGCTACACAGTGAGTTCTAGGACTACATAGAGAGATCTTGTCTCAATAAAACAAAACTAAAAGTATAAAAGGAAAAATAAGACACATGGTTGGGCTCCTTAAAAATTACCATGAGGGCTGGTGAGATGGCTCAGTGGGTAAGAGCACCTGACTGCTCTTCCGAAGGTCTGGAGTTCAAATCCCAGCAACCACATGGTGGCTCACAACCATCNGTAACAAGATCTGACTCCCTCTTCTGGAGTGTCTGAGGACAGCCACAGTGTACTTACATATAATAAATAAATAAATAAATAAATAAATAAATCTTAAAAAAAAAAAAAAAAAAAAAAACTTAAAAAAAAAAAAAAAAAAAAAAAACCCACGAAAAACAAATGATAGGAGAGAGCACAGTGACCAGCGCAGTCGGCAAGCCTGGAGCAGATGCTGCTTTTACCAAGCTAGCAAAGAAAATCTCAACAGTTAGGGAAATTCAAAATGCACACCACATATAGAGGAGGTAAGAGAGAATTACTGTTGTTTCTTCGGGACAAGAAACTTTTACTCTACTGTAATCACAGGGACACACACCAAAGCACTTCAGAGGAAGTGCCATGCAACATACTTAAACTTTGGTTGAAACATAAACACATGGCAAACAAGGCAAAAGCCAGCTGTGTTTAGTCCCCGTCAGCGGTAAACAAGTAGTCATGGCACTCTCTGACACAGCACTAAGTCAGAGAGGGAGTCAGGTGAATACTTAGGGGCCAGGAGTCCTCACACTGACTGGAATCCTTGAGTAGCCAAGAGCACCTGTACATATGTGCAATAGTTTACATCAAACCACTTAAACAGAATCAACATACAAAGGGAAGAGTGCAGTATTGGTGACCATCAAGAAGTGAGGCGCTGAGAGACACCACTGACTGCCAGCCAGGCACTGCCTACCTCCAAGCTTGCCACATTTCTCTCCTGGTCATCATCCCCAAAGAGAGCCACAGGGCTGCCTGATCCTTTAGTTTTGCCTTTAGAACTTCACAGACTAGCCAAGGGAAGGGAGGGGAAGGGGAGTGGGGAAGAGAGGGAGAAGAAAAGGGAGGAGGAGAGAGAGGGAGGGAGGAGAGAAAGAGGGAGGGGAGAGAAAGAAGAAGGAAGGAAGGAAGAAGAGAGGAAGGGAGAGGGAAAAAGAAATTGATCAACATGGAAAGGAAGCACTTTCTCTAAGGAGGAAAGGAAAAGCTAGACAAAGGGGGAGGAAATAGCTCCTAAAAGAGGATCTTGGGGCAGCTCCACACCCAAAGCCCAGGCTGGCCCAGCACACACAATCCTCCTGTTTCAGCCTTCCAAGTGCTGGGATTACAACTGTCCACCACCATAGCTTGCATCATTTTTTCTTTCTTTCTTTTTTTCCTTCTAGGGTCTCTCTACACAAGCCTGGTTGTCTTGAAACTCACTATGTAGATCAGACCAGACTAGTCTCCAACTCATAGAGATCTTTACCTGTCTCTGCCTCCCAAGTGTTGGGACTAAAGGTATGCACCCCCACATACCTGGCTTTTTGTTTGTTTGTTTTAAATCTCTTATATTACTTTATTATATATATTTAATTTAATTTCAAAGTTTACTTGTGTGTGAGAGAGTGAGGGTGGTATCTGAGTTAGAGTTGGTTGGCTATGACGCTATGATCCAGTCACAGTTCAAAATTTTGTAGTAACCATGCACATGTTTTCTTAGTATCAGAATTTATCACTAAGAATTTCAAGTTAATGGAGCCAAAGAGACTGACTTGATGACTCTGCCTAAGACACGGTTTCCTTAATCTATACACTACTTTGTGTCTGTAAATGCAACAAGGCTTTGCAGAACACTTTTGTCAAGACAGGTCTTCTTCATCTTATAGCAGCTGAGTCTGTAAACGTGACCATTTTTATTAAGTTACACTTTGCCAGCACGGGTATATTGAGCCTCTACAAACTGTGGAGCTAAGGATGTAGCTTATTGGTAGAATGTTTTTTTAGTATGTCATGGACCTAGACTCAACTTTTAGCACTGCAAAGAAAAAAGAAAATCTCAGGGTCACCGAGCATGCTACTTACTTTTACTACATGGTCTGTGTTTATTTATTAACCTGAGAAGCACACTCTTTTAAAAAGATTTTAAACTATGTGTCTCTGTGTGAGCATATGCAGGCACCAGTAGAGGCCAGAGGCTGGAGTTAACAGGTGGTTGTGAGTCACCTGAGTCTGGGTGCTAGGAAACAAACTTGAATATTCTTCAAGAGAAGAAGTACCTTCTCTTCTCTTTTAGTGACCACATTCCATAGAAAGTTTTTTTTGGGAGTGGGGTATGGGTGTTTTGTCTGCAAGTATGTCTGTGTACCATGTGCATGCCTGGTACTCTTGGAGGTCACAAGCGGGTGTCAGATCTGCTGGAATTAGAGTTACAGACAATTGTGAGCCATCACACGGGTGCTAAGATTTGAATCTGGGTCCTCTGAAGAGCAGCCACTGAGCCATCTCTCCAGTTCCCAGTATACAACCTTAGTTTTTGACGCATTATTCTAACAGAAAGAACCATGGTTCTGGGGCTGGTGAGATGGCTCAGCAGGTAAGAGCACCTGACTGCTCTTCCAAAGGTACAGAGTTCAAATCCCAGCAACCACATGGTGGCTCANNACCATCCTTAACAAGATCTGACACCCTCTTCTGGAGTATCTGAAGACAGCTACAGTGTACTTACATATAATAAATATATAAGTCTTTTAAAAAAAAAAAAAAAAAAAAAAAAAAGAACCATGGTTCTTAGATACTTTTTCTCTGATTCAAATATCAGAGTAAGGACAAGACCACAACCCCAAAGCTTACCTCTGAAGATCTTTCTTCAGACCAACATCAACCTGCCAATCAACAAGTCTAGGTTAGTAATATGAACACAAATCAACTCAACTGCATCCTACCTAAGATACACATACGCCTTGAAATCTAAATGTACTTATGTTCAGCATCCCTCCATTTATAGTGCCATAAACTCTAGTGTATGCACATATGAGGGTGTGGTCTCTTGTGTGGGCATATATAGAGGCCAGAGGATGACATAAGCACATCTTACTCAATCTTACTTTTTGAGATAGGGTTTCCCACGGAACCTGGAGAATAGTATCAGCTAGGTGGGCTGGCCGGCCAGTGATACAGTAGGGTCCACCTGCCTTGTAGTACTGCAGTTAGAGGTTTGCCATGAGGCCCAGCTTTTTATATGGGTGCTAGGGGTCTGAACTGTTCTTTGTGCTTGTATAGAAAATGCTTTATCCACAGAGCTATCTCTCCAGTCCTGTTTTTTAATATGTATTTTTAGAAAGATTTTTTTATGCCTGTGTAAATCATATGTATATAGGTGCCAGTAGAGAGGAGTGGATTACCTGTGGCTGGGATTATGGGTTTTCAGAAACTGCCTGTCATGTGTGTTCAGGAACAAAACTCAGGTGCACTGAAATCACAATAAGTGCTCTTAGCCGCCGAGACATCTTAGCAAGTACTCTTAGCCACCAAGCCATCCCGACCCCTGGGGCTGCCTTTTAACAACAAGAAGTGCAATCTGTATCACTTAGCTTTTTTCTTTCAGAAGTTGGATCATTAATCAGTTCTTACATCGAAGGGATAGCTGATCTGTACTTTAAGAGGATTCTAGATGTGGATTAGCCTCTATCACAGTCCTCCATCATTAACTGTATTTGTAGTACTTCTCAAAAGCTCTCAATAGTTATGTTACATTGAAATTACTCTGCAACATAAATGCTACGTAATGTATCTGCTCTTAACAATACAAATTAGATTTAACCTAACTAGCTATTGTTTAAAAAATTCCTACAAAAAAGGAAATACCTAAAACCAATTTTTGACTTGTCATCAATTATTTAGCAAACAAAGATTTTGGCAACACTAATAGCTTCTCTCTCTCTCTCTCTCTCTCTCTCTCTCTCTCTCTCTCTCTCTCTTGTTTTTTGGGACACTGCTTCTCTATGTAGCCTTGGCTGTCCTGGAACTTATCTGAATACCAGGATGGCCTTCAATTCAGACAGATCTGCAAGTCTCTGTTCCCAAGTGTTCTAATTAAAGAAATGAGCCACCACTACCACCCAGCTGACACTAACAATTTTAATCAAAATTTTTATCAACATTACTATTATTCAACTATTATGATTCATTCAGCAATATAGTTTACTAAGTGCCATATAATGTTCTAGGGCTTGAAATCACTACACTTTCATGGAATCACTCATAAAAAAAATGTAAAGCGGGCTGGTGAGATGGCTCAGCAGGTGAGAGCACAGACTGCTCTTCCGAAGGTCCTGAGTTCAAATCCAGCAACCATCTGTAAAGAGATCTGACACCCTCTTCTGGAGTGTCTGAAGACAGCTACAGAGTACTTACATATAATTAATAAAAAAAATGTTTTTAAAAAAATGTAAAGCACATCCACAACTGCACAATGCTGCCCAATCATTCTTTAAACAACATATATCAAGATACCACCTGTGTGAGGTTTGTCTTTAAAACCTAAAAGGACAGTCTTTAGCTAAGACTCATGCCTTTTTAATTTTAAGCCCAGCATTCTGGAGGCAGAGGCAGGAAGATATCTTTGCGCTGGAGGCCAGCCTAGTTTACAAAGAGAGTTAGTTACACACCAGCCAGGGTTATGTAGGAAGACCTTGTCTTTGGAAAAAAAAAAAAATGCCAGTCTGTGATAACTGATTTTAAACACTGAATGACTTATGGAAATCTGTGTTTTACTTGTAGTCCAAAGTTAAGAACACCACCAAGTATACATTACGCAGGTTAAACTGCTTAAACGTTTTCAGATTAACATATAAATGTATTTCTCAACTTAATAAAGATCAGTTCCCCTAACACCGAGGCAACCCAATCACTCAGGAGAGGATGACGTCTGGGTAAGAACGAGTCTTCCTGAGGAAGTCCCTTTTCATTCCTGGTCCTGCCTGAGTTCCATGGTCCAAGAGTCACGGAACACTTTCCAAAGCCTCAATCCTACTTAACAGAGGGATCCACAAGCCGTGGGTGACCGGGTCAGTCTGAGGCAGGGTCTGTGCGTGTAAGCCCCGCTACCCTTTTCATCCTCGGCTAGGAACCCCCCCAAATCGCAACCACTTTCCTCGGCGAGGTCAGCTTCCAGTTCTAGGCATTAGTGGCGCACCCCAGAGGAGCCGAAGCTCCCTCGCCGCCAACCCCGCGTCGCCTGCTAATTTCAACGTGCATCAGGGATTCCAAGGAGGCCGGTGGAATCCGGGAAGCCGGACTCTCCCGTAGAACCCAGGCAGCTGGAATATACCCTCCTCGGACCACCAGGAGCGCCGACGGTGGGCGGCGCTGCCCGCGGCCAGCTAGATACTCACCCCTCGCCTCAGGCAAAACCCTCAGCGACGTCTCTCCTTCCTGACAGCAGCCATCTTGGATGTGGAAGGTCGGGGAACTACGTCATTACCCTGCGTCTCGGGACGTTAATAAGCGACCCGAGGGGCGGCGACAGTCAGGTGCCTGTCAACCAATCAGAAGAGCGTAAAGCTTAAAAAAAAAAAAAAAGTAACAAGTCAACAGTCACCTCTCCGCCCACCCTGCGGCCCTGTGGCCTGACGCCCGTAGGGGGAGGGGCAACACTCGCACACACCCTCCCACCGCCCCGCCCCCTTGGCGAAAGGGCGTTCGGGAGCAACCGAACCTGTTAACGGAACTTCGGCCCGGAGGCGGAGCCAGGGAGCCCGTCGTTCAATCATAGCGCCATCGTGGGCGAGATCTAACCAATCGAGTCTTCGGATATGGCTCCGCCCCCGTTGCTGATGTCCAATGGCTGAGCAGCACCCTGGCTGGAGAGCCGGTGGGAGGCGGGGCGGAGCCGCGCCGAGGCGTGTTAGGTGCGGGCCAATGAACGGCGGCGGCGGCGAACCGTGGGCGGGGCCCAGGGGCGGGCGGAGCCGGGTTGGGCCTAGGCGGCGGGGCTGTCTCTGGCTGCCGTCCCGCCTCTCCTGTCCGGCCGCCGCCGCCGCCGCCACCGCCGCCGCCACCGCCGCCTGGGGGTTGGTTGAGGCGGACGGTGGGGTCCCGGCCGGAGTGTGGCGCCGCCGCTGCGCGGAGACGAAGCGGGCAGGTGAGTGCGGACGGCAAGCACCCGCGTGCGGCCCGCGGGCTGAGGGGACGGGGTTCCACCGCTCCTGAACGAGGTGAGGCCGAACGTGCGGGCTCCGAGGTCCGGTGGTCGGCCGCGGCCGAGTTCTCAGGGCCTGGGCGGCTGCGGGCTCCGAGGCCCGGCAGGCCGGTCCCCTGAGGGGGACTGACGAGCGTCTGCAGCTTCCCTCGGCCACCGGGACGGGGGCAGGCGGCAGGTTCAGGGCGCGGCCTGGGCGCGGCCTGGGCGCCGCCCTCGGGTGCGGCCGGGGCCCGGAGCGCGCGCGGAGCGCTGGGACTGCGTGCGGCGGGCTGCAGCCTTGGTTTCCTTCCTCCGGCGGCGGGCGCACGCGGCTTGGGGCCGAGGCGCCTCTGCAGTTCCCTGTTGCCCACGGGGAGCCCGGCCCCCGCGCCTTGTCCTCCACTGCCCGCTCGCAAAGGCGGGCGTAGAAAATAGGTCAGGTTTCTTCCCACGCGCCCCTGGCCGAGGTCCACACGCGACGAGCGCGCTGCGAGAGAGAAGCATTCCGTGCTCTCGGAGTTTGCCATTCCATTTTCCAACTCTTCCTTCTCGCGGCTGCAGCCTGGGCATGCGACTCTGCCTCCTCTCCCCGCCTGCCACTCTTGGAGAAGGAGCTGATTAGTGACGTGCGCCACTGACTGCGAGGGGCCTCACCCCCTCCGCGTCGTGTCGGGAGAGGACGTTGGTGGCGTTTCAGGAGGGTGCACGCCGTTGAAGATGACTTGGGACATGCTGTAATCCATTTCTAAACGAAAACGGTGTTGTTACTGAAGTAAACACACTTGAACAGGATGTTGACAGTCGTCTTGCCTTGCCGACCCTCAGAAGAGTTGAGGTTTTACTGATAGATGTAACAGAACTGCATCCAGGAAGGCTGAGGCAGGAAATCATGAGTTTCAGGCCTGCCAGAGCTACATAGGGAAGCCCTTTCGAAAACACACAAAGACTAAAACCAGAATTGGACACTGAAAGTGTGGGTTTTTCATATGTAAGTGATACCGTTCCCATTTCCCTTTCAAAGGCGATGCCGAGAGTGTTTTTAAAATGAGTTTTAAACAGTGATAGTCTTGGGGAGTTTTAAGTGAACGCACCCTTAAAATACAGCAGTATAAAAGGACATTTCCTCTCCAAGTTAAAAAGTTTGTCTAGACTCACTGGAACCGTTATATTACCTACAGTGTGTATGTAGGCTCCTACCTGTAGAGGCTCAATTTATATAGATGGGTCTCTGGGGCGCTGTGATTGATATTTTGGCGGAATTCCAGTCATTAGGGAAAGAGTTTTTCTAGGGCTTAAGAAAATAGTTTGCAAAGCTAAGTTCTGAAAAGCTACAGAAAAAACAAACAAACAAAAATCTTACTGGGACTCTAAACAGCCTTGGTTTTTATTGCCCCTACCTTCTTTTCACCATGTGTTTTTTTCTCTTGCTTGAGATCTTACTAATATCTGGATATGCAACTCCAGTTCCCTTGGAGGGAAGTAATTGCTGCTTCTCCCTCCTTTTTCACTGTGCAAACATCTCAGTGGAGCTATGCTGGATTTGAAGATTCAAACATTGTGCTGATGTGGGCTCTAGCAATGAGAGTTTCTGTTCCTTTTCTGTTTATAAATGTCCAGTAAAATTCTCACTGAAATGCTGTTAGCTGGGCCTTGTGGCATAGTTAACAGTAGTGCCTGCTATTCAGGGGTCTGAGGCAGGATGATCTTAGGTTTAAAGCTAGCCTAGACTGTGTGAGAGACCCTGACTGACTGGGAATCTAGCTCAGTGTTTGCTTATTGTGTGAGAAGGCCCGAGTTCTGTCTTCAGTACGAACACATCATTGTCATTGACTGTCTTTTATGTAATGCATATTTAGGCCAAATTTAAAGATGATTAAACCATTTCTTTAGAAGCCACGTGATTATAAGAAAATGAGGAGGGTATATTCAGTTTTTTATTGTTATTGTTCTATAGGTCAACCACTAGAAAACTTTTTATGTTCAGCACAGTCAGTAACCTAAATCTTGTTCACACCTAAAAGAGAATGTTAAAGATGACAGTTACACCAGCTTGTAGGAAATCTAGGAGGGTCCCCATCCACAGAGTACGCCCTTACCCCACCCTAAATCTAGGAGGGTCCCCGTCCACAGAGTACGCCCTTACCCCACCCTTAACTGCTTCAGACCTTATATGCAGTGGGTTAGTGTTTGCGTCTAACTTGCACACTAACCTCTCTCAAGGTTTGAGTTATCTGTATCTTCCAGTACTTATTGCAATGTCTCTGCCATGCAAATAGTCACCCTGTCCTTCAGGGAGTAGTCACCAGAAGAGCTTCGTATATGTTCAGTAATGGTGAGCTGCTTCTGTCCCCGTACCTATTTCCATCTGCTGGTGGCTGAATCTGCAATGGAACATTGGACTGATTGATGCTGTGTGGATGGGATGTTGGTAATACTGTGAGTGAAATAGACTATGGCCTCTGCAAGCAGGGTGAGGCTTTCCAAGTTTCTGAACTGTTTTAGTTACAGAGTCTGCCTCAGTTTGACTCAGGTAGCTGCTGGAAATGTAACTGTGTTGTGAGTAGTGTGCTGGAAGGTCCCCGTCTTTAGAAAGTGTTGGCCTGCTCTTGGCTACAGGGCATGGTGATTTTCCTGGAGCAGACAAATTTCAGTGTGTTTCCTCTTAGAGCAGAGTCCTGGGAATGGAGGCAATGGAGCTGTGTTATTCTAAAGAAGCAGAGGAACCATTTGTTACTATTAGATTATTTTAACACAACAGTGAATATATTGTTCCGCTGCAAAGAGCAGCTGTGGCCAGGTATTTACTTTTTCAATTAGCTCATGATTTTCACTGTTATGTTTAGACTCACTTTCTGTTAGAGAAGGGTATTTGGATTTCTTGTGTGGCCTTTTACTTCTGCTATAATGAGACCAATTCATTCTGATTTGTATTCAGCCACTTGATTATTAATTATAGTAAAGTTCTCTTATTTTTCAGGTTTTCTAGTTTGCACCTTTGCTGCTTTATTTCACAAAATTGATTTCTTCCATTGGTTTTCATTTTATCTGTTCCTTACCCTTAAAATTGGAGTTATTAATCATTTAGAAATAAAAATATTAATTCTACAGTAATTTCTCTCTTGGTTAAACATTCTAACAACCTTTTGATTCTTTAATTTTTTTTAATTAAAAAATTATAGAACTGGATTTACTACATGGTTGTGAGCTGCCAGATGTGGATGTCAGGAACCAAATGCAGGTCCTCGGAAAGAACATGAAATGCTGTTATCTAAGTAATCATCTCTCTAGCCCCTTAGTGATACATTTTCTTTTACAAAGAAGTTAAGACAAAACTTAAATATATTAATAGTCTCATGAGAAAATCTTTAATTAGAAGGATATGCAGTGGGGCTGGAGAGATGGCTTAGTGGTTAAGAGCACCGATTGCTCTTCCAAAGGTCCTGAGTTCAAATCCCAGCAACCACATGGTGGCTCACAACCATCTGTAACAAGATCTGACTCCCTCTTCTGGAGTGTCTGAAGACAGCTACAGTGTACTTACATATAATAAAATAAATATAAAAAAAACTTGAGCATACATTTAAAAAAAAAAAGAAGAAGAATATGCAGTAATAGTTTCTTGTGTTAAGTTTGTCTGGTAACTTAAGCCAGAAATAAACTTCATAGACTTCGTTTCCACTTGGGAATCTCCTTAGGTTTTAGGACTAAACACATCTTTAGACTAGGGGCACAAAACAAGTATCAACAAGTTTCAAGTGGGAAAAAAAATGAAATAAAATAATTATGCATAAAATTCAATATAGAAGACTTGGAATTTTTTTCTTTTCTTGTTTAAAATAGTTTTCTGTTAGTAGAGACAAGGATTTTGCTTAAGTTAGGCCTTGAAAAGAAACCGAGTGATTTCTGATTACCAGCCCAAAGTGAATGTTTAACTTTTTGGCAAGTCTCATCTCAGTAATGGGCATGGGCCAGAGGGAGAGCAAATGAATAGAGCTAGAAGAAATGTTCTAACTGTCTAAAGAAATAGAGATGGGATAGAGAGAGTGATTGGATGTCTGCAGTAGTGCTTTTATACATTTTTTTCTTTTTTATTGATACATAAAAATTGCACATACCCAGAACTCAGTAATACTTGGTGTTTTAACACTGTCTGTGACTCTGAGTTTCAGTTTCTTTTTTAAGTACTGGGTTAAGCCCAGGACCTCCCAGGCAAGTGGTATAAATCTCTAGGCCTTTAAAAAAGCTCTTATTCTGAGGTAAGGTCTCAGTAGGCTGTGTTGTGTTGTCCTTGAACTTTATGCTTGCTTGCTTGTTTTTTAAGACAGGGTTTCTCTGTGTAGCCCTGGCTGTCCTGGAACTCTCTGTAGAGTTTAAAGGTTGGCTTTAAACTTAGAGGTCCACATGCCTTTGCCTTCTAGTACTGGGATTAAAGGCATCTGCCACCATTGTCTGGCTGTTCTTGAACTTTGACTCTTGCTTCAAGTTTCCAAGTAGCTGGATGACAGACAGGTACCTTACACTAAGTTCTCTTCCCCACCTCTGTGCTCTCCCTGAGCTGACACTCTTCATGTCTCAGTCTCCCAATTCATTTCCATTTTAAAGATTACAGTTCATTAGGCCATGGTGTGATCTTAAAGGCATTTACAACTAGGAGGTTTTAACAACTTCAATTTTAGAAAATAGGCCTGGCTTCAATGTCAACAGTTTTCTAAGTACAACTAAGAATAAGTAAGAAACAGGAATGAAAAGTTCTATTAAAATTGCTTTTACTCTGAAGGATTTATTAGTGACTAATGAAGTTTCTGGCTTGTTAATTACCATTGTCATGGTCATCGTGGCTTCTGCAAGTTTGATCTTTAACAAGGATGTGAGTTACAGAGATGAAGGAAGATTTGTCTGACTGGGGGAAGTTACTTTATAAATTTGGTTCATGGCCCGCCTTTCTTTCTTTCTTCCTTTGTTTTTTGTTTTCCGAGACAGGGTTTCTCAGTGTTCCCTGACTGTCCTGGAACTCACTCTGTAGACCAGGCTGGCCTCAAACTCAGAAATCCACCTGTCTCTTCCTCCCAAGTGCTGGGATTAAAGGTGTGTGTCGCCACCGCCCGGCTCATGTCCCATATTTAACTGAAGTCATTCCTGCATACTTGGACAAAACAAACAAAATAGCCTTATCCTTGGAAAAACCAAAGAGAAAACCCTTATGTTCATATATTTTGTTACTACAAGAATATGTTGCCTTTTTGAACATTAGGGATAGCAGTGATCATGGCTGGTTTTGAGACAAATCCTCAACATATGATTGCTTATTGATAAAACCCATGGTTGAGAAGTGCTCATGAAGCTCTGGCACCAGCTGAACTTACCATGTTATATACATTAATTTTTCTTACCTGTGAAGGGGTCATAATGATATTTTTCTCATCTGTTGTGTAAGGTGATCACTTGGGTCTATGATAGATAGTGTGTGTCCAGGCCATGCACTTGGAATGAGAACAGTCATTTTGGAAACTGCCACAATACATGGCAGGAATGTTACAGTTTCAGTAGCCTGGAATGTCACCCTGAAATAACCTAACAGCAGAATTATTGCATTCACTTGAATATTCAGGTTTAGTATAGTGCACCTGCCTTACTGTACATAAGTTTATGATCTCCTCTCATGTTAAAGGATATAATAGGGCTGTGTGCCCCGTGAGACACTCAAGAAACATACACAGGACAAGAGAATGGATTTTCTTGGTTGATAAACCACCTGGAACAACCTTACAAAAATGAATAAGATGTTGAGTTGAGTTGAGTAGGGCAGGAGTACCACTGAAGTGTGACTCCCTCAGATTGCCTCAGAAAGGCTTTGGCTGCTTGCTCTCTGGAGGGCAGTGTACAGAGTTGGTTCACTTTTGAGAAGCTGGGGAGGGTCACATGCTCTAAATCTGGAAAAGGAGAACATGGAAGCCATCTTCCCAGGATTTGGACAGGTCACAGAGGAGTAGCTCCCAAGTAAGAGACTGCTTCAGAAGTGAGCAGGCAGGACTGATGGCCATCAGTAGCCTACCTTCTATCCGAGGACTCCAAGACTGAATGGGGTGCTGTAGGTTGTGAATTTGTTAGCCAGCCATGTTTTCAGACTAGAATCAGATGGTGGATAGTGATGCATTGACAGTGCATCGATGGTGACATAATGGTGTGCATAAGGGTTTACATAATCATCTCAAAGGTATCTAGAATCTAGAATCTCATGTTTGGATTGTAAGTGCCTTCAAGGTGGTTTAGCAGGTAAAAGTTGTCCTGTCACCATTTAACACTGTTGTCTTTGTTTTAAAGAGAGCTGTAATAGAAGTGATTCCTGACTCTTTACTTTATTATTAGTTTTAGATGATTGTTTTAAATAGGAGCCTCATGGGGACTGAGTAGATTGCTTTATTTGAAGGATGGTGTAGATAACAGAACATTGGTTTTCGATGCAGCATATAGAAAAGGTAAATCTAATCTCAGCGTGCGGGTGTTATCCTGGGTCAGGGAGCAGAGTGCAAGACAGCCCAGGGGTTAGCTCAGGTCACTGCTTCTGAGGGCATGCAGAGATACCCTGCTGGCAGGCTGGAATCAGGGGCTTATACTTTGCACAAGTTAGTCACAAGATCACTAGTTCTTTCATAGATGTCACCTGCTCATTTAGATAATAGATTTTTACCAGAGAGGGTCATTTTTTGTCAATGACCAGTTGATATAATTCCGACAAAGACAGATTTAGGCTTTCCCCCAAGTGTAACAGACACTCCATTGTGTTCAGCTTGCTTGCCCAGTTGTCATGGTCTGGCTTGTCACTTGCAGGAGGAGATGGATACCTTTCTGTTTCTTCAGGTCCCTCAGTTTCTCAGCATGCTATTCCTCACCGAGGTTAAAGTAATTAGACCTGGGCAGGCAGTTACTAGAGCTGTAGAGCTGCAGGTTGATCTGGTTGGTTCCCTCACTTTACAGATGGCATTCAGACAAACCTGATGCCTGCTGTAGGGATGCAATAGTCACTGATGGTGGTCCATGATGCTGCTTCTGTTGACTGCCATGGGGGAGGCTTGAGTTCAGGGTTCATCCACTCACTGTCAAGAAGCCAGGAGTTAATCTCAGTGTGCTTTTAATTTAACAGCTCAAAACCTTTTATGCTGAAAGACAACCAAATTATTGTTTAAATTTCTGGAAAAAATAGTCAATATTTTTGTGGAAAGGAACTTTTTTAAATTCTCTAGTTACGCTGCGTATATGTAATAGTCCAAATTATTCTATAAAGAGAATAAAACTTAGATTTATGTTTGTGTTGGTACTTAAGTAGCTACTGAGTCAAAATCCGTTCTTTGAACTGCTTGCTTGCCTTGACTTCTTGATTCCTTTGAGTCTATGGCATAGAGCACCTCCATTGGTTCTGGAGTGTTGTGCCAGTTGGTGGGTATCAGCCACACTGGTGTAAGTTATTGTAGCATGGCATGCTGTGGGCCAGCCATGCTGGTGTAAGTTATTATGGTGTGACATGCTGGGCCAAGCCAGAGTGTACTTCTGGTAATTGTCAGTTCTAGTTAAGCTGGCACCACGTGAAGCCAAGGGACCAACATGAAGCACCTTGTCAGTGCTGTGTTTGGGACAGAAAATGTTGCCCTGTGTCTTTCTGTTTCCCAACCCATTCTGTGTGTACTTTCATTGTGATGTTTGATTCTCATGGTCTACAGAATGGTTAGTGAAATGGGGAAGGGAATGTTTCCTGGACTTGTATACACATTGGCTGGCTTCCCCCCCTCAGGTGTATTTTACAGCTGGAAGCTTGGAGCAGGAAGAAGCACACGAACAGACCCTCCTTCAGAAGACACAGCTGCCAAGTTGGGTCAGTGCAAACTACATTGAGAAGCAGATGGTGCTGGGTCGGAGTTAGGTTTCCTAGGCAAATTGCCAAATAACTACTATCAAAAGTATTTATTCTAGTTGTACTTAGTTCAAAGCAGCATTTTCAGGAAGAACTTAAAGTATTCTGGTGGCAGGGAGCAGAGTAGAAGACAGCCCAAGGTTTAGCTCTGGTCACTGCTTCTGAGGGCATGCATGGTTGTCAAAGAGATATCCTGCTGGCAGGCTGGAATCAGGGGCTTATACTTTGCACAAGTTAGTCACAGGGTCATTAGTTCTTTCATAGATGTCACCTGCACATTCAGATAATGGATTTTTACCAGAGAGGGTCATTTTTTGCAACTGAATGTCATCTATTAGTATATATGATTTATACTGTGTAATAATGACGTAAGTATTTAGCCCCTTCCCTGTCACCTCCTCCTCTAGCCATGGTCCCCAAAGTATGGTCTATTTAGTTCCCTGTATAGATTAGAATGAGAAATAATTCAATGGTGAAAGTTGTCAGTAGTCACAGTTATCCCTTCTTGCCATTCAGCCTGCAATAGTTCTGTTTGTTTCCCTGTCTGTTACATAGGGAGATGGCTGTTTGGCTTGCTGAGTAGTCTGTACTGATTTAAAAGGGCCAGGCTTGAGGATCCTGTACCTTTTACAAACTTCTGGGTGGTGAATGGAGACAGGTGGGTGAACTTACAGCAAGGCCTACTTCTGTAGGTGCCTCCTGAGAGTGAAACTTTGTTGGTCTCCCCAGCAGTCCGCCTGCCCGCCCTCCCTTCTTCCTTCCCTCCCTCCCTTCATCTAAAGCAATACTTACTGTTGCGGTTGCTGTTTAGGCCTCTCTTCTCTCATGATAGTTCATATGCTATTTCAGTCTAGACTTCAGGGAGAGCATCTTTCACTTACCCTTGCGCTACCCAGCTAACATTTCTACTGAGAGCAAGAGGGAAAGGGACAGAGAAAGAGTAAGCACATAGGTGCTTAATTCAGCATATGTTTACATGAATATGTAGAATGAATATTAGTAATAAATATTTGGTCTTTATAGGACACTGGAGAGTGAGTACCTAC
>NC_034596.1:102133415-102208077 GCF_900095145.1 Mus pahari | reverse complement strand
CCCCCCCCCCCCCCCCCCCCCAGATTGTTAAAGATGTGCTTGGTACCTCTTTGACAGCTCTGTTTAAAAGTTGGAAACAGGCACCCCAAGTTAGCTGAATCACAAAAAGAACCGTTATGTGTAGCAAAGTTTTGAGTCATAAGTGTGAAGTCTGAGTAATTATTTCAAATCTACAAGGTTAGGGAAATCACACAGCATAAATGAATTTTGTTAGTGAAAACGGTCAAAGCAGAATTGGATTTAGGAAATGACTTTACTACCTCATTCTCTCAGTCATCCTTCTTAAACTGTACTTCCTTCCTTGCCCTCTGTCTTCAGTTATTTGGGCATTTGGAGAATTATCTCTGCTGATTTGCTTTGGGTGTGACTTAATCTATGGCCTCAACTCTGAGCCCTACAGGCCTGGCTTTCCCTGGTTTTGCTATCCTTCACATTGGCCACTATTGCCTACCCAGGGAATGGGGAGCTTGTTTACTCAGTGCCTTTATGTTGAGAATCAGCCTGGATGGTGCAGCTGATCCATGGCTTCAAGCTGGGGTCTGCTGCTTGGTGCCTCTGGTCTCTTGGCCAAGTCACAGCATCCTCTCAGCTACCTAACAGCTGGAGTCCTCAGTATCGACCTTACTAGGCTGTGGTGGCCACATGGACAAATGCTTATGGCCCTTGTAATAAGTATCCCCTTTCCCCCTGAGCTTCCAGCTGTGCTTGGTCATAGCTCTTCCTTTGGTGCTGGAAACAAATAATCCTGCTTTGCTGCCTTCAGAGAGACAAAAACACAAAAAAATATGAATGTATTTCCAGAGGTTCTGTGATTTAATATACAAAAGTCTTTCCTTATATGCACAATGGTCAAGCTGTGTCTCACCCACCCTGTATAAATGTATATTTTTATTTTAGGAATTGTCCTCATTCTTCAGTAGAACTCATGAAACATGAAGTCATTGTTTCATGACTGTTTGTATAGTTTGTATATGAGAACCCTTACCTTTTGAGTGGAACAGATTAAGAATCTGCCCGACTTAGAATCCTGTCCTTTAGGGGCATTAGACTAGTTATCCAAAATATATATCTTTGGTGTTTGTCTGGGAGGACTAAATTATCACTATGGGAAGTGGTTGTTTTAAGGACAAGTGACTGAGGATCTAGTATTTCTGACCGTCCCCTACTGTGTGTGTGTGTCTGGTATATGCATCAGCACTGTCCCCTAGTTGTCCTGCAGTAATGCATCAGTATGCACTGTGAAACTCGCAATAGCTCCAATGTGTAGAGTAGGCTTGGCCTCTGCCTGGTGTCCTGGTGAGAAGGAGTGCGCTTGGTCTGCCGAGGCTGCTGTGCGTGCTTCTCTTCCTGTTTGGAGGCCTCAGGTTATCTTTACATTTTTCCCCGTAAGAAAATTCAAGATATGAATTGAGGTAAGATCTTAGCAATGAAAAATGAAGATGTTCCCATGCCACATCTCGTTTCTTGTTATTATTCTTTGATGATATAACTTTCATTTCTTTGTCTTTTCTCTCTTTGTAGTCAGAAAATGGGTAAGAAGAGTCGAGTGAAAACTCAGAAATCAGGTACTGGGGCTACAGCCACCGTGTCACCAAAGGAAATTTTGAACCTGACAAGTGAGCTGTTGCAGAGTAAGTGTCCCGTTCTCCACCCCATCCCCACCCCACCAGCTGTCCTTGCCACACGTGGCAATGCCTTTCACTCCTCTACAGGGGTGTGGGGCTCTCTGGGACAGGGCCTTCTTTACAGCAGCTTGTGCTCTGCCATTCTTAGAAGCCATGGACCTGGACATTGCAGAGCTTCCCTCACCTTAGCCCCTCTGCAAAGTGGGGGCGCCTGTTTGGGCATGGACCTGTCAGCCACTGAGCTTGATCCTTTCCAGATCCATGGTCAAGAACAGGTTCCACTGCTCTGTAGCAGTGTGGCCTTGTATGAACAGCTGAGGCTCAGTGTCCATTAGCAAACACAGGTCACTGTCTCTAGCCCTTGACAAGTACCACAGGAGATGTGGCATGTGAAGATGTATCATGGCTGGTAGCCCTAGGTAAGCCCATCATACCTCCTCCTAGAACAGAATAGCTTACCTGTATTCTCAGTGGTTACATAAGTATGTTTCTGGTTTCCACATGAAGGCTGAGAGTTCCTAGTTTAAAGTGAAATGTTGTTGCCCACACTTTTTAAAGCTAAAATACTTTGATAATTTTGAGTTGTGGGTTCAAACTGGTGCTGCTGATAACTTGGGCATAGCCATGATTTTTTTTGCCCTTATATTTAGGTTGACCTTTTCCCCTTATGCATAGGTAATATAACAGCTAAAACTCAAGTAAAAATAGAGCTTTTCTTCAAAAGTAGAAAGTGCCAGTAGTCAGGTCACTGTGGGGCCGCTCCCTGGGTACTTTGACCTGTGCTCGCCCTGCATCCTGTCACTGGTTTCCCTCCCTCCTGTTGGAACACAGGTGGCTTTCACCCCCACTCGTGCTTTGCTGCTATCTGTTAGGGCCTCAGTCAGCACTTGGTGGGGAGAGAATGAAGTCAGACTGTTTAACCTGAAAAGTTAGGTGTCAGCACATAACCAGATCATGTTAATTATTTGCCACATGCTCTTTCCTCTTTAGTGAGCTGGGGCAGTGGATTTGGCAGGAGTATGGGAAGGAGACTGTCTTTAAGCTATTGCAATACTTAGCGAGGCTGTGCTCCCAGGAGGCAGACTGCCAGGATGTTCCAGAAGGTCCAGCCCTGGCCCCCAGTAGGTGTTGGTTCTGCAGGTCGGCTTCTTCCGAAGTCTCTTAGCTTCTTTTCCAGCATGACTGTGTCATGTCTTTTGTAGCACATACACATGGATGTGAAGTGTTTGTCAACTAATTGACCTTATGCTCAGTTTAGCGGGTTTCCTTTGAGAGCCATTGTTCTGGAACTCAGCTAGAAAGGCACCTTCACCATCTAGAAGAAGTCAGGGAAAATACTTCTCAGTTTAGCTTTGCTTTCAGATTTCAGCTGTTCGCAGATATGTTCTGAGGAGAGTTACTAGAAAGGGTGGGAGCATACATGGGGACACTGGGCCGAAGCTAGGGAAGGGGCATCCTTGGGTATCAGGTCATTTGCATGCTTTGAAAAGTGTACAGAGTATCTCCATTTGCTTTCTAGGTCATGAACATATACATACATGGCTAGAGTAGCTCTGTCCTTGAACATAAGTCAGGAACGAGATGGAAACCTTCCTTGTTTTGCAGACTAGTGGGTTAAAGTGGAGGAAGAGTTCTTACGCAGTGGCTTTCACCTTACAGAATGTAGCAGTCCTGCACCTGGCCCAGGGAAAGAATGGGAAGAGTACACGCAGATCCGGGCTCTGGTTGAGAAAATACGGAAGAAGCAAAAAGGTAAAATTGTTGGAATGATGCTGCTGAGGGAAGCTGGGCATAGGTTAGTGGGTTCTGAGTAATTAGCCTCAGGTGATAGTGCCTGTGATAGAAAAATGAGGCAGCACCCAGAGTCCCACAGGGACTGTTGTCCACTTGAGTGAAAGGAATAAGTGCTGAGCTCCGGGGGCAACATTTGTGCCCAGGGGATAACATGACATGACTTTTATTTATTTTTATTGTATGGCATATGTATGGGTCTTGTTAACTCTTGTTTATTTGACATGTGAAGTGGTGTTGGTTAGTGTCTTACCAGGTGTTTAGGGTTGACTCCAGCCCATCATTTTTCTTCCTGGCAGTGTGACTATGTAGCCGTTAGCCATTTGTATCAGCCTTTCTAGTTGCTGGGATTATAGTCATGCACCATCACATCCAGCCCCAGCCCATCTTGATTAAGAGATAGTTACATTTCATTTCTTTACTTTTTTTTTTTTTTTAAAGATTTATTTATTTTATGTATTTGAGTACACTGTAGCTGTCTTCAGACACACCAGAAGAGGGCATCAACTCCCATTACAGATGAGCCACCATGTGGTTGCTAGGAACTGAACTCAGGACCTCTGGAAGAGCAGCCAGTGCTCCTAACTGCTGAGCCATCTCTTCAGCCCCTACCTCTTAGAGGGGGGGTATGTGGGGGGGGAGAGATTGGCTTTCATTTCATGCTCATGAGTATTTTGCCTACGTGTATGTGCATCAATGCAGTGCCTGTGGAAGCCAGAAGAGGGAGTCAGATGTCCAAGAACTGTTATAGACTGTTGCGCTCCACCATGTGTGTGCTAGGAATTAATTGAACCTGGGTCCTCTAGAAGAGCAGCCAGTGCTCTTAACTCCTGAGTCATCTCTCTAGGCCCTGCACTGTACTTCTTTTTTTTTTGGTTTTTCGAGACAGGGTTTCTCTGTATAGCCCTGGCTGTCCTGGAACTCACTCTGTAGACCAGGCTGGCCTCGAACTCAGAAATCCTCCTGCCTCTGCCTCCCAAGTGCTGGGATTAAAGGCGTGCGCCACCATGCCCAGCTGCATTGTACTTCTTAAGCTGTGTTTTTACGGGACATATGTAGTAGCCATCTTAATTATTCTTAGCCAGGTTGGCAAAAGGACTGTCAGTTTGAAAAAGCTGTAGAGCACAAAAAGAATGTTGATATGCACGGCCATGTGGACAGTAGCAGAGAAAGCAGTAAGGAGTATACACTGCAAAAGATGACCTTTTATAGTCTGGAAAAACATGATTGTTTTCCACTTGCTGCCTTAAGTAACCGTCTTGTTCTCTTTGGACACCTGAAATGGCATAGTCTGTATATAGCTTGGATGGCCTTGGACTCCAAGTCCAGGAGAGCAGGTTTCCAATTGGTTCATGTGGACTTGATGATGTTACTTATCTCTCATCAAGTTGCCCAAAACATCTCTGCTTATCTGAGTCTGCCTTCTTAGATCGTGTTAGTAGGCTGCACTAAAGTTACAGAATGAGCAGAACAAAATTTCTTTCCTTTTTTTTTTATTATTTTCTTTATTTACATTTCAAATGCTATCCCGAAAGTTCCCTATACCACCCGCCCCGCCCCTGCTCCCCTACCCACCCACTCCCACTTCTTGGCCCTGGCCTTCCCCTGTGCTGGGTCATATAAAGTTTACAAGACCAAGGGGCCTCTCTTCCCAATGATGGCCGATTAGGCCATCTTCTGCTACATATGCAGCTAGAGACACGAGCTCAGGGGTACTGGTTAGTTCATATTGTTGTTGCACCTACAGGGTTGCATCCCCCTACAGCTCCTTGGGTACTTTCTCTAGGCAAAATTTCATTTTAAACTTTACCGAGCTCAAATCATTTGTCTTCCTTAGTTTCTGTTCATGCCTGGCATGGCATAGAGGTGTGTCAGGAAACTTCAGGGTGGTGAACTGGGTTAGGTTCTGTGCCTGTCTCCTCATGATAGTAGCATGCTTCTTGCTCCTCACTTAATTGTAATGAGACCGTTACTCTAATGCATAACTTTTCATCTTTGTGAATATTTAAAACCTGATGGAAAGTCTAGAAAAGAAGGTGGATGAGAGTCTCTACCCAGATTGTATACTTGCTGCACTCCCATCGATCGGCTCAGGCCCTCCCTCCTTCCTTTCCACGTGCTCATCCCCACCCTCCACCTTTCTTTTGATTTCTGTATTTGGGTTAAGAAATGAAAGATTCCAGATAGAGCTGCAGCTCTACACTGCTCTTTCAAAGGTCTTTGTCTTTACTATGAACACTTTTTGACTCTACCTGAATATCATATAACTATAAATAGAAATATAATCATGTAAATTTATGTAATTTATGTCATGTTTGAGTTTACATTTTTTTCTATAGTTATACTTTACTATTTTGTGTGTTTGAGTGTGTTTTGTTTATATGCATGTAAGTACATCATGTGCATGTCTGATGCTTGTGGAGGCCAAAAGAGGGCGTTAGATCCTCTGGTACTAGAGTTATGGCCTACTATGTATGTGGGTGCTGGGAATCAAGCCTGAGTCCTTTTTGAGAGCAGCCAATGCTCTTAGTTGCAGATCCATCTTTGCAGCCACATGCCTGAGTTTTAAACACATGCTATACTCGTGTTTTTTTTTTGTGTGTGTGTGTGTCTGTGGACACCCTCAGATCATACTTACAGACTGCCTGTGTTAGCCCTGCATCTTTGTGTTCTTAGTGTCAGACCTGCAGAACATTCTCCTCTCTTCCAACCAGCAGTGCACAGAGACAAGCTGCTGATGTTATTTGATGGGGACATTGTGAGGAGAGAGATGGCATGTGGCAGATCCCAACCACAGTTGTGGTAACTAAGTCTTCTTTCCCTTTGCCATTGATACTATGTAGCTGAGGTACTTCATGTTCAATGTTCTTGTCACATGGTGTCAGAACAGTCTAGTGCTCTGATTGGCAGCTTGGGTTTTTAATTCCCCTTTCCTGGAGCTTGCTCAGGTATGTACTGAGACTATCTGGTGGTTAATTTAGATTATTCAGGGTAGGGGTGTTAAGATGAGGGCTAGTGTGAGCTGTGCTCTGCCTTTATGCTCTAGAGCCATGTGATGAAATGTGTCCTAAAGTAGCTCTTGTTTCCAACATGGATGATATAGGTCTGTCTGTTACTTTTGATGGGAAAAGAGAAGATTACTTCCCTGATCTAATGAAATGGGCCTCTGAAAACGGGGCTTCTGTCGAGGGTTTTGAAATGGTTAACTTCAAAGAAGAGGGCTTTGGTTTGAGAGCAACAAGAGACATCAAGGTGAGTTTATTATCTGTTGGTCTAAGGGGGTTTAAGTGTGTTCGAACCATTGTATGGTTTTGAGATTGAGCTAAAGGTATGGGACAGAGACCCCTGAGGCCCGTCTAAAACTTTGTGGGTATGTAGGCAGCATTCTCTATCCTTGTGGGCTGCAGTGCCTTTATCTGACCACATGGGCCTCAGTCTGACAGCATTCTAGGGAGCCCTGCTAGTTCATCCTCCTGGAGAGCTGTGTCATTTACCTTGCCCTAGAGCAAGGCCTTTACAGGCCTCTGTGAGGAGACTATGGAATGTGCATGATAGGATTTTGAGACTTACTAAGGAAAAGGAACTGGACTTAATGGTGGGAGAGAGAACACATCCAATCCTGTAATGGGTAGGGATGTAGGAGGGGGAGGCAGGCTGGAAGGTAGGCCCTTGTTCTGGATAACCTAGTGGCTGAAAGTGTTACTTATAGAAATGCTGCAGTAGGAGAGGAGGGGAGGACTGGGCATCTGGAGCTTTTCAGACAGCCTCTCTGCTCCTTAGTTCTACTGTCCTAAACAGGAGGGGTCACTTAGTCACTTAGCTTGTTTGCCAGTGGGGAGAAAGAGCTGAGCTTAACCTGTGGGTGCTGGCTGCCCCAGGATGTTCATTCTGTTTTGTACTCTCCACCCCGTGCCTTACAGGGCAAGCTCACATAGGGCTTGGAGGGAGCCGGTGTGCCTAAGGTTAGGTGTGAGCATCTGCCTGCTTCTGGGATTCAGCAGGATATATATTGAGTGACCCTTTACTATAATCCTGTATTTCAGTTGCTGAAAAGCTTGAATAGAAGAAATGGATATTAGTTTGGTCTCCTCAGACCTCCAATAACTTTTTGACCAAGCTCTTGTTAACCTGTTGTCCTCACAACTCTGGCATATTAGGTATCTGTTGAGTACCTACTGTGTGAGGAATATTCATTTTTATTATGTCAGATTCATAGAAAAATCTAGGACTTCTTCATGTATGATACTTATAATCTATTGTAGGGGACAAAGGAGAAAAGCATTCAGATAGTGGTACTAACAGAGGCAGAATGTCACTGGCCTTTCTCTTGTGTCAGATGAGAAGCCTCATTCATGCCAGTATTGCCCAATATCTTAGCCATGGTCTTACTGGTGCTTTTCTTGGGAACACTGTCTTCACAGTCTGGAGGCTGGAAGGTGGAAGGTTAAGGTGCTGTGCGTGGGGTTCTGCCAAGGGCCTTCCCTGTACTTCACACCAGACTCGGTCCTGGCATGGTCCTATGTGACAGAGCTCTAGGCATGGGCTAAGCAGTAGAGGTAAACATGAGTATACCCAAAAGAAGTGTCACACATCTAAAGATTGGAGAGGCCGAGGATGTTTGTGGGCTGGTGCCATAGCTGCTGCTGTGATTTGAATCCCTGTCCAGCAGCAGCTCTGCTCTGGTTTATTGCCTCAGTAGAAGCAGTTCACTTTTAACATATGAGGTCTTGGGTTAAAGGTAGGGATTATCTCATTTTTAGAACTTGAAAGTCTAAGTATAGCATGCAGTAACATACTTTTATGTTCTACTCCAGATGTTCTACTTGCTTCAAAGTAGCTGAAAGTCTTGTTCTATGTTATCAGTATAAAGACTGTATGGTGCTAGTTTTTCTCACAGATAGAGAATTTTAGATTATGCTTATACTCTTTTAAGTATAGTTCACATGTGAATATTTAAAACATACCTGATATTTAGAAGTGCTGATATAAAGCTATATTGTATTTCCTTGTGGTTGGCTTTCTGATAGATAAAGTTGAAATGATTGTAGCATGTTGTGAGATTCTACTGTTTTCTTATTTTTTTTTTCTCTAGGCAGAAGAATTATTTTTATGGGTTCCACGAAAGTTACTAATGACTGTTGAATCTGCTAAGAATTCAGTATTGGGTAAGAATAATTTATTTAAGGCAATGTACAAGTTATACAAATTTCATTTCTGACAATAAAAGATCATGCTTGGTTGTTTTTTCAGCTGATGACATAGTCCCTCAAATCCATAATAAAGTTTTCCATTTTATGTCCAAAGAAAGATGCATGTGACATGAACTATTATATGATCTTGGAATTTTGTGCTGTGATTTTTAGAATGTTTTGTGTTGTGGCCTTTTAAATGAGTCCATGACACTTACCCTGCTATAACTTCTGGGTTGATTTAGGGCCCCTGTATTCCCAAGACCGAATTCTCCAAGCTATGGGAAACATTGCACTGGCCTTTCATCTGCTGTGCGAGAGAGCCAGCCCCAACTCTTTCTGGCAGCCATACATTCAGACCCTCCCCAGTGAATATGACACCCCTCTCTACTTCGAAGAAGAGGAAGTGCGATGTCTTCAGTCGACACAAGCCATCCATGATGTCTTCAGCCAGTATAAAAACACAGCACGCCAGTATGCCTATTTCTATAAAGTCATCCAGGTGAGCAGGGCAGGGAGGAGGGCATGGTCTTACAGGTCAAGCACTTGGCTTCGAAGCTTGAGGGTACTCAGGCACCTTTGTCATTTCCACTTTCGTAGAACTACTACCACATTATTTTAAATGTATCTGAGCCGGGCGTGGTGGCGCACGCCTTTAATCCCAGCACTCGGGAGACAGAGGCAGGCGGATTTCTGAGTTCGAGGCCAGCCTGGTCTACAAAGTGAGTTCCAGGACAGCCAGGGCTATACAGAGAAACCCTGTCTCGAAAAACCAAAAAAAAAAAAAAAAAAAAAAAAAATGTATCTGGCTTCATCAGCATCCAGGATCAATACAAGCAGAAGTACTCTCTCACTGACTAAAGTTGCTGAGCTTTTCGAAAATGAGATTATAAGATTTTACAAGTTGTGAACTTTATCAAATATAAAAAGGTTCCCTGTGTGTAATGTTTCTAGGAAAATTAGAATTGATTTTTGGGAGCTGAATAGATGGCTTAGAGGTTAAGAGCCCTTATTGTTCTTGCAAAAGACCAGGGTTCAATTCCTAGCACTTGCGTGATGGTTTATAGCCATCTGAAATTCCAGGTCCAGGGGGATTGGTGCCCTTTTCTGACTTCCTAGGGTACAGGGCATGTATACAGTGCACAAACATACATGCAGACAAAACACTCATAGAGAAAATGAATAAATCTAATAAAAATTAAAAACTTAAAAACATTAGGAAACAGAAATTGGTAAAAGTTAAAATTAATTTCTACTATATTCATTAGTTGAAAAAAATTGACAGTTATGTTAACTGCAAGGCGATTTGCTTATGTTTGTCAAAGTGTACTACTATTTATTGCATAGTTTTTCTTAGGTAGTTCTAAGTGAAAGTGTCATGCACACATCTCTAGAGGGTTGATTTGACTTTGTCTGTTTTGGGGTTTCCTCTGACCTTTTCTGGAAGGGGCAGAGCCAGTGCTGCAGCTCCCCACTGAGCTGAGCAAGAGGTGTCTTCTCCAGACCCCTCTTTGCAGTACTTGGGTCTACCTCTGCCTGCTACACCTGACCGTGGAGAACAGGAATGGTAGCTGCTTGTTCCCTTCCTTTTCTTGGGCAGTTTGACAACCTGGGTTGGGTTGATGTGGTTATTTTGTAGATCATCTGTCCTACAGTGTTTTGTTTCATTTTGAAATGTAATAATCTCACTTTATTGCTTAATGAAATAGTTTTATTTATTACCTTATTCATTCATTTATTGTTGTAAAGGTGACTTAATTTGAATGTGTGTGCATTGTGCTAGGGTCTTGTGCTCGCTGGGCGAGCACTTTCCTGGCTGTCCGTCCACTGTTTTACCTTTACAGCACGTAAGGAGCAGCCCTTGCAGGGAAACTTCTCCCCTCCTGCCAGACGGCCCAACTGTTTCAAAGGTCAGAGGATTCTTGCCTCAAATAGCAATTGTTTTGCCTTTCTAACCTCAAGGTTTAGGACATTATGAAGAATGGTAATACATAGGTTTTCTTTCAGGCTTATCTAATTTAAAAAATGTTGATGGAGCTAGATTTTTAGATTTTTAGATTTTTTAGATTAAAAAACTTTGCCTCTTTATTTATGATGTCCTAGACTCCTACATCTGACATCTGGTATGGCTCTTTGTCTTCTGGAGGTGTTATGCTTTGACTTTTTAAATTTTATTTTATTTTAATGAGTGCCTTGGCATTAAGAGTACCTCTGACTCTCTGCCTGTCTGTCCTGTCCGTCCCCGTCTCCTCCCCACCCCCGTGTGTGTGTGTGTGTGTGTGTGTGTGTGTGTGTGTGTGTGTGTGTGTGTGTATGTGTGGGAAGAACACAGGCTTTGTAGTAAGACAGACCTCTGGAAAACCTGATTCCATCATACTTGCTGTTCAAGTGGAGTTTGTAGTAACTGAGGGTGGGCTCTGAAGCCGACTTGCCAGAGCTTACCTTCCTCACTCTACTGCTTAGCGATGTGCTGTGCCTCAGTGGGCAGTCTCTGTGCTTCCCTTGGCTGTAAGGTGGGAAGGTACTGCCCAGAATTGCAGGGGAAGGTGAACAGAAGGAGGTGAAGTGTGTGAATGAAGCCCTGGGCTGCAGACACTCCATTGTGTAATTGTCACCTTCAGGACCTCCAACTTCAGCCAGCCTTGCTTGGTTGTTACAGGTTCTTCTCCCTGGGTTGGGCTACTTTATTTACATCAGTCTTTTCACCCTTTTCTCTTACAAATTTCAAGGTAGTTGAGGATAGTGAAAAGCCTCCTGCCAGGCCCCAGGGTGGGAGGGCTCAGGCTGGGAACTGGGTCCAGCTCTCAGTTCTAGGGTTGACTTGGGAACTCTTAAATCTTGAAAGTTCAAGCAGGTTTTAGTGTTTTCTGTAGTTTAAAATAATGCTAAATGGCTTACTGCAAAGTCAGGTGGGCACTGTGGGAAAAAACTCTGCTCTTAGAGCTCAGAGTGCCCGCTGTTTTGTGAGAAGCACTGACTTGCAGTCTGTCACCATGGTTCTTTTCCTCCTCCTTTTCCTCTTCCTCCTCAGTCTTTGGTTTTGTTTTCTTTTTTTGAGACAGGATTTTGTTATATACTCCCAGCTGGCCTAGAATTTGTTATGCAGACTAGGATGGCCTTGAGTGTTTCTGTCTCAGTGCTGGGATAACAAGCATGCTGCTCTCTAGCCTAGCTAACTCCTGGGGTTCTTTTTCCGGGTGACTGTCACTAACAGGGATAAAGATGAAGAGCAGAAGGAAATACTCAAGTTGAAAACACATCATACACATCATGAGCTTTTGTAGAAAGTATTGTCTTCTCTCTCTCTCTTTCTCTCTCTCTCTCTCTCTCTCTCTCTCTCTCTCTCTCTCTCTCTCTCTCTCTCTCTCTCTCTCTCTCTCCCTCTCCCTCTCCCTCTCTGAGACAGGGTCTCACTATGGCTGACCTGGATTTTGCTATGTAGACCAGGTTGGTGTCAAACGCACAGAGATTTGCTTGCCCTCACCTCCGGAGTGGATTAAAGGCGTGCTCCACAATGCCTGACCTGTTAGAAAAGGACCTCTAAGCAGCTTAGAACAAGAGGCAAAACCTGAGAGCCCACCCAGCAGCTCAGGGTTGTATGAGGAGGTGTAGTGGCCATAGTGGCCGATTTAAGGAGCAGTTGTTGTGCATTAGCCAGAGGTCCAGAGCTAATAGAATGAACAGATAACACACTAAAGGGATTTATTAGAGTACCTTACAGGCTGAGGACCAAGAGTTTAACATCTGTCATACTATAGAAAAGAAAAGGCAAGAGTCTGGTAGGTAGTTGTTCAGTCTACAAGGCTGGGTGTCTCTGAGGGTTCATGGAGAGCTGCTGGAGTGTCCATCGCACCTTGCACTGCGGGTTCATGAAGAGCTGCTGGAGTATCCCTCGCAGAGATACTTGTCTGTTAGAATCCTGAAGAAGTTGGATTTCATACCGACTGCAGCAACTGGAGGGTGAATTTGCTGGTGAGAGTGAGGGCAAGCAAGTAGAAAACAGTCTCCTTCCCCGGGTCTTTTTATGTGAGCCACCACCAGAAAGTACCATCCAGGTTGTTAGATCTTTCTTCAAATGATCTCATTAAGAAAATTCTCTCACAGGAGTAACCAACAACTTGGGTCCCTATCAGTTCCAGATGTTGTCAAGTTGACAGCCAAAATTAGCCATTACACTTGTTAAACCATCTTTTGAGTCCAGCTGTTTTTCTTGTTTTAGGTTATTCTCATCACATCTGAAAGTGTTGAATGGTAAATCGGAGTAAATAGAGATGTTTTGGTTGTCTGCTGCTATTCTGTTTGTGTGTTGCCTTCCCTCTTCCTCATGCCTTCTCAGAGTTGGGTGTTAGGCAGCTAGCAGCTCAGTGCAGCATCATTGGCTCAGCGCTTAGGAAGAGCGAGGAGACCCATGTTAACATTTCATCACATGATCTCTCCTTGGGAATATCTTCAGTTTTTGTGTTGGTGTTTTGCTTTTTCATTGAAGATCTTCATCTTCTCCAGGGATGTGAAAACCCTTCCCCAGACAAATACACATATGAGCTCTGCCACAGATCTTTGCAGGGCACAGGTAGGGGTGTCCATGTTCCATTCCTAGTTGTTATTATTTCCATTTAGAGTCGTCTTGCTGGGTGCTAGATTGAGGGCTGGCTCCTTTGTTAGGGCTCAGAGTCAGTGTGTCTATGGTGTGCTCCTACCCTTGGCAGGTCTGTAGAGAGAGCCACACTGTTCTCCAGTGTTCTGTTCTAAGGGCGTTATGACTGACTTCTACTAATCATACATTTCTTTAGGATTTACATTTCTCTGTACTGCACTTTTAGTTTAATGCTATGTTGGTCTTTTGTCTTTTGCTTGTTTTAAGTCAGTGTTCTCCCAGCGTCTTGCTTTGGTCAAGGGCTTCTTGGTGCGGGCACTTTGTTTGTTCAAGTGAACTGACTTTAGCTTGCTTTATAGAGTTTGTTTTAAAATGCACTCCTGCCAGCCTCCGCTCTTCCTCCCTAGTGTACTGGTTGGAGGCTTGGGTGTCTGGTCTCCCAGGGGTCCTTCCAGATCCTGCACTGAAGTCTTTTTTTTTTTTTTTTTTTCTTTCTTTCTTTCTTTTTTTTAATGAAGGGCAGGCAAGCAAGGCTTTATTGAGAAGTAGAATAACAGCTCCTGCAGCAGGGAGACCCTGAACATAGGCTGTCTCCCTGAGAAAGGGTTCTGAGGCAGTGTCCACCTAAGATCAGACTGGGAAGATACAGCCATCTCTATCCCTTAGGTTCTAAGCATGAGACCTGGCAGTGCCTCAGGCGCCTGGCACTGATGCAGCACCTGCTGGTGGAGCGTTGTACTGCAGTTTGAGTTTAACACTTCCAAGTTCAGGAGCTAAGGTTAGAACCAGACTAAGCCACATGCTAGGAAAGGCTTCTAGGGGTTGAAAGCCCTCAATAGGGTAAATTTTCCATTGGATTGTGAACAGGAGTCAGAGAAGAAAGGACTGGTGGTGGAAGGCAGACCTAGCTTTTATAACTTGCAGTTTTCTGGCTATGAAAATGTTCCAATCAGAATATACCATAGGTCAGCTCCATGTGAGACTTTTGCAGGGGAGTATGCAACCAGTTTTGTGATAGAAATCAGTGAAAAAGTAGGATTTGGCTTCAATTGCATGTGAAACTATGTACTTGTGAAAGTGAGTCAAATGAAGTTAGGTTTTACTCTCCTTACTCAGTTGAATGATAAAATGGAAAAGAAACAGATCTGAGGATAGGCTGTCTTGTAACTGATAGTCGTTATGTAACAAGTCAGGTACTGTGACATGGAGCATCAGCTTGTGTTGAGACTGAGAATTTTCACAGAGACACATTTTCCTGTGTTCAGACTTTAAAATCTGATTGACATTTAAAAGGACTTAAAGTCCATTCATTTCCCAGTTTAGGTGAAGTGTTTCATGATACCTGGATTTACTCTGTGGAGAAACTGATTTGTGTATTAATTACTTATCTTGTTTCAAAGTAAGAATTCACTCGTAGTGAATTCCTTTTTTTTTTTTTTTTTTCTGCCTCTTGCTTCACAGTAGAGTATGGCAGCCTTGAATTGCATAGCTTGCCAGGGCTCTGGTAGCAGAAGAGGCGAGCAGTCGTAGTCTCAGTTACTGCACACCTGCCTGAAAAGAGGCAGAAAGAGAGGCCATTTTTGGTTCTTGGAGTGCCATGGCAGTTGAGGCTGATCACAGACAGTTGTTTGTCTTATTTGCTGCCATTTTACTTGGATCTGTTACATAGCAGCGCAGATGTGCGCCTGCTGTCACTTTTGCAGATCCCGTAGCTCACAGCCTTTCAGGAACATGCACTAAATTAGATGAAAAACCCTGACACCAGCTTGTAGTGTCCATGATTAGAGGTCAGAAACTGCAGGTGGTATCCAACTCTGTGTGTGTGTACACATGTGCACATGTGTGTTTACTTTATAAATTAGGTAAAATAAGAGATTGATAATAACTACTAATAAAATAGTAATTATAATAGTGTTCTATAATAAAATAACATCACTACTGATGCTTTTGGGCCATTGTTAAGCTAAATACAGGTCATGCGAATGTAAGTATTGCATTATCTAGACACTGGTAAGTGACTAAAGAGGTGGTAGATACAGCATGGACACTCAAAACAGAGGGTGACTCACATCCCTGACAGAACACAAAGGACAGCACGGGAGTTGATCACATTCCTCAGAAGAGCATGCAGGTTAAATGTTGGAGATTATTTCTTGAATTTTCCATTTAATACTTTTTGTATTACAGTTGACCACTATTAGCTGAAATAGTGGAAAGAAAAATCTTTGTTGAGGAGGGTTACTGTGTTTCAGAACTTGGGGACCAGTGTACCCAGTGTCCTAGTTGTTTATAGGTACACATGTAGGTACGTGTGCTGGTTGTGTTTTGGGAAGAGGGAATCGTAACTGAGAAAATGACTCCGTAAGATGGCCTATATGCAAGTCCATGGGAGTTTTTCTTAATTAGTGGTTGATGTGAGCGGGCCCAGCTTACTGTGGGTGGGGCCATCCCTGGTTAGGTTGTCCTAGGTTCTATAAGAAAGTAGGCTGAGCAAGTTATGGGGAGCAAGCTAAAAACCAGCACCCCTCCATGACCTCTGTGTCAGCTTCTGCTTCCAGGTTCCTGCCCTGAGATCTTGTCCTGGTTTCCTTTAGTAGTGGGCTACAAGCTCTTAAGGTGAGATTAGCACCTTCCTCCCCCAGGTTGTTTGTGGTCGTGGTGTTAATTACTAGAGTGGAAACCTAACCAAGATGGTATGTGCACTTCCCCAGGTTGCTGGAATATGCTTTCCATGCCTGTCACTCTTTTCTGGTAGCACAAATAGCTTCCCAGTTATATTCCTGGTGGTCACTTTTAGCCAGTGTGGGCTTGTCCCCTTATTCTATTTCTTCCCACTTTAACTGGGTCTTTTCCTTTTACCTGGAAACCAGTTTTAGGAGTCTTTAATCCTGAGTAAACTAGCCAGCCCTCTCTGGCTTCAGCTCTTTATGTGATTGCTACCCCATCTGTCTCTTTGGATTTAACCCCTTATAGCCACTTAACTATTTTACTAAACCGATAGTGTAAAGTATTACTAGTGGGGATAAAGAAGTACATGCATTTGTGATGTGTGTGTTTGTGTGAGTGTACGTATGCACACGTGTGCATTGCTAGGGATTGTACCCAGGTACATTGAGCCACACCCCTAACTTCACAAAAGTTTTCTGTAACCCTGGCACCTTGTCGGAGAGTATTTGGTAGAAATCATTCATTTGTTGAGATTATGCATTTTTGGCAACAATGCATAGAAGTCAACTTGTACCCTGCTCAGTTGTTTACTTGTAGTTTGAAATGATTTTACGGTTATAGACAAATTACAGCCATAAGGTGTAGAGCTCACCTTCACTCTGCTTGCTCTGGCATGGTGTGATGCTTATGTAGCTGCAGTGTAAGGTGGGAGCCAGGTTAGTGGTGGCACAGAGCTCTCCTTCACGGTACTTCTTCTTCGTTTACCATTGTCTAACAGTATCAGTCACCTGACACTGTTTTGAAGAATACTTTGGCAGGTACTTTGTAGACAACACTCATTTAATATTTATCTAAAGTTTTTCACTTTAGGCTGAGATTATGTTTTTGGCAAGAGTCCCAGACAAGTCAAGTTTGTCCTCCTCAGGGAACACATAAATTAATGTGCCTTATTAATGACTTTTTCCAATAAATTGGATACTTTGATAGTGAGCAAATCCCCTATTCTCATTGACTTGTTTTCGTGCTCATCACTGCCCTCTGCAGGAGGTATGTATCACTGTGGCATGTGCCCGCTGCCAGTTTTCTGCTGTTTTTTCTTCTGTAGGTACTGAAATTTTACTTTGAGGAATAGCTGCACCTACTTCCTCATTTATTGATTTATTCAGTGGTTCATATCAGCAAGGATTCCTGGATACTTATTTAATTTGATGAGTTATATGATCCATTGCTCTTACTATTGATTTGATACATTGTTTTAAATGGCTCTGCATATGACAATTGATTTGTCCTTTAGTTTTAAGTATTTTGGAGAAAATCCTATGCAGCATTTGCCATAACCTAAATGTATGGAAGTATGTTAAATAGGAATTTGTTGAAATGACTGGCTCTTGCATTGCACATTACTTACAGAGCTTCTTTAGCATCACAGTGGGAAGTAGCTGTGGGTAATGCTTTCTAGTGCTGCCCTCTGTCCATCCTGACTTAAACTTGTGCTTGGTTCTTAGCTGACTCTATAAGCAATGCTACAGCTACTAAGTGAGGGCTATGAGCAGCAAAAGTACGGCTGTAGGAACAAAGTAAGAGGTAATGGCCACGTGGCTGAAGTCAGTTTAGTGACTGCAGGTATGAGTTGGGTGAGCATTGGGTTCTTACGGTTGACTCTAGGAGCCACAAGCTGAAGTCGGGAGGCATAGAAGAGCAGTAACAGTTTCTGCTTTCACGATGTTCTCGTGACTTGGCTGGGAGCGTTTTCTGTTCAGGTAAGCAGCATCTTGCAGAGTACTTGTAGGGCTGTCCTGAAAAAGCACAAGAGTGAGGGTGTGTAGAAAGAGCTGCTGTGCAGGTCAGCAGGAGCTCATGACCATGCCTTTGTGACTGCCGAGAAAGGAAGAAGCTTCATAAAAGGACTCCCTGGCCTTGTTTTTAAGAACTGCACTGGGGATGGAGTGCTTGTGAGATATGCACTCTACACCAGCTACAGCCTCAGACCTCCTTGGCTCTCTTCTGAGGGCTTTGACCTTTCCAGTGATCCAGGAGGGAGGGATGTGTCTCCATTGTGCACATGAGGAATGGAAGATGTGGGAGCTGCTTCCAGGTGTGACGATGTCTGTAATTTTTGAAGTGAGTTTAGGGCAGTTCTCTAGGGCCCAGGCCTTGAGCTTCTAACCATAGAGACAGTCATTGTTTTTTAAGGTTATCTGTAGTTTTAATTTTGGGACCAAGAAGTTGTAGTTTAAGGGAAGAGTAGTCTGTATAAAAGTTCTTTACATGTATAGAAAGTTGGATGTACCCTATTGACTGGGAGGGTCATGTGCATACAGGGCCATTCTGTGAGCTTAGTGGGCATTCTGTTAGCACCCTAGTGAAATGTCCAGCCCTGTAGACCATCTCTCTGTCAGAGTTGGAACTTATGCATCCTTGGAGGGTATAAGCTCTTTACATTATTCCTGGGTTCTGCAGAAGTTGGCACTGCACCATCTCTTCATTGTTATCCTTACCTGGCCAACTTTCCATGGTGCAGAAACAGGCAAATAAACCAGAAGTCAGGGAGGAGCACAGACTGGTATATCTTCTGTAGAGGGTCGATGCTGTGGCTGACTTGGTCGGAGCTGGTGGCTATCTTAAAATGTCTGTGTCCTTGCTTGTTTCTGAAGCCATTCTCATCCTTTTTAATGTGAGTTCAGTGTATGAGAGTGCCTTTATTCTCTGTGAGATTCCCACATTTGCATATTACTCATTTAAATGTGTATCTGATTCTAATTATCTGCATAAAGGTTGTGGTTCTGTTGTTTTAAAATTTAATCTGAGTTTCTCACTATGTCCACTTGTTTGTATAATGCCATAACAATTCAAACATAGTCTTTATCTTCTGGGAATTTAGTGCCCTTTGTTTTCTCTATTTTTCTTTTCCTTTAGTTCCAGTGGCCTCTGTAAGACATTTTTTCTGTGTCCATGTTTCTGTCTCAGGGAAAGCCATACCTTGTATAGTATTGGTGCTGAGAGTGGGCAAAGGACAACACTTTGTGGTGTGTCCATGTGAGCCTGGGACATTGTAGCCTGTTTTCATGTCCTTCTATGGAAGCTCTTCAGATTTAGACTCTAGCATGTACAGTCTGCCCTGTTCACTGTAGCATTCCTGCCCCTGGTCCCTCATGCTGAACCCTGGCCTTCCTCCTCTCTTAGTCTCTGCCTGTCTGGCCTGTTAGAATTTAAACTTGTGACTTTATCACTCAGCTTAAGAGTAGACATGCAACAAAGTGGTGTGTGTGTGTGTGTGTGTGTGTGTGTGTGTGTGTGTGTGCTCAGATGTTTTCCTGTTAGCAGAAGCACCTGTATGGATGCAATACCTACACAAATCCCTGGTAATAGGACTCAGGTCTGATACCTCTGGAGAAAGGGAGGTAACAGGTGTGATGCTTATTGGCATTTCAGTTTTAGCTGCTGTTCAGTGTCCTGGAGGTTTGTCCCAGAGTTCCATGCCCTCTGACCTTGGTTTCTGTCCTAAAGTAAATTAGTGTCTCATAGGATTTCATGTTTCCTTACTTTCTGTCTCCTTAACTAGAGGGCTATCCACTGAGGGCAGGGACTTTGTTTCATTCTCAATTAGGAAGATATCTAGAGATGACACAGAGATGGTTCTTGGTAGTTATTGAGTAACATAGCTGAAATAGTAAACAACTACTATTCAAAGTAAAATGAAACTGGTGGACACTGCGTTCTGCAGCCCATTGAGAGCTGTGATTACGTCGACATCACTAAGCACCAGAGTGTGGGTTAGATCCTAGGGATGCAGGACAGGTCCACCGAGAGGCAGCCCTACCCTCTGACTGCAAGTTCAGTTTGGAGGGCTCCAGTGCCCCACTTTAGTCATCTGCTGACCTCCCCACTCCAGAATCGCCAAAGCTACTACTCACATTATGTGTGTGATGGGAGTTCACAGACTTCAAAGGGTCTAGGGCAGACTGTGTTGTCAGTCAAATTTTTTTTTTTTTTTTTTTTTTTTTCTGAACTACATCTTTTCTGAGACAGGGTCTTGTTATACTAGCTCAAGCAAGCTGGCCCAGACTTTTGATACTAGCTCCATGTATGTTGTCTTCAGCCTCGACTGTTCAACTGTTGGCATTATAAGCATGTCGCCAACATGCCTTGTTAATTCTGGTTTTGTTTGTGTTTTTTAAGTGGGGGGTGTTTGCCTGCATCTTGTGTTCACATTTTGGAGTTTCCAGGATTTGTAGAAGATCCCCAGCAATGATTCCATGGTGATGTGGATGAACTTTCTCAAGATTCAAGGTCTTTTTTATGTAGATTGTGAAGTACTGTCTTTTCTTTAGATTCACCTTTCTGTCCTTGGGCATGTAGGCTCTTGACTCTTCCCTCTAGGATACATCTCCCTCGCTAAGGGATCATTTGGTAGTATAAATGATGTGCTTTCATTTCCCTAGCTCTTTATATTTGGGTAAACTGGAGAGCAAGGCTTCACAATGGTGCTTATTGGTCCCTCCCCTCTTACCACCCCCTTCCTCTCGCCTTCCCTCAGAGCTTCTAGGACTTGATGAGCCTTTGCTGCCTGTAAGAGCCTTCCCCAAATTTCCAAAGCAACTCCTGGTTTCAGCTTAGAGTCTTTCTGAGTGTGTATTTTCCTGACAAGATTCCTTGTCATCCACTCTGTGATGCTTAATTCTTTATAGCCGCATCACTATCTAGATTCGCCTTTGTCTTTGTTACCTGTGTCTTCTGGCATGTGAGCATCATGGACAGGGGCCTGTCATTCTTGATCCACTAGTGTTGCATCTGAATGAGAGAAGTCATTGCCCTCTTGTTCTCTTGTCACATATGGCCAGGGCATTCTGTACACAGAGGGAGTGTGTGTGTGTGTGTGTGTGTGTGTGTGTGTGTGTGTGTGTGACACACAGTCCAGCCAGAAGACCAGTTTTCCTGGTAAATTTTAGAGATCTGTTCAGTTAGAACTGACAGTTTCTTGTAACAAACTGAATATGATGAGTTTGGGAGGACCAAGGAGGATTTTAAGATGTTTGTAATGTACTATTTCAAGTTTATCTTCTTGTTCTTTCTAGGTCTGAAACAGAAACTATTGGTTCTAAATTCCCAACTTCTTCTCTTCTGATAGAGCCTAAGATGTAGCACGAGTGGCCTGTGGAACTTTGCCTGTGGATTGCATTTGGATTTAAAATGCATTGTTTCAAGCAGATGCCCTTTTTATGCAGAAATCAGATCTGGAGCAAATTGTCATTGTTAAATTTTAAGTCTGTGAACATGAGGGTTTAATGGAAATGCTCACCCAGCCTTTATCTTGATGACATACACAAGCATGTCTGAAGGAAAAGCTGTTAGAATGAGGAGAGTTCATCTTCTATGTGCCAGTGACTTGAGGACAATTCTAATGAGTTCTAAAATGTTTGTGGCAATCTTGTTTTGTTTTTTCCATAAATGCTGTGATGGCATTTAAAATTAATACACCATTTGTTTATTTGCTAGTATTTACATCAGAAATACTGTTGTCAGCCTTGAAATTCTTGCTCTTACCGTCTTTTTGTAAGTTTCAAGTGAGTCACAGGCCCTGGACCATAAGGACACTGGCTTTGTATTAATGGCCACGTCTTCTGTGACCTGTATGATGTTGTTTACTGGCATCTGAAGGTGGATCCTTGATCAGTTACTGTGTGGATTCATTTTGCAGTGGCAGAGTGTGGCTTGCAGTATTGAAATGTGAGGAGTGAGCCGGGCAGTGGTGGCGCACGCCTTTAATCCCAGCACTTGGGAGGCAGAGGCAGGCGGATTTCTGAGTTCGAGGCCAGCCTGGTCTACAGAGTGAGTTACAGGACAGCCAGAGCTTTACAGAGAAACCCTGTCACGAGAAAATAAAATAAAATTAAAAAAAAAAAAAGAAAAAAGAAAAAAGGAAAAAAAATGTTAGGAGTGGGGCTCCAAAACTGAACAAGATCTATAAGGAAGAGGTAGTCAATGTCTGTCTGTCTCATACAGTTACCTCATTACATTAAAGTCCTGTGTGTTTAGTGACTTTGACCCCTGTCTTCTTTTGTATGAAGGGAAAGCAAACAAGGTTTTATTAAGAAGTGGAGTGGTAGCCTTCTGTGGTAGAGAATGGGTTGCCCTCTAGTGGCTTTCTGATTTGGCCCACCCCTCCTAGCCAACACCACGTGTCACTCATCTGTGAGTAGCTTTGCCAGGTGCTGGCTCTGCAGAGAGACCTATGCTTCTGTCCAAAAGGAGCTGTCTGTTAAATCCAGTCCAGCATTACAAAGCCAGGGTAGAGTTCAGCTACAGTCAGGGAGAGGAACAGCAGCAGCGGAGAATCAGACACAGAAGTACGGTTTCTCACTGACCATAGGCCAGCCTAGTGTGTCGTGTGATGTGAGGTAGGCCAAGAGTTGAAGGAGGGATGCAGAAACGCGGGAACAGCATTAACAAGGTCATACTTTGCTAGGTGTCAGGGTCTGCATTGTGTATGTGTGAGAGCTCATTAGACTCTTCCCCCTTGGCAAGTGAAGAGCAGTCGGTGAAAGTGTCCTCTGTTTGAGGACTTTGGTCCTCATCAGTGGGGTGTATGCTTACCAGCACTGCTGACTTCCTTCTCTGTTCAAGCAGCTGAGCTCACTTTGTCTTAAACCTTGGGTGTTGGTTCATCATTTCTTTATATCCTGCTGTGTCCAGTCACTGCTGCCTGTTTGTACGTGGGTATGGGCTATCCCCGCAGCGTGGGCATCCTACCAGTTGCCACAGCCCCAAAGAAAAATGACTGCTTCTCTAGCTCTCATCAGTTGCCAATAGCTTTTCATCTAGAGGTTGGGCCTAAACTGTGTCCTGTCCTGTCCTACCTTTCATGGCACAGCTCCCCATCCTCCTGCTCATCCCTTCTTTCTGCCCCTCTTCTGCATGTTGTCCCAGGTAGAGCTGAGCACTCACAGTCTAAAGTGTAAACTTTTTGCAAGAATTGTTTGCAGTGTATTCAGGCTGTGTAGATGGCAGATAACAGAGAACAAGGAAGACATGGCTTGGGGAAATTCCCTGTTGGCTTTTAGCTTTTTTTTTCTTTTTTTTTTAAATGAAATTTAAACTATATCACAGCCAATGTTATGATATGGCAGCACTCCAGTGTCCTTTCCTCACTAGCCACCCACCCTTTTCAAGGAATGTCCATGTCTTAACTGTCACCAAAGCTTGCTTACAAATCTCGTATAAATAGGGGTGAGCTCATGGACTCTTTTGCATCTCTTGCCCCCTGTAATGTTTGGATTTGTCTATGTTGCTGGATATGACAACAGGCTAGCCCCTTTTCATTGCTCTGTAAGCTGCTTTGTATAAATTTGTCCCCTGTCCTTGTTTCTGAGATAGGTCCTATCTTGTAGCCCAGGCTAGCCAGGAGCTCTCAGTGCAGCCCTGTTATAAGTAGCCTTATATGGACATTACTTGAATACAGTGTCAGTTCTCTTGCCTCAGCCTCCCAAGTGCTGGGATTACAAGTGATGCCAGGCTTGAAGAGACCATGCTTTTCCTTCTCCTCTTCGTTCACAGAGACTTTGGTTATCTGATGGGCTTGGTCTATATATTACTTTCTTTTCTCATTGCTGTGACAAAAAACTTAAGTGAAAAAGCTCCTTAGAGACTGTATGTACCCTGTGGCTGGTCACATGGCATCCATAGTCAAGACACAGAGAGGAGTCGTGATATATAACAATCCTCTTTTGATTTAGTACAGGGCTTTAGCCCACATTCTGGGTGGGGCTTTCTTTCTTAGTGAAACTGCTGGAAACACCCTAAAGGGCATTTCTTGAGGTATGTCTACATCCAGTCAAGTGGACAAAGAAATTAACCAGCATGGGCAGGTATGTGAGAAAGAGAGAGACAGAGAGACACACAGAGACACAGAGGGGGGAAGAAGGGACAGACAGAGAGAGAGACACACACACACACAGAGAGAGAGAGAGAGAGAGAGAGAGAGAGAGAGCGAGCGCATGTGTGAGAGAGTGTCAGTGAACATGAGTGTATATACGTGTGTACTCATGCACAAGCACTTGTGTCACGTGGGCATGTGGAAGTTAGCGGACAGCTTTGAGGAGTCAGTTCTATCTTTATCTCTGTTGCTGGTGGGATTGAACTCAGACCATCAAGCTTGCATAGCAGAGGCTTTACCCATTGGACCGTCTTACTGGCACAGTTATAAGTAGTCTTATATCTGTCTGCCTGCGGACATACACCTTCCTTTCTTCTGGGCATTCTCTTGGGAGGAGGATTGCTGGAATGTTGAGGGGCTGCCTGTTTAGTCTCAGTTGACATTGCTAAACAGTTACTCCCAAGTGCTAAACTAGTTTGTACTCTAACCAGCAGTCATTTCTACTTGTTATACTTCTTCACCAACACCTTGTCTTCTGGGATGTTGGGGCAAGCCTACCTACCCTTTTATCTTCTTATGGTTCTGATTTGCACTGATGACTGAAAGTGGTAAGCATATCAGATATCCTCTGTCACAGAGCTGTCTTTTGCTCATTTAAATATATGTTTTATTCAACCCCAGAGATCCTAAATTCATCCTATGAACACAGTATATATCTGAAACACATTCTGTAAATCAGTATAAAATTAAGTATTTTACATAATTTTAAAATAATTTTTGAGATCTTATATTTTAGAGAGTTATGTAATATTATTTTTATGATTATGGTAAGATATATATAACCAATAGATAATTACTTTCATAATGTCCTGTAACCTTCATTATTAAGTATATCTCAAGCTTTTCTACCACTCAGGACAGAAAGTCTTCATATGAAGCAGTAACTGCCTACCTGCCATGGGCTGATTTTCGATTGGCACTCTCTTCGGGATATGTGTCCAGAAGATGTGGGTTTGTGACTTTTAGTTTGCAGCTTGTGAAGACACTTTTCAAATGCCATATTTCAGTGAATAGACATTCTTAATTTTAAGGATGTCTCTGTTATCAGTCTCATTTTAAAGATAATGCTTTTTGTGTTCATCTTAAGATTGTTTTGTTTTTTGTTTTGTTTTTTTGGTTTTTGGTTTTTGGTTTTTTGGTTCAGGCCAGAAAATCTCAACTGTGAGGGTTTGCCCCTTGGGTAGTGGAGACATTTTGACTGTCACAGCTGGATCACGCCTGCTGTAAACACCTTACATTTCAACAAAAGCTGATCTGGGTCTGATACCAACAGACTGAAGTTGGGGCTCAGGCCTAGGAGAAGATGTGATGCTATGTTTATTAATGTATTTGCTTTTAGAAGTATTACAGTCTCTGGAGAGAACTCTTGGTCTCTCAAGCATGTATGCCCCAAATCTTTTGTTTAAAACAAAACTTGGCTTTATTTATGATGGAGAGCCTTTATGGGTTATAGTGACAGATGGGACTAAGGTGGAGGAGGTGTTTAGTTGTTTAAAGGCAGTATATGAACATGACCTGGCTTTTACAAAAGGTAGATACTGTATCCTTTTCAGTCTGACCACTAGCAGATTTCATGCAGGCAAAGCACTCATGCACATATAAAATCTTTAAGAATTGCTTTAAGGTTACAACTGTAATGAAAACTGAAATCCTGACTGCTTTTCTGAACAAAGGAGTAAATTTAGGAAACAACTTGACTATGAACTCTGCTTTTATCAGAATTGCCATCTGGTTCTTGGCACCCAGTGAGATGAGGGACTGGGTGCTTGCTGGTTAGGGAGGAATTTGTCCTTCCATTTTTATCATTGTAGTTCAATTGTGTTTCCACCTGTCAGGTATGTCGTAAGATGGCATACAGATTGTGGTAACTTCCCCATGCAAATCTTAGGAGAGGTGGGGGAGGAGAAGTACTGAACCTTGTCAAGGCAGCCGGTGCTCAGCAGGCCATGGTGAGGAGATACTTTCCTCTGGATGCACAGCCTGAGGAGATTCAGGGGAGTCTTGATGCTAAAATCTACTAACTTCAAAATCGGAATCAGTAGCTGTAGGGTGGTCAGATGAGGAGACTCATGTCTAGGGTGTATTATAGGATGATAACTATTCTACTGTTGGTGACCCCTAGAAGATTGATTTGATAATTAATAAATCAGTTGACACAGGTTTATTAGATTCAAAGTTTTGTTTTAAAACTCACAAATACAAGCTGTTGTGTAGGATACTGCTGATGTCTCTGGCATTCTTCTGAACTTGTGTGAGTGCTGTGGGGGGAAGGAGTGTTAGCTTGGAATTAGAATACACTGTGGGATTTGTCAGGTAACTTAGTCTGGTTCCTCATCCAGTAACTGAAGGTTACTGACTTATGTTGGGAAGATTGCCTGAGAAGTTTGAGACTTTATGTGGTTTAAACTTCACCAAATGGTAGGGCCTGGCTCTGTGGACTTTTTCTAATGATGTTTAACCATGTGTTTTCTGTGTTAGGTTCATGTGTATGAAGCACCATGGCAGGCAGATAGAACCTAGGGACTCTTGCACCTACTAGGTGTATGGCCTGGAGCTTTCCTCAAGGCTCAGTTTATATGAAGTGGAGTTAATGATAGTACTGGTCACACAGGGGTATTTAAACCCTTAAGCACCTATAAAATCTTCAGCATAACTGTGAGCCCGACACCTCTGGGCACACGATAAATGTTGGTTGTGCTCCTTACAGTTTCTGTTAGAGCTGATTTGGATAATAGTGAAACCCAGGACTGCTCAAGCCACTTCTGCCCTGTACTGTCCCCAGATGGAGTTAGGAGTTAGTTTTTTGTTTTTGTTTTTTAAATTAGATATTTTCTTCATTTACATTTCAAATGTTATCCCCTGTCCTAGTTTCCTCTCTGAAAATCTCCTATCCCTTACCCCTCTCCCTGCTCACCAACCCACCTACTCCTGCTTCCTGGCCCTGGCATTCCCCTATACTGGGCATAGACCAAGGGCCTCTCCTCCCGTTGATGGCCAATTAGGCCATCCTCTGTTAAATATGCAGCTACAGACAGGAGTCCCACCATGTGTTTTCTTTGATTGGTGGTTTAGTCCCAGGGAGCTCTCCAATATTACTCCTCCTATAGGACTGCAGACCCATTCAGCTCCTTGTGGGGGTTAGTTCTAAAAGCAATACACTGGGCAACACAGTAGGCATTATGGGTTCTGGGGAAAGTGTGTTGGTGAGTCAGGTGCCTACCCTGCTGTAACTGTCTGCTGAGTGCATTTGCATCGTTTTAAGGGCATATTAGATACTCCAGAGAAAACCAGCATAACTTTTGGTGTAAGAGGCTGTTTTCAACTTTTTCCTTTTAACAAATGTTTTCATTTATATTGTCATGTGTGCGTATCCTGACATAGATGCAGAGGTTATAGGATGGCTTGTAGGAGGTGGGTTTCTTGTCCACCGTGTGGATTCTTAGGGGTTGAATTCAGGTTGTCAGGCTTAGCAGCAAGCACTTTGACCCAGGATCCCACTCCTTTTTAAATGAAACTTTTTTTGTGGTGAGGGGGCTGCTGAGAAGCAAACCCAGAGTCTTGCCTCTGCCACCAAACTACACAGTTCCATCTCTAAATGGGACTTTAAAAACAACAATTAAATTGTAAGTATTGTGTGTATGTATATCCAGTATGAATAAATACATAAAATAGGAGTTGGATCTTTTGTATTTGACAGAGTTTTGGTGAGCCAGAACCTTAAGATAACAGAACCCTAGCATGGGGTTCACTCCTCTAGCCTTGGTCTAGAATGTGCCCATGGACTCTAATGCTGTGGTCTCAATATTCTCTAGTCCCTAGATTCAATGCAAGCAAGTATAAGTGGCCTGGGTTCCCTTCCTGCGTCTGCGCTGTGTTCACAGAGGCTTACCCAAAGGCCAGGGTCCTGGGCCACAGACCTAGAAAGCTGCTCTAGGGCATCTTGCTGTGTCCTTCCGCTTCACAGCTCTCATCCGTGTCAAGGAATGAAGGCAGGTGTGTGGTGTCAAAGACCAAGATAAACCCTTAGTGCACTTGGCAGGCCTTATGGAGGCCTGCAGATTACCTGGTTTTCATATGGAAGTTTGGAGATGGCTGCGGTTCAGACCATGTTGGTTCTGGTTTTGATCCAGCAGAGACAGATCAGGGTGCTGCATAGCAACTGGCCAGAGTCCATAGCATGGGTTTTAAAAGCTGTGCGTGTGGCCAGGAGCCACCCATTTGGAACTGAAATAGAAACCTTGTAGTGAGGAGAGTCAAGAGTGGAGCATAACTGAAAGAGCAGAGGGCAGAAGCACCAGCAGCACAGACATACAGACAGCAGCCTCTGCCAGCCAAAGGAAAGCCACGTGCCCTCATCAGCCTTGTCGGCCTATTTTACCTGCTCCTTGTACAGAACATACCCTTATAAAGACATCTTCCTTTTTTCTTCTTTCTTCCTGTGAACATGTTCAGTCCTCTTCTTAAAGGCAGAAAGGGAGTAGAAATACCAAGTGCCTTGTTGGAATGAGGGAGCCAGAGTTTCACCGGCCTGCAGCAGATATACAAGGAGTGAGAAAAATCCTGCAGTTGTTGGGCAGCCCTGAGATTTCACTTTACTGTGGCAAATCCTAGACCATCTTTACTGAGAAAGTGTGATGTGCTTGTGTGAATTTTCTTAGATATATGTACTTAGAAGTTAACAATTTTTAAAAATTTGTTTTCTAGAGGCTTAAAACAACACATTTATTATCTCATGTTTTATAGAGGCTTAAGCCAACATTATCTTATATTCTTTTTAGGCTAGGAGTACAAGCCTGGCCTGACTGGATGCCTGCTTCCATGGCTCTTACAGGGGCATAGTCACATGGTTCTGTCTGAAGGTCAGCTCCTGAGCATGCCTCTGTGGCTGGCTATAAGATGTACGCCTTAGGCTGTTTCTTGTTGTTGGCTGGAGGCTACTCTCAGGTCTTTGCCATGTTAGGCCTTTATTTTGTAGTGTTCATGTTGACTGTATTGGGGTTGAGCCAGAGGCCTTGTACACTCTAGGCCTTGTACTCCATCACTGACCTATGTCCACAACTTTTCCCTTTGTGATGGAGTCTCACTGAGTTGTCTAGTCTGCCTTTGGCCTCACTATTTAGCCGAAGAAGACCTTGAACTTGTGACTCTCCTGCGTTGTTATAAGCTGAGACTATAGTCCTCTGCTACTAAGCCTGGCAAGATCCTTAAGTTTTTGAACATTCTCAGTCCTTGTTACCATTTATGGTGGCCTGAATGAGATACCGCCCCCAGTCCCAAATACTTTGAAGCATTTGAATACTTGGTTTCCAGTTTCAAAGCTTTGTGCCATTTCTAGCCATATAATTCATTCTTTCCTTCCTGGTTGTGATTCAAGATGAGCACTGTGTTTGCTGTTTCAGCTGCCACTTCCCTCCTACGAAACCTTTACCCTTCTGCAGCTGTAAGCCAAGTAACCCCTTCCCTCTGTCAGTTGCCATAGTCTTGGTGCTTTGTCACAGCAGTAGGAAAGTAGCCTTTCTCCTCTCATTCTGTTAGATTCGTCCTTTTGTAGGTTACCTTCCTCAAAGGAGAACTTCATTTCTACTTTATTTACCAGTGTTTCCTAAGTCCTTTTTTTTTTTTTCTGGAATGTTGAAACTCATTGGTGTCTCTCAGATACCATAAAAAGTAGGTGGTGGAGAAACTATGGTCAGACAGGTGAGCGGCAAGGCCCACATATAGAACTACCTGTCCCCAGTAAGTACCTCTCCCTAGGCTACATCCCTGCTGTGGGACCTTGTGTTTGGATGTCACCAGCTTGGCCCTTTTTACCCTCCACTCTCATGCACACAGTTCTTGAGCAAGCACCTCCTACTCTTGTTGTGCCTTATGCTCTCTGCCCCAGATGTCAGAGCTTGGCCTTCTGGAGCCTGGCCCCCCTGCCACCTGCTCCATGTGTCACTACAAGATCAGCTTTTGCTGACAGCGCCCTGCAGCCTCTGCTTTGTAACTCCAGTATGTACTTAGTATCTTAGTGTGTGATATTTTCAACTGTTTGGACTCCAGCCTTGCTGAGATTTACTTGGAGAGGGCAGAAGGCCCTCCTGCTGTTCCATCTCCCATAAAGACTGGCGCATGACAGACAGCACCACTTTGGTGAGTTGGTGGAGTGAGCTCTGCTCCATGTAAGTGTTTCTGCTTAGATGGAAGGATATCCTGGGACTCAGAAGCCCAGGAACCACACAGCTCTGAGGTGGGACAGTGTCCCAAGGGAAAGACATCCTTAGACATGGGAACCCAAGAACCACACAGCTCTGAGCGGAAGCTTCCCCCCAGCAAAGAGGCATTTCATCTCCCAGGGGAGGATATCCCCAGCTGAGCTGAGGAGCTCAGGAGCCTCAGTTCCAGTCCACTTCTTTGCTTTTTCCTTTCTCCTCTTCATTGCTTCTCAGCTTATTCCAATGAGAATCACACCAGGCATCACATCTTATGAAAGATTTATTGCAGGGTCCAGGGTGTGGAGGGAAGAATCCAGGGATGGCTGCCCTCTGTTCCCAAGAGCAGGGAATTGAACAAAGGGCAGGGCATATATAGGAATTCTTACAGGCCGATCTTTTCAACACAAAGATCTCCAGAGTAAGGATTGGTGGGATTTCCTGCTCAGGGATTGGTGGGGTTTTGTGAGACGCTCAGGGATTGGTGGATTTTTCCTGCTCAGGAATTGGTGGCGCTCTCGCGCTCGCTTGCTCTCTCTCTCTCTCTCTCTCTCTCTCTCTCTCTCTCTCTCTCTCTCTCCTGCTCAGCAGATTGCTGCCACTCTGAACATAAATATCTAAAAGATGAGACCTCATGTCAGTGATAAGTATTGGTGAGGATATAATTGGCAGTAATACTTTATATAGTTCCATGGGTTTCATGTCTCTTTCTTGATTTAAGTAACAATTTTGAAAATGGTATTCACCACTAAAAAAGCAAAGGTTTGGCAAAAAGCTCTCCTCACATTAAGAATAAGAGTAAAGCCGGGCGTGGTGGCGCACGCCTTTAATCCCAGCACTCGGGAGGCAGAGGCAGGCAGATCTCTGAGTTCGAGGCCAGCCTGGTCTACAAAGTGAGTNCACACACACACACACACACACACACACACACACCCTTTTCCCTGTATCAGGCCCACAGATTGGGATGGGGAGTTCAGGCAGCTTTGGCTGAGGTGGCTGGAAAGGTGGTGTTGCCACTGTGGAAGCTCCTGTGGGACAGTGGTATTTCAGGAAGACTGTAGGCTGAGGCAGGAAAGGAGATGCACCACTTTGCACAGTTCTTGTAACAGCTGCAGGCTGAGTATGCGTTGTAGTGCTGCCATTTTGACAGCTCCCGTGGGGGCATCTTATGCTGGCCGTAGACTGGGGCAGGCAGCCTCTTTGATGGCTTTTGCAGCATGCCGCTCCATAGTGTTTTGGGGGAGTAGAGGGAACATGGACCATCTTAGGTACAAGTTTTGCCACTCTTGTGGCTTGACTGTTGCCTTTATTATTTTCTATGCAGTAATATTTAGTTACTTTAACTTGGTTATTTTTTCCAAGGTTAATAAAACCCTTACACCTGTTCCTTTTTCTTTTCCTTGGTTGTTGTTGATCCTACAGTCCTGTCTGCCCATGAGATTTTCACAGAAAATAGCATGTTAGTTCATTAGTGCTTGCTTAAAAAAAAAAAAAAAGCAAAGAAAACACAAAGGACAATATTTCATGTAGCCCAGACTAGCTTCCAACTTGATATATAGTCAGGAATGACCTTGAATTCTTGTTCTTCCTTCCTCATTTCTCCTGTGCTATTTGGTTATACACCACACCTGGACAGTGGGTGACACAGGACCTGGCCTTCTGTTGTTGTTTGTTTCTAATGGGCACATACTTTAGGCAGAGAGCAGACTGAAAGATAGTGGCTCTTCTCCTGGTGAGTAAATGCCTCTTGCCACAAGTTTTCAGTGAAACAAATGGAGAAGCTCTCTGCTCTGTAACCACAGGTTTGTGGATGCAGAGTGTAATAAGAGCCTGACTAGAAATGCTCCAGGCTTTCCCTTCTACCAGGTTTCCTCAGACCACTTGGGCCTAGTTCAGCTGACATCATTGTCATAGCTTCTGTCTTCTATTCCCATGGAGTTCATCATTGGGGGCAGGGAGCATTCTGTGTTGGGGAGAGAAGGCCTAGTACAGGAATAGCAAAGCAAAGACTTGGCCCACCTTGATGAATGGGGATCTGAGCAGGCACAGGAGGCCAGAGTGTTCCTGAACTTGGATGCTCCAGGGCTTCTGATGCTCCAGGGCTCTCTCTTATTCTGCCACTAGCCCCCTGGTGGTCATTGAAATCACACCAAACCTTTGCTCTCTCTCTTTCTTCCTTTCTGACTGTCTGTGTGTTCCAAAGATGATGTCTTTAAAGGGTTGAAAAGGATTCCACACTGTGGCTGTATGAGCATTTGCTTTCCATTCAAACTGTATTATGATTTCTGGGGAAGCCAGACAGTGGCAGCTGTGACCAGGGAGTCCATCTGTAGCCCCAACACCTGAGTTAATTAGCAGTCCAGCTGGAGATCTCAGGCCATTCCTTACGGCCTTCAGGTTTCAGCCTTCCTTGCTAGCCCACCCTTCCCTGCCTTGCTCCCCTTTGAAGCTCTTACCTTATTTGTGACTTGGTCAACATCAGCCTTCTACAGACTGGAAGTGTGACACTAGGAGACCCAATCTATCTTGTGCCCTTATTCTCTCTTTTATTCTGAATAGACTCCGTGAATATTTCCCAGATGAAGGAATGATTGAATGGGTGTCGCACAGCTGAGTAGCAGTTCACTGTGGTGTGAGGTCAGAGGCTAGAGCTGTTTTGCAGGCTGCGTGTGCTAAGAATTCAGAGGTCATGAGAGGTCACATGAAAGTTTAAAGAAGATTCATCTTAAACTTTGTTGAAGGACTTGGCTAAATGAATCAGTGGGAGGGGAAAATTATTCCAATCTGGAAAGTGTGAAAATGGGCAGGAAGGCTGTTTCCCACATCAGGTTTTCTGAGGGATAAATGATAAATGGCTTGAGATGACTTCCAGATTCTGCAACTTGTTTAGGGGCTAAAAGGTGAATAGAAAGAATAACGGTCATTCTGCTGAGCAGAGTTTAATTGACACAGCCAATGATCTAAAATCCTATGTTGGAAAATGTCACTTCATTATATGTGTCTGGAAGTGCAGATGGGGAAACAGATTTTTTTCTTTTTGCAGTAGATTCATTAAGTGTTTAGGAAGATTGTCTTTTGCACCATCTCCAACAGAGTAGTTTGAAGCTGACACTAAACTCAATTGTGTAGGATTGCTATGTGCCACTGTGAGACTGAGGTCCATCAGCAGGTAGCAGATGCAGGATGTAGCACCTGCCCCACAGCCTGTTTTGGGTTGGGTGATGGTGCACTGACACACACAGAACACTTGTGGCAGAAAGTGAAGAGTGGGAACTGCTCACACTTACTGAGCTCTCACTCTTGGCTGTGAATCTTCCTCCAAGTGCAACAGTCTTAGCCACTTTGTCCAGGTCACTCCTTTGTGGAGCAGGTGCCCTCTTTCACTGAAGAGGATTGGAGTGGGTGTGAGGTGGTCAGTCACTCGGCTCTGCTGGGTAGAACTGGAGCTCTTTGCTCTATGCACATTCTTTTTATCCTTAACTGCACCAGTCAATTCCCATGGCTCCTGCCCCAGCAGAGCTAAAAACCACCAAGGTGTTCATACCAGTTGCTGCTGGTGATCCTAGAAAGGCAGTCTGCTGGTCTTTCATTTTGTAGCAGATCTGTTAGCTCCACAAACCTGGTGTGGTCTTGTTGCATGTGGTATTGCAGAAATCACTTACATGGAAATTGTTTGCAGCCTTGTGTCTCTTTGTTGGAGCTATATAACTGAAAAGAAACAGGGGGTTTTAAAGTAAGGCCATGCTTACTGTGGTGGGTCCCTAGGTGGTGTGTCCCTTCTGTGTTCCTGGGAATAAATACCACAGGCAGTCCCAAGAACCTCTCACATTTGACTTTGGTGCCTATGTAACCATTGACAGCCCCATATATTCCTTCCCCTTCTCCCATTCTTGGTTCCCAAGTTGTGGGAATCTACCGCTACCTTAAATTGGCCTAGCCATGTCCCCCCCATCTTTGGCTTCTTTCATTCTTTTTCTATGGAGTAGACTAAGGCCATGTGACAAGAAGTCCTGTCTCCTCTCAAGTGTCTTTTTATTCTTGTCCCTTAATATTACAGGCTGTCCCTGGTGCCTTTGAAATAATGATCTGTTGATTTTTTTTTTTTTTTTTTTTGTAACATTTGGCTCCTGCACCCTGGGTTGTTCCTAGTCAAAGCCAGGGAAATGCCCCAGGAGGTCTCTAAGAAGGAAGCACTTGTTCACTGTGTAGTATCTTTACTCTGCCAAACATGTTGCTTTTCTTACATGCTTTTTCTTCCCAAGGTGTCTCTGGTGCTATCATTGCTGTATTGTAGTACAAGTGTTTCCAGAGTTCCTGGACTCTGTGTTAGGAGCCAGCTGGCCTGTCTTTCAAAACCCAGTTATGAAATCTTTTCTTATCTGTGACTATGGTCAAACATCATGTTCGTTTGAAAGATGGCTCAAATCAATATATTGGCTTCCCAGCATTCTGTTCCAAGTGAACAATTAACAATTATCCATTTTCTACATCACACTTAAAAGATAGTCACGGATTAAACTATTCTTTCATGGAAAATTTGTTTCTAGAAATTGGCTTTTTTAACAAAATGGTATTACTCTTAGAATGTGAGATAGTATTTCCTCTGGGGGTGGGGAAACACAAGAGTAAAACCCATTCCAGAGCTGTTAACCAATGAAGCATTTAATTAAGAAAATATAAGGTAAAGTGCACTTTGTGGAGAAGATAAGTAGTCAGCTTTGCATATTGATACCCAGTGTGGCATGCCCTCTACAGTTTGGCCCTCTGCTCTTTTTAAATCTTGTGTCCTGCTCAGTTAAAAGGTGGAGTTTTGTATTTCAGAAGAATTTTTTTTTTTAAGACTTTTTCCCCCAAGAAATTTGAATGCTGAGAGGGCAATAGCAGTGACATCCTAGTGCCTCAACTCTGCCCTCCTTAGAGCAGTGGTTCACACAGGTTGTTCTCTATTTTGTATTCATACTGAAAGGAGCGATTGTTTTTTCCTTCCAGTTCTGGCATTAACATCAGAGGCAAGTATAGCCCTAGCCCAGGGTGTCTCAAGGCAGCTTTCTTCTTCTTTTAAATGTGTATGTGTGTTGTGTACAATGGCAGACAACCTCGGATGTTGTTCCTTAGAAGCTGCTCACCTTGTTTTTTGAGATAGGTATCTTCGCAGACCTTGCTATCCCTGGACATTTCCACCAGCTGGTGATAATGTACATGATGTATAGCTTCACACAGGATGGAGGATGTCCTGAAGACCTCAGTGTGGCAGTCCTCCTGAGCTACTATAAGGGCTCAAAGTATGCCTTATATTCTTTAGAGTCCTGATGAGCTGATATCTGTGAGTTCTTGGATTTTGCAGTACATCCCTAGAGGTTTTTTTTTTTTTTCTTATTAACTATTCAGTCTATTTGATTTTTTTTTGATTTTTGTCTCACTGTAGCCCAGATTGGCCTTGAACTCCTGATCCTCTTCCCACCACTTAACCAAGTTTATAAGCTTCAGCTGTCATGCCCAGCTTCTTAACTCCCTTTAGGCTTAAAGGCTATGTCTTAGTTATTTTTCTATTGCTGCAAAGACACAGCAATCAAGGCAGCGTATAGGAAGAAAGAGTTTATTTGGGGCTTACAGCTTCAGAGGTTAGAATCCATTACCATCATGACAGGAAGCATGGGGTCAGGCAGGCAGGCGTAGTACAGGAGTTGGAGTGGAGAGTTATATCTTTATCTGCAAGTAAGAGGCAGAAAAAGCTAGTTGGGAATGACTTGTGCTTTTTGAAACTTCAAAGTCTGCCCCTAGTGACACATCTCCTCCAAGACCACACCTTCTAATTCTTCCCAAACAGTTCCACCAGCTGGAAATCAAGTATTCAAATCTGTGAGCATATCATGGCAATAGAAATTCAAACCACTAGAGGCTGAATGTGTACTTAAGGGTCCAACGCTTATTTTGTATCCGTATGACAACTAGGAGAATTGAGAGTAGCCAAAAGATGTCATCCCTATAGTGTGGAAGTAGACAGGTTCAATGATTAATAAAATGATGGCGTGTCTATGGGGCTGTTGAAATTATCATGAAATGATAGGAATTTCAGATAATGGAATATTAGAATGCCAGTATGGCATAATTCTGTGAAGAAAGTACCAGAACATAAATTGTGTATGTGGCCTCTATGTTTTAAAGTATAAAAAAGGAGATGTGTATGTGTTGACAAAGAATCAAAGCCATGGCCTCTCTCATGCTTCTGAGCTGTTTCTAGAATCAGTGGTTTTTTGTTTTTGTTTTTGTTTTCCCCCTTGTGCAGTGTGAGAACTAGGCCCCATGATAGCTATGGACCATCCAGATTTGAGATTATGAAAGATTACAACTCCATGTGTGCCTTTCCTACCAGTTTGGTATTAGTCTTGTCATTATTGCTGGACATTTAGCCATGCAGGTCATTTTGTAGTTTACTGAGATGAAGGAAGCATGCATTTACCATGTGAGAACTCCAGCACTTCACTCACAAGGGAGCAGCTAAGCTTTTCCTCAAACTCCTGTATACTGGCATCTTGGCTGCTATTCCAGCTTCACTGGTTATTAATAGCCTGCCCATCCTATTAACTTCCCTGTTCCTTGGTTTCCTTGACAGTAGAATGAGGCTGATGACGATTGTCTTAGTTAATTTTACTTTAGTTTTTTTACTGCTGTGAACAGACACCACGACCAAGGCAACTCTTATAAGGACAACATTTAATTGGAGCTGGCTTACAAGTTCAGAGGTTTAGTCCAGTATCATCAAGGTGGAAACATGGCAACATTCAGGCGGGCACGGTGCAGGAGGAGCTGAGAGGTCCACATCTTCATCTGAAGGCTGCTAGCAGAATACTGGCTTCCAGGCAGCTAGAATGAGGGTCTTAAAGCCACAGTGACACACCTACTCCCATAAGACCATTCCTTCTAATAGTGCCACTCCCTGGGCCAAGCATATGCAAACCATCACATTCCACTCCTTGGCTCCCACAGGCTTATTCAAACATGAATATGAGAGCCATACCTAAACATAGCATAATGCAAAATACATTTAGTCCAACTTCAAATTTTCCTGTAGTCTATAGCAGTCTCAGTAGTGTTAAAAGTCGAAAGTTGGGGCTGGAGAGAAGGCTCAGTGGTTAAGAGCACTGACTGCTCTTCCAGAGGTCCTGAGTTCAGTCGCCAGGACCTTCTGGTGTGTCTGAAGACATTGAAAGTATACCCACATACATGAAATAAATAAATCTTTTTTAAAAAGAAGAGCAGCAGCGGCGGCTAGCCCTTTAAAAAAAAAATTCCAAAGTTCAAGGTCTCTTCTGAGATTCATCCAATCACTCAACTGTAATCCCCAAAGCAAGACAGGAAACCAGCTGTGCAAACTCCAAACTTTACATCTCTATGGCTGATGTCAAAGCAGTCTTCAGGTCTCTACTCCTTTTTCATCTTTGTTGACTGCAACAAACTGCTTTCTCCTGGGCTGGTTCCACTCCCTGTTAGTAATTTCCTTAGCAGATATCCTGCAGCTCTGGAGATATTTTGGGGTCTCCAAGACAACTTTAACTTCACAGTTACCTGTTCTGGTGTCTGGGATCCACACATGATCTTCTGGGCTCTTCCAAATGGCTTGGGTCACATCTCCATCTCTGCCCTTTGTAGCACTCCAGGCTCTAGTTGACAGACTCCACTGTCACTGCTGTTCTTGGTGGGCATCCACTGCAGCTAGGCTCCACCAATAGTCTCTCATAGGCTCTCTTCATCATGCCAAACCTCAACTCCTTTCCATGACCCCTTCAGTCCTGAACCACCAACTGTAGCTGAGGCTGCACTTTCACCAATGGCCTTCCGTGGCCTCTCACAGAGCCAAGCCTCAGCTGCTCTTCATGACCCCATCATGCCTTCAAAATCAGTACCACCACCTGGGTGACTCTTACACATTACCAAGTCCAGCTGCAACACAAGGTACAGCCTTGGCTATCTCTGGAACACAGCCTCTTTGTGCTCTCAGAAGACACTTCTCAAAAGATTTCACCTCAGTGATGCTGGTCTCTTTTTAATCACTGCTAATTTCTTAGCTCCAGCTAACCAGCATCAATTGTCCCAGTAGTTTCTTCTATTCAGGACTCTAAAGCAAGAGCCACATAGCTGAAGCTGCCAAGTTCTGCTGCTTGCAGGAACTGGAACATGGCTGGGCCCCATGTTCTATTACGTTATCACCAGTTTTCTGTTTTCCAACTCCTTCACTGACTAAGCTTGGCTGGCGTGGATCTTGCTCTGTAGATTGACCTTGAACTCAGAGATCTCCATACCTGTCTCCTGGGATTAAAGGTGTGTACCACCATGCCTAGATTTACGCTTTTCTTCAACTAGAACTTGCTCTGTCCCAGATTGGGCTTGAACTCAAATATCTGCTTGACTTTATCTGCTGGGATTAAAGGTGTGTACCACCATTCCTAGATCAAAATTTAGCTGAGCAGGATCTTCCCCCAAAGTCCCATTTCCTTAATCTGTACTCTCCTAGAACACAGGATTTGGCTTCATTTCACTTCCTGATACACCTTCAATACGCGAACCATATATTTTATATTTTCCTTTCTAAGCTTGCTACGCTTATTCAAAATGCTCTTCATGAGACTTAACTAGAGAACAAAGTCTCTATTGGGCTTTTTTGAGACTTCCCTTTTATCAGTGCAATTAATCTGAGCCTCTTCACCTTAGCCTTAGGCAGACTCTTTAGACAAGGGCAAAAGGTAGCCATGTTCTTCAACAAAATACCACAAAACCATCTCTAGGCCACATATTGAAATTCTTCTCTTTTGGGCCTGGTCTACACAATTCAAATCACTCACAGAAACAAAGCCTTCCACATTCCTACTAAGATGGCTCATTAAGCCCCGCTTAAAATATTCCATGGCTTTCCAAATTCAGAGTTCCCAAATCCACATTCTTCCAAACAAAAACATGGTCAGGTCTATCACAGCAATACCCCAGTTCCAGCACCAACTTCTGTCTTAGTTAGGGTTTTACTGCTGTGAACAGACACTATGACCAAGGCAAGTCTTACAGTGACAACACTTAATTGGGGCTAGCTTATAGGTTTAGAGGTTCAGTCCAGTATCATCAAGGCAAGAACATGACAGCATCCAGGCAGGCATGGTGCAGCAGAGCTGAGAGTTCTACATCTTCATCTGAAGGCTGCTAGCAGAAAACTGGTTTCAAGGCAGCTAGGATAAGGGTCTTAAAACCCACACACCTATTCCAACAAGGCCGCACCTACTCCAGCAGGGCCAACCCTTCTAATAGTGCCACTCCCTGGACTGAGCATATGCAAACCATCATAACAATGGTGCCTATTTTGAAAGAATTTGGTAATTAAGTATACACCAGTAAGGTTCTTGCTAATAACCTCCACAAAATACAGAGCTGGCAGTCATTGTTTGTATTCCTGCTGTTTTGAAGATAGAACACTTCCTTGGGTCTAGTTAGGCCATTCTTTTCCTAGGGCAAGATTTATAGGTGCACTCTAGATGTCAACACTCTGTAAAGGAAGTGGCTTGAAGTGCACACTCCTGATCCTGGTCACCCTAGCTTAGACAATGAAAAAGTAAACTGTATTGTGCAGCTGAAATCATTGTCTGCTTTTGTTTGGAGGTATTGTTTGAGACAAGGTCTTACCATATAAATCAGGTTGTCATTGAACTTGCATAGATCTGCCTGCCTTTACCTCATGAGAATTAAAGACGTGTGCCACCACATGCTGCTAGCTTGCTTTTTGGTGAAAATATGTTCCTATAAAATAACTGCATTGCTATTGTGTTGATTTCTCCATTTGTGATGTTTGTTTTTAACATGGAGAGTGAGGATTTGGAATTTTGCTTCTGAATAAACATTGACCCCTTAATGGAGACCAGGAAATGTGGCTTTATTATGGCTGAATCCTCTTGTCAAACAGCAGAGATGGCTGAGGTTAGGGAGTGTAAAAGTAAGGGAGGGAGGGAGGGAGGGAGGGAGGGAGGGAGAGAGAGAGAGAGAGAGAGAGAGAGAGAGAGAGAGAGAGAGAGATCAGATGGTTGAGTGGAGGCACTGAAATGGCCCAGCAGTTTCCTCGGCTGACTTCCCCAGGGTGAACACTATATTCCTGGAGTGAGCAGCTGTATGTATATGCAGGGCGGCGTGAGAGCTTGTCTTGTCGCTTGCTGGATTCTTAAGATAGAGAGATGTTCAGAGACAGTATAAAAAAAGGTTGGCATGGTTCTTTGCCACCTAGATGGCAGAAACAATTCTGTGTGTTTCTCTGTGTATCTGTCTGTGTTCCCTGGAAGTGCATCTTGAGGAGGTCTTTGTAAAGGCTTTGCTTCCCATGATCTTACCTGTTGTGCAGGCCTGTGCAAGTAAGGTGTTTCTCAGCTGCCCTTGTCACAGCTTTCCTCACTTGGGATGAAGGCTTTCCTCTGTCTAGGAGGGAAAGATGTCTTTGAGGCTCTGAAGGGAATGGAAACACTCACTGCTGGTGGCTAAAACCATATATCTGCCTCAGTAGCTACTAGCAGGGAAAGGAAATGCCTTAGACTGGCAGCTCCAGGAACTTGGGAGGTTGCAGAGGACGGGCGACCTAGAGGGAGCTGGAGCTGTGGCCTCTCGAAAGCCGTGCCAGCTTCTTTTCCTGTTTGTCTTTTCTCTGGGTTTGCTGGATGTTAATTCTTCACTTACTTTCACAGGTGCACAGGATTTGTTGATGGGTCACTTGTTTTTTTAAATTTTCACCCTGATTATAATTTATAATTGTCTACTGTTAACTTGTTTTTAGTTTTTTTTCTTTCTAAATCAGTAAATATTTGAGTGAGTAAATAAGTGATTGACAGCTCATATGTGGTTGGCTTAGGCACAGTTTGATGTATGGTTGATTTTCCTTCAGTGTGTAGACATGATAACTAATAAGTACACTGTGGAGATGGTTTTTTGGTAATATTTTAGCAAACTGCAGTTAAATTTAAATTGCAGGTAGACTATAGATTCAGTCATCTAAAAGGTATTTTTAAATGTAATGAACAATAATGTTATTCTAATTTCATATTTTATTTAGTTTTAAGGTAATATATATTTGCTAGGAAAAAAACCTACTCTCCTACATACGCACACATTTGTGTGTGTGTGTGTGTGTGTGTGTGTGAGCACAAAGCAGAAAAGAAACTCTTGATTAGATGTGTATTGATGTAGTTAAATTTTTATTTGATCATATTGAGTGAGTTTGAAGAACTTTATGATGAAAAAATTCCCCAAAGAATTGAATGTAATCTGTGTTTAAGAATAAAAGTCTTAAAAATTGATTTTTCTTTCAAGAGCTGAATATATGAACCATGCTTTGATTCTGATTTATGGACATCAAAACTAAGTTGTAGATTCAACAGATACTTTATGGTTTGTCCTTCTGTTAAACTGTTCTGTATCCACTTGGAAAATAGAATACAAGAAGAGGGTTCACTGACTCCTAGATTCGTGCTGTGATGTGTGCTGTTTCTGGCTTGCCTTGGTCATGGAGCGTCACTGTCCAGTGTCTGGTGTCCTCTTTGTTCCCATCTTGCATCTCTCCTTCATTCTGCCTCCTTCTAGGGAAATCTCCTTTCATTCTCTGGTATTGTCTTAAAGGGAAAAGGGCTCCATCCAGACCTGAAGGACCAGCTGATGGAGCTGTGTGCTGCGTCTCTTTTCTCTTGTTTGATTTGCTGAAGTACTTATCAATGTTCCATCAAATGATGTTCTATCAGAAGCCCTGCAGAGCATCCCACTTATGAAACATATGTGACTGTGTCCAAGATCAGATATGAAGGTCTGCGTCTGCTTTCATCCTGGTAGCAGTAAGAGAAATGGGGTCATCTTTGGACTTAGGTGTATCTATCTTGGCAGATGAACCCATGTTCCTTTTAATTTATGTTTAAGTCATGTAAAATAAATGTATTTTAATCGTCAGTTTAATTACACAGTATCATGGCTTTTTATCAGAACAAACTTAGGTACAACTTATGAAATGCAATTCTGTAACTGTTGAAAAGAGCAGTGCTGGACTGCATTTGTGTTTTGAGAATTGATTATGCATTACAACCGTTGTAAATTCTTTAACATAGAATATTTAGGAGTCATTTTTATGGACTGATCAACTTCCCTTTTAGCATATTGAATAGCTGGCTCTGTGGAGTGACTGACGTATTCAGGTTGGCCTCCTGAAGCAATGCAGTTCAGGCACAAGAGATCCCAGCACAAAGGGATGATGGGTTTCGGGAAGATTCATGCTCTGGGCTCTTTATGTGTTGGGATCTTCTTTTTTCTTTTTTATATCAAATGATGTTCTATCAGAAGATAGAATATCAGTGTTCTTCAGCCTTTATTTAGGTTAAATTTGTTTCATTTGAGAATTGTTTTAGGAAATACCTAAGCATATTCATGCAAATAGCATTTTAAAATGTTTACAACTGCTTATTTCCTGGTGCTAAATGCAAAACCACCCTTGATTCAAACACATTTTGTTCCTGTGCACAACTATTAACGTTTTGAAGCTGCTTTGCACACTAAACGTTTCTGGGTTAGAGATCCACATAATAATGGAGTGTGCTTGTTTAGTTCTTCTCAGAGGTTTGTTGTAAGAGCTTAAAATAAGACTGCTGCTGACTTGTGTGATACACAGTAACTGTTTATTTAATGTAAGTTCACCCTGGATCGCTCCTCTCTCAGCCTGAGGAATTTGCATGCTGCATAGCAGCCATCTTCTTTTATACTTTATTAAATATCTGTCAATTATAAATATCAAGGTTTTACATTAATGTCAAGATAGTACATCAAAAATTCATGGAATATGTGACTTTTTCCAAGGGTATTTAATACTTAATGCATTTGTGTCATTTTTCTTCTCAGAGATATTGACAGCTTTTATTAAGTGTTTGTTAGGGAGATTTCATTTTTATCAAGGGACTATAAAGAGAAGCTGCATGCTAAATCAATTTTAAAAGCCAGAATATCATTCATTTTTCCATCTTCAAACACTTATAATCCATAGATTTTATTTAAATTTCTTCTTGGTTTATTTTTGTTTTATGTGAGTGGTAGTTCGTGACAGCACTTTAATAAGGATCAACTATGCTGACTGTAGTGGTTTTTAATTTCCTTAAGCATCACTACCAGACCCATGCAATATGGTAAATTCTTCAAAATGTCATACTTACATATTTAGCAATATTGCTTCTTTTTATTGAAGCCAAACAAACAATTTTAGATATTAATCTTTCCCAAACATAGTGATTATTTTGTACTAGGTACAATATTGCTGTTTCTTAAGGAGGATTCCTCCTTTGGATGGAAAAAGAAGAGCTTTTAGAGGGTCACCTGGCTTTGCATAGAGATTCTAGAATTATTTTAATTTTCACTTATTTTTGAGGTAGAGTTTTATATAGCCCAGTTTGGCCATTGCTTCTGAGTAACTAGGATTACAGGTGTGCGTCACCAGCCCTGGCTTTAGAAACTCAGCCTTGCATGCTCCCCGTCAGACAAAAGCTGTGCTGTTGTTTATTTCCACATCAACTATGTATTATGCTCTAGAAATAATCATGTGTTGTTTATGATTCGGAAGGAAACCTGTGTCTGGATTCAGAAGCTGTTTATTAGGATTTAGGGTAGAGCAGATAGAATCAGGACTCCTGCTGGCTCCTGCCAGAGGCCTGTTTCTTGGGTCTATGTGAGGATTCTCTGCACTGGTCCCACGTGTAAACCTTTGTCTGGGAAACTATGACACTAAAATCAATTGGCCACCAAGAATGAGGTTCATGGTTCATCTGCAGAAATCCTTAACATCCAGGGAGGGAAAGCCGTCAGGAGGCAGGTCAGACTTGTGGTGGTTTACGTCCAGAAGGGAGCAGAGTGTCTTTGCCTGTGTCAGGAGTGAAATATTTTCATATGAAGATATTTTATAAGCTTTCAGCTCACTTCAAATTAATTTTAGTCAACAGTGAAAGTTTTTTTTTTTTTTAATTTCTGTTCAGGTATTAAGTGAAAATTGTTTGCAATCAACATTTGTCTTAGTTTTTGTTCTTTTTTTTTTTTTTTTTAAATAAGGGAAGCCATTTATTTCCAACATTAAGTATTAAACATTAAAGAAAAATTATAGATGAATTATTTTTGATATTCAGATACCTCTAAATCCTTTAAGAATACTATATTCAGATGAAAGGTACTGGCTTTGGTTTGGTTTGGTTTGGTTTTTTTAGAAACCTGATTTTATTCAAATGAAGCTGAATGTTGCATGCACTCTTTCATGCTGCCAGTAGGTGGTGCTGGCGTCACAGTAGAGAGGCCTGCTGAGGAGGAAGCCACTGGCTGCCTCAGTGCCACATTTTGCTTCAGACTGTTAGGTTCATGGATCAGTGCAGACTGGCTTTTATACCAGAATCATGTGTACTAGGTACACCCTGTTTTTTGAGAACAGCTATTTCTAATGGTTTCTGAAAATGTTATATAACCACACAGAAAATATACTTACACATCTTTTTTTTTTTTACTGAGGTTTTTACTTTTAATGATTTTATCAGAACTGTTAAGTCATGCAGGATATATGCAAACTATTAGAAGGCGCACATTGGTTTAGCCTTCTTGGTCCTGGAGTGGCCATACATGTTCTTGAGGAATCCAAGATAAAGAAACTCAACTGTTGGAAGAATGCTTAAGTGCTTTTCAAAACTGAAAACTGTCAATTTTTTTCCCTATTTAATATCAGCCTTTTGGCGGGAGGGTGTTAAAATTTTACTATTTCTGAGATTTCACATAGGAATTTACCAACTTTCAAAAGGCCATAGTAAATTCCATAGTTTAAGAGAATTAAAACATTTTTAAAAAGTAAAATTTTTGCGTCTTTTAGACTTTGGAAAGAGAATTTGGGTGTGCAAAGTTCTCGATAATAAGATAAAATGAGATTTCACTTTATTACAAATCAAAGGAAGATTGATCAATAGAATCCGTTTTCCTTACTATTTTGCAGTTTGTCTCTTCTTACCAGGTTAGTTTTGAGAAGAGAAAAGGGCCTTACTGTGATTTATATGTTTAAAGGAAAATCTGGAGTCTGACTTGGCTATATGTGATAAATAAGAGGAAGGCATACCTCAGATCCTCAGAGCACAGGCTCCCGACTCCAGGGGCAGGCAGGTGGGGCGTGACTGACCTCCCCTAGTATACCACTTCCTGAAACAGACTGGAAATGCCCTGTCATGTTCTGTACATTCCCTTAAAGTCTCTTATTTAATTTCACATTGTTAGTATAATACTCATTTTATCTCATCGTGTTTTATTTATGTTGAGTTGGGTACTAGCTATGTAGCACAGGCAGGCCTCAAACTTTTGATCCTCCCATCTTCGCCTTTCAAGTGCTGGTGTTTACAGGTATGTACAGATACACCTGGCCCAACATGCACCTTAAAGATTATGTAAATACAGTTTTACATTTTGACTTTTCTTTCAAAGGCTTAAAATAGGCTATAAAGAAAGGAGAAGCAGGCACCTGGGAGCTAACACCCAGTTATCCCCTTTTGTAATATATCATTTGTCTAAGATTATGCACCAAGGACAAGCTTTTGTTTTCCAATTGATTTACGGTTTGAGCCACTTCTACCTCATTCCCTACTGCCCTGCACACAGTGCCAGCCAACACAGAACAGGGGGCAGTGATGAATTGGAGTGCACTTGTGGTGCCGTACCTGGAGTTAAAACTGTGCTGTGTGAAGCCACACTAGCAGGCACATGATCAGCTTCAGCAGATCTCGTCTTCAGCTCAGAAGCAACCATTCGTCTGATCACTTAGCAGCAATCTGTCTCAGACTGTAACTGAAACTTAAGGTTAAAATCACACTGTCACAGCTTTAATTTCTTAACTGAGACAGAGTTTTAAGTGTGTAAAGGTCTAAGGGGTAGGGCATTATAAAAAGGGAATGTGAAGCTGTAAAATTTTCTTCCATGTGTAAAGTTTTGGATATTTTATCAAATGTTCTTTTGTTTAGAGAAAAAAGTAATTTAAAATAATGCTGGTCTGTTTTATCTTTATCTTACTTGTAAAATTTACTTCATTCTCTCACAAGACTTTGCTTGATTTCCTGTGTTTGATCCACATTTACTGTGTAAATAATTAATTGCACCTAAGTCGATTGTCATCAAGTGTTATTAGAGAATGTGAGAGTATTTCCAGCATAGTAGAGGGTTTGTAAGTATTGCTTCTTGTGACATACAAAGAGAATAAAATCTAGCCGGAGAACATATGAGACCCCCAGGAGAGGCAAGCCCTCCCTATTGGCTTTGCAGGCTCCGTGTTCCTTTCAGAGCTCATACTCGTAGCAAAGGGTGTGCCTGCCTTTGTGAAGCAGTCCACCTTACACTGTTGTGTGTGGTGTCTGTGGGTTCCGGATGGAAGTGTGAAGGAGCAGATTTATGGCGGCTGCTGGGCACAACAAATTAAGTTGACAGTGATGTATGAGGGCACAATAGCACACTGATCCCTCAGTTGCGCGGCTGGACGCCTCCTGCTTCATTTGGCTCTTGTTAGGATCTGTTAGCAGCTAAATAATGAAATTCTGTTGACTGATTTCTGTTTTCTCCCTTTTTCCCTCCACCTCTGCGCTTCCTAAAACCGTCATTCCTAGACCCATCCTCATGCCAACAAACTGCCCTTGAAGGATTCTTTCACTTACGAGGACTACAGGTTTGTGAGGGGCACTGGGTTGAGGGTGGTTTCTGAGGATCTGGAAGTGAGGGAAGCTCGTCAGCAAGTGGCCTGCTGCGACCACTTACAGTGTTGAAGTAGGGCGGTCTCAAAAGCCACACTGAGCAGCTTTGATAAGCATTGGCATTTTGACAGCTGCCAAGAAACTGCTGTGAACCTGTAATGCCAGTGGCTTGCCTGAGGTAGCCAAGGGGCGTTTGGGCTTAACATTAGTGTTAAGTATTGCTAAAGGACTTTTTCTCTTTTAAGTAGATTAATATTAGTGTGAATCAGGGATTCTTTTTGAACATTAAGTTAATGCACTATATGTAATAAAAGTGCCGTGTTCCACATCTCATACACACCTTGGAGGGGGTCTGATTGGAGAGGAGAAACAGCACCCACTTGTCAGTGAGGCTCAAAGCCCTACCAGGAAAGTCAGCGTCTGGGTGACAGGGAGCTGGCTTTGGAGAGAGCAGTTTCATCACCTCGTAGGTTGAGACCCCTGCTTCTCCTGGTTCCTTTGCCCACTCGGTGGGCTGTGTGCAGGCTTCCTTTCCTGCCATTCTGCCCCCCTCCTCTTTCTCTCAATTCTGCCTTTAGTTCTAAATGGTACAAAAAAGCCTGAAAACTGGGAGCCACTTGACAACCTCAATTTCCTAATTGAGTTCATTCTTGTGGGGGTGGCTTTTACACAAATTTACTCTTAATTTGTTTATTTTCTTTTTATAACAGGTGGGCCGTCTCGTCAGTTATGACACGGCAAAACCAAATTCCTACAGAGGATGGTTCCCGGGTGACCTTGGCTCTGATTCCTTTATGGGACATGTGCAATCATACCAATGGCCTGGTAAAGATCTCTTCCTGGGGTTGAGGCTGGGGGCTGCTGAGCTTCTGAGTGGATATTCTCCTTGGCTCCTTATTTCCCCTGCCAGCTGTCCCCAGGACAAGCAGAAGCAACCCTTGCTCTCTACTGCCTGCCTCTAATAGAAGCTGGGTGTCTCTTCATACTGAAGACTGAAAACTCCAATCTTAGAGCACTGTGAGAGACTGCTGCGACTGCGTTTGTGTAGTCAAAGCCCCAGCCCCAGCTCTCACAGTCATTTTCTTGTCTTACTGGACCACAGACTCAACGGGCCACTTTGCTTTTTATTCTCTTACAAGTAGGAATTTATTGAAGAAAACCTTCCATTATTCTCTCTCTTTATGGCTCATGGCTCTTTCTTTCTGATCTCTGCTGACTCCTTTTCACCCCTTGCCCTGCTCTGTTCCTCAGCCTCTATGATTTACCTGCTTTGCTCTGGAACCTGTGTATGGGGAGGTTTGTGTGCTAGGCTCTGGGCACAAGTGCAGGGCTGCCTGGTGACTGGCTGAGTGAAGACAGGAAGCGTCTTCCTGTGGCCAATTCTGTAAGGGAAGAGAGCAAGTCCTGTTCCTCCACATTCTTGGGTTCCAGATGACATGGGGCTGAAGCTTTCTCTGTGATGAGGACTCATACAGGTGGGGGTGACAAACCCAGCTCATTCTGAAGTTCTCAGCATAGCTGGCCTGCAGGGTGAGTTGGGTTTGATTCCTGTTCTGCAGTGCCAGCTTGCTTTGTTATTATTAGCAATATTATAAATAGATTAAAGAAATGCTGAAAATGATTACTTCCCATCTATACAGAGGCCTGAGCACATGCGCTGTGCAGCAAACACTCAAGGCAAACTGTCCTCCTGCTAATTCTGGTCGTCTTTCAGATCTTCACAATAGCTGAACTGTAGCAAGGAAGAATTATGCTTTTATAATTACACTTTGTCTTAATTTAGATATGCTTAATTTAATTAGCAGGACTAAGAAATAGTAGCATGTTTTACATTTTCATTAATGAATATAATTTTTATATTCTTTGTTCTTTTTTCTCCTTTAGAGAGAGACATTTTTAAACTGATAAGCTTGAAGTTTAAATATCTGACTCTTGTGTTTTCTTGTCCCTCTATAGGAACTAGATTACTCTTTCCCAAACCGAGTTGATCTTAAAATTTATTTTCATTTCCAATATTAAATAATCAAAAAGAATTAAATAATACAGAAGTCTTTGGTAAAATAAAATAAGCCACTCTAGTCACCTACAGTCCTAATGTCCTCTGGATTCCTAGCTGCACGGAAGGCTGCTGAAGCTGAGGGTACTGTCCCACTCTCTTCTGTCTTTGACTGTGTGTGGACTCTTACATACACATTTATAGGCATTCTGAATTTGGGCATTGGTGTTACATCCCTGCCAGTATGGTAAAGCTGTGCACTCTGGAGTTTATCTCAAATTAAGAATAGCAGACAACTCTTGGTATATCTTTTTCTCTAATGTAATTTGTGTGTCCTATAATCTACCATTGTTCTCTGCTAACCCTCAGAAAGGTTGTTCAAGAAGACAGTGTGCCATCCTTGTCCCATATACCTAACTGGATACTTTTGTTGATTTTTTTTTTTTGTCTGTTGCCATGAGGTTTTATGGGGCATTGAGTGTGGCAGCATTTAAAGAATGCAGTTTTCAAACTGTAAAGCTGTATATCATACTCATGACCAGTTAACCTATTTTTAAAATGAGGTACTTGAACTCAAGGTTTGGCTTTTCAGTGAAAGGCTTTTATTCTGGGTGTCTGTGTGGACTCTCCTTTTACCATTAGACTCTTACAGGGGAGCTCAGGAGAAAGGTGTGGCCCACTAGTGCTGTCTGCTTTCAACAGTAGTCTGGACCCTAGGGACACTCTGTGGTGGCAGCAAGGCAGAAGTGCTGCCTAGGATTCTGATGAATGGGAGTGAAGTCCTTTGCCCCCTGGAGAAGCAAGTTTTAAGGTTTTCTTAGGCCCATTCCTGAGCTATAGGAAATATATCTCTGTGTGTACTCTTACATGGATACCTGTTCACAGGTTTGTGCAGGTGTGTGTGTGTGTGTGTGTGTGTGTGTGTACTCTTACATGGATACCTGTTCACAGGTTTGTGCAGGTGTGTGTGTGTACATTGTTAGTATTGTGTGTGTGTGTGTGTTTGTACTCTTACATGTATACCTGAACACAGGTTTGTGCAGGTGTGTGTGTGTGTGTGTGTGTACACTGTTGGTATTTGTGTGTGTGTGTGTGTGTACTCTTACATGTATACCTGTTCACAGGTTTGTGCAGGTGTGTGTGTGTGTGTACATTGTTAGTATTGTGTGTGTGTGTGTGTGTACATTGTTAGTATTGTGTGTATGTGTGTACATTGTTAGTAGTGTGTGTGTGTGTGTGTGTGTGTGTGTACATTGTTAGTATTATGTGTGTGTGTACATTGTTAGTATTGTGTGGATGGAGGCCAGAAGTCAAGGCTGCATGGTTTCTCTAGTGTTCTCCACCTCATAGTTTGTTGGTTTGGTTTTTGGTTTTTTGAGACAGCTTTTCTCTGTGTAGCTCTGGCTGTCCTGGACCTTGATCTGTAGACCAGGCTAGCCTTGAACTCAGAGATCCACCTGCTTCTGCCCCCTAAAGGTGTGTGCCACCACCACCCAGCTCTCCCTCATATTTGTGAGACAGGTCTCACACACTAACCCTGGAGCTTGCTGCTTTCACTAGGTGGTCTAGGAGGTTTCCCTGACTTTGGTCCTCTGTGAGGATGTTAAAGATGCACACCACTGTGCTTGGGTTGTTTATTTAATTTAATGTAAATTCTAGAGATCAAACTCTTATTCTTATGCCTGCACAGCAAACATTTTACCACCACACCATCTCCCTCATTTTGCAAATGTGTATCTTTAATCTTGCTGGATCTGTCCAAAATTATCAGAGTTGACAGAATTTTTCCTGTCAGTTTACCTGAGAAGGTCTCTGCTAAGGGGTCTATAGGCAGTTGTGTGTGTTGTGGTGACAGTATCATACATGACTGTCAGTCAGTGTGTTAGAAAGCTTTCAGGGCCCTCTGGTTAACTGGTGAAAAGCCCCAAGATACTTGGATTCTAAGCTCAGATCAGAACTCCAGTTTTCATAAACATGTACAGTCTCACCTACTTCTGACTTCTTGCTGTCCCTAATACCAGTACAGCCCCCTTCAGTGCTTTGTGCTTGCTGCTGCTCAGAGCACTTGTCCCTCAATGCTCATGACACTTGGAGTTACTGTCAGGTTAGGCCAGCTACCGTGGGCATTCTGTCACACAATCCCCTCCTTATCCTGTGTGACCTTCCTACATTGCCCATACATTAGAGTTCCTTTGGGGTTTTTTTTTTGTTTGCTGTTTGTTTGTTTGTTTGTTTGTTTTTAATATAATCTTTTGTAGCCTGGACTGGTTTTGAACTTGCTATGTAGTCACAGATGGCTGGAACTCCTTCAGCTCCGAGTGCTGGGTTACAGGTGGTACTTACTTCACTGCACCGGCCTCCACCCATTACTTTGAGAAGTCCATTATCTGTTGCTGTGAAGTGACAAGCATATACACTCGGGTCTCAAGTTGAATCAACACGTATGCATTGTGTCATTCCTTCATACACGATGCAAATAATGGATGTACACTGAGGAAATTGAGACAAAGATGGAAATGGTTCTGTCCTCTGTATGTGTGAGGGAGTCATGTGTCACACTCTCTCTCCTGTGGTGCTGCTTAATAGATGAGTCTTTGATTCTCCAGGATGGAATGAATGTGACCAAAAGGAGCCAGAGTGTACACAGTCTAGGAGGTTGGCAGGACTCCGAGGGATGAGGCATCCAGATGGACTGTTTACTGAATTGGGTCTCAATTCCCTCCCCTGGGAGTTTGTGCCTCAAGGCAGTCTTTTCAAAGGCAGTGTCAGGTGTTAGGGACTGTACATCAAACACTGGAGACTCTGATTTGAAAAACACTCCTGGTTCATGGAGGCTGGGGGAGGCAGTTATATAGGCGTAGGTGGTGGCAGCTAGAGAAGAGAGAGGATGGGGTGAAGTGAAATGGGGGGGGTGTTCCCCAAAAGAAGAGTGATTTCTGAGTCTCAAAGAAGAGTAGGAGTTAAAGAAAACTCCTACTATCTACTCCCTACTACGAGAGGGAACAGGACTATGACCTATGTGGCAGAGAACACCAGACTCTGAGGCCTTCTGGGAACTTGGCACTGTCCAGAATTACTATGTGATGAGCAGTGTAAAGAAGTGCAGTGCTGCAGCCTAGACCACTCAGAAGGGGTTTGAAGATTACATGTTGATAAAGCAAGGGAAAGAACTAGGCATGAGGAGGGAAACTGGATAAGAAGATTCAAAAGGTATTTAAGAGTTTGTGGGCAGTTAAGAGCAGTCACATCTGTGTATTGCATGCAGAGACCTTGCCAAGACAGGTGTGCCATGGGTTGGGGTCAGGATAGAGGACTTTTCTGTACCATCTGTACTATATGGGCTTTTAAAAACTCTTAGTAAAAGAAAGGGACTAATAACTATTTACTTTGCCTTTGCTTACCTGAAAGTTATAGTTGACTGTAATTACAGAATAAAATGTGTCTGTGACTTAGAAGTGGCTCTTTTCTTGTCTTCTTGATTCTTACACAGTAGGAAAAAACCCACTTTTTATGTATTTCTGGTAAAAGAGTCCAGGGCCTTGAGCATATTAAACCCATGCTCTATCACTGAACTAAATTCTTCCTTCACATTGATTTTTTCCCTGGGCAAAAGTTATATAAAAGTAACACTTGTAGGTAAATACAGAAACCCCAAAGGTCCCCATGAGTCGTGAACGGGCAGGGTGGCCAGTGTGGGTGTGGGCCTTTTGTCATCTGTGGAAACCTTACTCTGGGCTCAAAGGCAGTAATTTTCTTATAGCGTGTTTGGTGGAGACCCAGAAATGATGCACACTGTCTTCCCAAGAGAGATTGATTTACTTCAGATTTGCAGTTTCCTGTAAAGTCTTCGATGTGCGTGGAAATGACTGGCATCCTTACCAGCTCTTTGCTGCCCTGTAAGCACCTCTAGTCACCTTTGCCCTGAGGGAACAGCGCCTGCCTCATCACCCTTCTTTCTCTCCTTCCTAGATCACAACTGGCTATAACTTGGAAGACGACCGCTGTGAGTGTGTGGCTCTGCAGGACTTTCAGGCTGGAGATCAGGTAGGTTCCAACATTCTAGCTGAGAGCCAACCCATGGGCACTGAGGAGTGGCTTTTTATCCTTAGGAGGCATTGGGCACAGGGAGGAGCTGGGACACTGACCAAATCTTGGCTCAGAAAGATGCTTTGAATTGTACTTTGCATTCTGGAAGAAAACAATGTAGCTGTTTGCACAACTGAACCCCACTATGTGTGATACTGTTGTTAGCCAGAATAGATTTTGTCAGACAATACTGAAATAAATGTTTTGTTTCATAAGCTGCATTTCTTTATAAAGAGGTAGTATTTAAAAGAGGTGGGGCTTAGGTAGCTAAATCCTAAGGGAGTTAGAACAATCATCCCTGCCCTCTTAGGCTTTCACCCCAATATGTATATTTTTATATCTAATAATTTGAGTAGAGGCACAGTTAAGTTTCCCAGTCAATTTGAAATACACATCTATAAATCTCAGTATTTATCAGTTTTATAACCCAGCACATAGTAAAAACCTAATAGAGACAAACACTACCTTCCACTTGGTCTTCTCTTGAGAAAGGTTCATAGCCTGTTAGTGTGAAAGTGCACAATCTGTGGAGTAGGTTTCTGACAGGAGTTAAGTTAAAGGCCTATTCTGGAGTATTCCCCTGTTTTAGAAGGAAAGGAAGACGTGATAAATTTTAAAGTACGGTTTCATTTTAAAGCCCGTCTCCCCTGCCTAGTCGTAGTAGCCATGTGCATTGGGCTTCCTCTCCTTAGCTATGCGTTTGGGAGCTTAGGAGGATTGCACACGTTCACCTTCCATGCAGCAGGCTTTAACCAAGTGGATGTGTGGTTACTTCAGAAGTCTGTCTACTGCTTTAAAAGTAGTGCTGATATATGAGAACTAAGCCTTTGCTTGCTCTGCTCTGTTTTAAGAATGCATACTAAGTATGTTTTAATGTCCTATTTTCTTCTTTACTGCATCTTAGATTTACATTTTTTATGGCACTCGGTCAAATGCAGAGTTTGTGATCCACAGTGGTTTTTTCTTTGACAATAATTCCCACGACAGAGTGAAAATTAAGCTGGGTGTGAGTAAAAGTGACAGGCTCTACGCCATGAAGGCTGAGGTCCTGGCTCGGGCTGGCATCCCAACGTACGTACACAGTAATGTGGCTTGGCTCTTCCCTTTGGTGCGTGTAGTATTGCCATTACGTAGTGTTTAATTGGTGTGTTAATAAAACTCCTCCACAGTAGTGTGTCTTAATCCCTTTATCCCTATTACACAGCAGATTCAGACCTTGACGATGTGTGGCGATTTACCAGTGCTTCCAGATAGATATAAGTGTGTTGCTAGCAGCACCCACAGCTAGTTCCAGGGGATCTGGCCTGCAGTCCTTGTTAAGTTAAATAAGTGCTCTGGTATCATTAATGTCTTTCACCTTGAAAAGGTTAATGACATGGATCAATTTGTTTTGTTTAATTCTTTGCCACTATTAGTTTCTGTAATGAAGTCATGACCTCAGTGATTCCATGAATTTCTGGTTAGTTTCTTTAAATTTTCTTTCATTTGAGATGTGAAGTGGTAAAGAAGATGAGAATTATGATTTATTAGTTCTCCAGGGACTAGAGGAACCATTCTTAATGAAAATGGATTATCTGAACTTTTTTTTATTGAACTTGTCAATATTTGGTTAATGATAAAGTGTGAGCTCAACATGAATTATTGTTAGTGCTCCTTAAGGACTGTGGGTGTGTTTAATTCTCTCACCATGAGCATGTGACCCCAGAGTCAGGTCGGTAGGCAGTAGGCATCTGGCAAAGGTGGCTAGTGCCTGCAGGACCTCCCCACCCACCAGCCTCTTGCTTTCCAAGGTGCCTATCATAGAGTAAGGCTCAGCTCTGCTCCTTGAGGACCACTGCTGGTGTGTGGGCCCAGGCACCTTTCTCTGGAGGAACTGTGGGTCTGACCTCAGATTCTGTTGTTTTCAGATCCAGTGTTTTTGCATTGCATTTTACTGAGCCACCCATCTCTGCCCAGCTTCTAGCTTTTCTCCGAGTATTCTGCATGACTGAAGGTAAAAATAATTTCAGATGAAAAAGTATTTTTTTCTTCTTATATTATGAAAACGTAAAGCGGGGGGGGGCGTTAAATTATAGATAAAATTCTTAAGATGGTAGAAGAAAGATGGCAAAATTAGAGAAAGAACTAATCTGTTATCCACTGCGTTTGAAGAGCATAGACATCCTGGGAGGGTGATCTGTAGACTGCACCTGTGTAAAACAAAGTGTTCCTGGCCACACACCGCTCTGGATTTCAGACCCAGGAAGGAACATCCATGCATTGAGCACCCGTTTTATACTCGCTTAGAACAAATCGTCTGAACCTGCTGAGCTGAGTGGCCTGGGAGGCCCTGCTTTTGTTGTGCGCCCTGAACTGCTCCCAGGGCTGGGACCCCATTTGTAGTGGAGCCTGTTGTTTTATGCTACTTTCAATCCTGTTCAGAATGGCTGGGCCAGAGAATAAGTGAATGCTTTACTGACTTTCTAGAACAAAGCCTCCTGATCGTTAGGGAGAGTGTAGCTGGCTAAAGCCATGGAGATGTGGCTGTCCCTACTGTCTTACCCCTTCTCATGTGTGTAAGGACTTGACAGGGAGCTGGATGTACAAGAGCTTAGTCCTAGAATGTAGGTAGGCAGTGTAGACACTATTGGGAACCAGAGACAGGGTAGCTAGCTGTCCCTGAAGAGCAAACACCTTCCAGAGATCCACCGCCATTTACACAGAGGCTTTTTTGTGCACAAGCTAGGGTGATCTGTGGTATTTTATTTTATATTTAGTGAGCGAGGAATCAAGTGGGGGGGGCATGCTGGTAATGGCAGTCCCTGTAGCTTGTGCAGTGCCCAGTACTTAACGCGATGCTTCCTGTATTTTTATCTCTTCTGCCTTGTAAGGTGTTTCCTGTCACACTTGATGTAGAGATTCCAGTTCAAAGAGTATGAGAGGTTAGGAAAGGGGCACACACTCAGCTAGTAATGGGATAACCTTGACTCAGAACCAACTGCATTACTTCCATGTCCCAGACATCCCCATGTTCCTGCTGATATTCAGATAATAGAATTCACAGAGCAATTCTTCCTGAAGACAGTGTATTCAAGTGTGGTGAAGGAGGGGAGAAAGGTACAGTAGTATGAGATATTTTCTATAGAGGGAGAAGCTCACAGGCAGATGAGTGTCCTCACTCAGTGTGACAGACTCGGGCCACCTTGGGACAGGGAACCTCTGGGAAAAGGATGAACAGGACACAAAAGGTTTGTTGTCTAGCTGGTCAGGCCAGTGGCTGCTTTGTATGGCTTGTCTGCAGCCATGTGAGCTGTGTCCAGCTTTTCTGCACATCTGCTGGAGAGCACGCCTCTGCCTCTGCACTGAGCGGAAAGCTGGGAGGCCAGGAGTGACAGCCGTGACTCAGCACTGGAGATTTCTGCAAAGAAATTCCTGTTTCTAAAGAAGCTTTTTTTTTAAAAAAAGATCTGTATCTCTAAAAAGGGTTATAAACTAGAGAGTCAAGTATCTAAAACCCTGAATTTTTACCTTGGACCTAGATAGTCATTTTTTTTAAACATCAGATAACATGCAGTTTTTAAAAATTATCTTATGTTTATTGCTGTCCTTTAGTTTCTTCTCAGTCATCAGAAGACAGTTTGTCATGTCGAGACAATTGATGTAGTCTTTGAATTACTCCAACTAATACTAATAAAAGTTAGGTTTGCTGTCTGCACAGCTCCTCGATTTGCATTGTAAATAGTGACAGCTGTAAGGCATCTAGCTCTGAAAAAGATACTTGTCTCACAGTTACATAAGAAGCATGGGTGTGTGTGTTAAACTGAACAGGATGCATAGGAGATGAACTGCTCAGAGCCATTGCTGAGTTCTTCCTTCTTACACATAGTTTTGAAGGTGATTGAGAGGCTGTGTTATGTCCCAGGATGATAGTGACTCTCCTCAGTATCTTTAAGACATTTTCTTTTTATCTTATTTTATTTATGTATATGTGCCTGTGTGTCTTGATTGCATACACTGGGTGTGCAGTGGCCACTGGAGTTAGAGATGGTTGTAAGTTGCTATGTGGGTGCTGGGAATTGAAGCTGGGACCTCTGGGGGTACCCAGTACTCTTAACCTGGGGCTGTTCCCTCAGGCTCAGTGTCTTTGACCCAGTTGGCAAGACTGAGATCTTTACTCGAGTTCTATCCCAGTGAGGGATGAGATGTGGCCGTAGAAGGTCTTCAGAACCTGTCTCCAGGCTTTCAGTACCCTCTCTGAAGGAGTGCTAGGTGGGGCTGTTTTCAGTGCTGAGCCAGCACTGCCTGTCAGGGAGGCCTCCTGGCCTGGAGCTTAGCTCTGCCTCTGCTTAGAGAGGCTGGAGGATGACGGTGCTGTGGGAGCCACAGTACTGTGGGAGCCGCAGAGGACGACTTGTCCGAGTGAGAGCTGTGCTGTCCTCCTGACCGACCGGCTGCTGTGTGTCTCTTGTAGAGGAGCTGAAAGAGCATTTGCTAGGGGACAGCGCCATTGACAGGATCTTCACTCTGGGAAATGCGGAGTTTCCTGTCAGCTGGGACAATGAGGTCAAACTTTGGACATTTCTGGAAGATAGAGCCTCACTTCTTTTAAAAACATATAAAACAACAATTGAGGTAATTAGATGAATGAGGATCATGCTTTGTTGTGTTTCTAGTCCTCAATTCATTCTGATTCTTAGCAAAATGTATGTTTGACATTTCCTTATTTGGTATCAGTGTTTGTCAGTTTTATCATGTTTATATTAATAGCATCTGATAAATTTTATAGTTAGTACTTTTGAAAAATATCTTTAATTCATGATACCACAAACATAAGTTTGCATTTTACAAGATTTTCCCTCTCCTATCCCCTCTCCCCTCCCCTTCCCCTCCCCTCCTCCCCTCCCTCCCTTGCACCAGCATGTAGTACATTAGATTGTTAAGCCCAGAGGCTTGCCTGTGCAGCCAAACCCCCGACGTGTTTTCAAGACAGCGTCATTAAGCTCCCCCAGGCCTTGAACTTAGAACCATCCTGACTCAGCCTCCTGACTAGCTGGGATTACAGGCTGCTCACCAGGCCTGACTGGAAGACCTGTTTCTCTCTTCACTCTGGACACACATGGGAGCTGCAGTCAGTGGTTAACGTTGTGTAAAGCCATCCATTCTGTCTTGGCTCCACTTACCTGGCCTTACCTTTGTTTTGAGAGTCCCAACTTCCTATAACAAGAGCCCTAAGTCAGGCTGTAGTTTTGTTGGGTGTGTTGAGTCATGGGCGCTGTGAGTCCTCAGTTTAAAAGCTGTTAGCACCCTTACCCTCTCCCTCAGGCTGATAGCTGCTCCATGCAGCTTTGCTGCTTTAAGTCATTAATTTGGTGTCTTGCCATCCCCACTTCCCCCCCAGGAAGATAAGATCGTCTTGAAAAATCCTGACCTCTCTGTCCGGGCCACAATGGCCATCAAATTGCGCTTGGGTGAGAAGGAGATTCTGGAAAAAGCAGTGAAGAGTGCGGCTGTGAACCGGGAGTACTACCGTAAACACATGGAGGAGAGGGCACCACTGCCCAGATACGAGGAGAGTGACCTGGGGCTCTTGGAGGGTGGTGTGGGGGACTCAAGGCTCCCTCTGGTCCTGAGAAAGCTGGAGGAGGAAGCAGGTGTGCAGGAGTCTCTGAGCCTCACAGAGACTGTCGGCAAAGTCAAGGCTGCTGAAAACGGGCTTGTCAATGGGGAAAACTCGATCCCTAATGGGACCAGGTCTGAAAATGAAAGTTTAAGCCCAGAAGAAAGTGAAAACGTGACTGGAGACACCGAAACGTCTTCAGGCAGCATGGGCAAGGTGAAGGAGCGACTCTGAGATGCTCTTGGGATCCAGTTGAGCAGAAGTTTCGGACAGCCCACCACATCACCATGTTCCTTGTTAACATTTTTCTTTTCGCAGAGAGGAAAATATGTTTTTGCTGCTTTATATAAAAGTGATTTTTAAGTTATTTTAAAGATCTAGCTTCCCTATTTGATTAAGATTGCCATCTTGCTTCTGGGCAGAACAAAGTAGTGAACAGCAGCGGAGAGGAAAGGAGGCACCCTTGAACGACTGCAGACCAGCTGTGGGCACTCGCTGCTCCTCCAGGGAAGGGTGAGGTCCGTTCTCAGCTGCACTCGAAGGCCTGCTGTACTCACTCCAGAATGAGTGCTGGCTCTGCCTCTGGCTGCAGAGTTGAGGTTGGACTCTGGGTGTGGAGTAGATGGTGGAGATGAGGCACAGTGGAGAGAAAGCTGGGCGAGGCCGTTCAAATAGAGTCTGGGTTTCTTAATAAGAATATCCCCAGTACCAAAAGAAAAGGTAAGGTGGCAACCTGATTTTTTAATGGCTTAAAATGTTGATGATGATTCTAATTGTATAAACACACACATATATCTAGTGATTTCTAAGGATTTGTTTACCTTTTGTGTTCTGTTTTGCTGTATTAAAAATTTGTCCTTTTCCTTAAATCAAAGTAGGACTTGAGTTCTCCTCGGTTTTCACGCTGGCTTTGTTTCAGAGGTGCACTGACTCCAGTGGTGGCAGTGGAGCGTCACAGACACCAAAGCGTGGCTCACACATGGTGTCAGGATAAGGCGGCTCCCTGGCTTTCTGGTTCACAACAAGCTAGAGATTTTCAAAGCTACCCTTTTGAGTAAAACCCCTTATTAAAAGAGAAACCATGACTGGTGTTTTTGTTTGTTCCTTGTCTTTGGGAGTAGTGCAGGCCCTTTGCGTGGAGCTTTGAACAGACCACCTCGCATGCTCCCTGACCCCTGGGGAATGCTGCCATGTCCCTGCTGTGCTCAACACACACAGAGCTTTGGTGGGTACATGCCTGAGTGCCCAGAGGCCTACAGAAGCGCTGCCCCCTTCTTAAGCCACCAGCAGGGCTCTAGTGGGATCCCAGGTCTTAAGGAATCACAGGGCACAAGATAGAGGGAGAAGGAAGGCTGCTTTTATGGGATGTGGGGTTTGGAGTGATGTGCCTCTGGAGGGGTGGATAAGATCTATCTGCTTCCAAAAGCCCCTAGTTTTCAGTGTCCTGATGTATTTACAGGGCACCTTGATCACACACACACATTAACACTGGCGCCCAGACTGTCGACTGAATGATCTCCCTGGTTCGGCAAGAACTGTGGAGATGGAGCTGTGTGACAGCCATGCTCCTGCGCAGTCAAGGCAAGCCCCTGCAGATGATCTGTTTGACTCTCTGCTCTAGGTTCAGATGGATAGCATCTTGTGTGCCGCAGATGGACAGGCTCACCCGCTGCTCTGGACGCTAGTATAGGCTTGCGTGAGGCAGGGACCCTCTGTAATTTCTACTGCTATTTTGAGAGGACATGTGAGGCCAAGTCTCTTGTCAGCCTTATACCGGCAATGCAACCTGGCATGTGGAGCTTGCATACTGATCTGTGTTTATACTCATCAGTTAATGCTGCGGAAATAGTAAGTTTTGCATTAATCTGCCCGTACATACATTTTTTTCACTGGACTAAAAGTCATGCCTTGTGCATACACATATATAATCCCAGGGTAAAAAGATCATCATGCATGGGACAGTTATAAACTATTTGCTGGGGAAGTCTGAGTTAGCTAGAGATGCTTGAGCCAAAATTCCAGCTTGTCTCCAAGGACACCTTTGATAGACAGTGACACCGTGTCTGGGGCCCCAGAATCTAGTCTGTCAGTTACTTCTCCATCACAAAGTGTGTGAGTCACTGGGCCACAGAGTGACTGTAAGTGTTCTGTCAGAAGCAACACTGCTCTCCAGAGCTGATGGCTTCCCTACGAGGACTCGAAAGGTAGGGAGCTACAGTTCGTCTCCTGCCCAGTCACAGGTAGAGTGCTACTCACAGGGACCCCAGCAGCCTCAGTGTCCTCGTTCAGAAGTGGAAGTGACTCATTCGGTGGTGATGAAGAACCCTATTGCTGTAGCCATGAAAATGAGCCTTCCTCTCTCTCGCATCACACTGAAATCTTCTTTCTCCCAAGTACCTTGGAACAAGAGGCTGCTGAGGCCACTCTCGGAAGTGCCACTTGTAAACAGGAGATTCATTGGCTTAAAATATACCCAGCTTTCTCTAGAAACTAGCAATTGATTGGTTTCCTCGAATAATTTCTAAATCAGGCCCACTAAGGTGTACTTGTTTGAAGAGAGATGGGCAGTATGTTAATATCTCCAATTCCCATATATATAGTTCTGGTGAATAAATATTCACTTAAAATGAGAAACTTGGGGTGGAGATGTATCTTCTTAGTAGGTAGAGTATTTGTCTAGTGTACACAAAACCCAGGGTCCAATCCTTTGTGCTGCATAAACAATAGGGTGACATTTGTAACTCCAGCACCAAAGATGTGGAGACAGGAAGAGCTCTGGACTGCATAAGACTCTGTCTCTAATGAAAAATAAGTAAATAAGACCACAAAGGGTGCTGGGGAGATGGCTGGGCGGGTGCAGTGTTTGTTGTACAAGCATGTGACCCTGAATTTTGATCCCCAGCACCCATTGTGAAAAAGGTGGGGGAAGATAGTGGCATCTAGAGATCTGCTTAAAATCTATAGCGCGACTGCTCCTCTAATGACCCTGTTGCCTTTGCTGTGTGTTAGCATTCTTTCTACTATTGAAAACCCTCAACCTTCCACTCATGCCAGGTCTTCTCCAGGGTGCTTTTGAACAAACTTTTAGTATAGTGTCAGTTACTGCCTAGACTCAGTCCTTTACAAGGTGTCTGCATTTGAGTCTGGAAGCAGGAATGTAGCCTAGGACGTCGGGCAGACATAAAGTGCCGACCGTTACCTTCACGATGCCTGTGACACAGAGCAGGTGCTTTGATGCCTAGGCTGGGATTTATATTCATTCCCTCTTTCTCTCTTTTTCACCAAAAAAAAAAAAAAAAAAAAAAGGTTTTGTTACAATAACCCAAGTCTGAAATTTCTGATCCTCCTGCCTCAGCCTCCTGATTGCTAAGACTACTGTCATGCATCTGCTCCTTGGTAAGAGGTTTGGATTTCTTGACTACAGAGTGAAATGAACGTAGGAGGTTATTGGGAGGGTGGCACAGGTACAGTAGGATCCAGTGGCCAGCTCAGCTCAGCTCCCCAGGCTGTTGAAGAAACGAAGGCATAAACTGGGGTGGGGCAGGGTTCTCTGGTAGGTAGAGAATTCCCACCAGATTCCAACACATGGCCGTGGCTCAGGAGGCTGCTGTCATATCATCCATGAACATTGAAAACATCATTTTATACATATCAATGTCACTGTGAACTCAACTTTCACATCTTACAGATAGCTCAAAATAAGCCCCAAATGTCGGTGGAAATGACAACTGACTCAAGTCACAGCAAGAGATGACAGTTTGAGCTGCATGCACCTCAGTTGGACAGTTCTGGAAATAATAACCACAGCTGGCACTAGAGCATCCTGTCAAGCGAGTCCTAAAAGGCAAATGATGGAAACTTCCTGTTATTCCTGAAAAATCATGAAATTTGTTCCATTCTGGTCAGTGGTGTTTGTTGTTAATCGGTGATTTGAGTGCTGATGCCAGAAAGACCGACTGCCGGGAACATACAGCCAGGGATTCAGTCCTAACACACTAAGCATGTTTCCCTCAACCCAACTCGGGGCTCTCATCACACGCTCAAACACAGCCTACACCAGCACACTTTGAATGGGCAATTCAGGAAATGCAAAGTTCCATGTGAAGTGGCTGAGCCTACAGTCTTGACTTCCTTCTTGGTTTCTGTGACCAGTTTGCCTGTGTCAGGTACAACTCACATCTCTTGGTGACCATTTCCCAGTCTAGAAATATAGTTGAAAAAAAGTATACCTGCCCACAACAAACATAAAATAGCAACTCCCACAGGTCTTCAATGGCTGTGCAGGCTGTCTCAGAGGAAGCCAGGGGTTTCTGCAGCAATTAAGTGGTCTGATTGGATTCAGGGGGAGCTTTATAATTGCTCACAGGTAGCAATTTATTAGAATGGCTGTTGCTCATGGCATGTGTCAAAAAGGTCAAAGTTTATACTTCCTTGGACATTAACCTAATCTTTGAAACTCTAAAAGTTACACTTTTTGGTCATTAATTTTTTTTTTACAAGCAGAGATTTTGACAATTAACCCAGTTAATAAAGGTCAAATTTCAATTTTTTCCAATTTCTGGAGCATTTAACTTATTCCCTTTTGAAAGTGGGAAGATAGCAGATGATAAATAGTTATTAAGTGAGTAAGGATGTAGTCGTGCTGTCAGGGTGATGATTATGAAGCAGCTGACCCTGGAAGAACAGAATCGCCGTGTATCTGATGGGAGGGAAAGTAGATTACAAGCCTGGGAAATAGAAAAATTAAGCCCAAAGTGTGCTGTGGATAGGATAATGTATGCGCGCTGATTCCTTCATCCTGGGTTCTAGCCACTCGGTTATGCAGCCTTCGGCTGGATCTGCACAGTTTTAAAAAGAAGTCATTTCTCCAAGCCAACAATGAGGTACAAGTTGGGTTAAGAATCAAAATGTCACCACCATGCTGCAGCCCTCACACAAAGCCACACCAGCCACTAGCAGTGTAGCCAAGTGGTGTGCGAGCTTTTCCTGTGGAGGTCTATCCACTCCACAGTGGGCACCAACCACAGACCAAAGAAAGTGTCCAATTCAGGTCAGACCAGGTCTTTAACCATTGAGTTTAGTTGGAATTACAGGTAACTAATGGTTAGCTCCATCGCTGTCTGTCGCAGCAACCTTTAACAATCGGTATATTCTTGGGGATGGGTGTGGACTTGTGAACCTCATCCCCAGCAACCATTAATTGCTGGTAAATTCTGAGGAGGGGTGGGACTTTGGAGCCTCCCCAGTCCACGGCGGAAGCCCCATCATGTACAGGTCCCCTTTGGGTAATCACAGCTGTTAGCAGTTCAAGAGAGCAGCTGGCATGGGGGACAGGGATCTACACCAAAGCAGTGTCCAGAGGCTAAGGGGAAAGGCTGAATGGTAGGAACCTGATGGTTCTGGCCAGTTCTCTTGCCATATACCAGCATGAACATGCCACACTGGACCTTGGAAGGAATGAGGAAAGAGGCTCGTGGCATGGGAAATGGGTATTCCTCAGAGCTCTCTCAAACCACTGAGCAGGATCGGCCCTCCGGATTCAGTCCTCCATCGCTCAGGACCTCTGGGAGGCCCATCTTTGACAATGTTTCCCATGCTCAGTTTGTGCCCCCTGGTGGGAGTCCTGCCGGGGGGAAGAGGATAGCTGCAATGTGGCCCTGCGAGAACCCAGGAGAAACCCTGCCACCTAGCTCCAGAGACCAGGCACCTGGCTCCCCCTGGGAGATCTGAAGCCATGGCTACTGCTGCCACGTTGGGAAGACGGTCATCTAAGCATTGTTGTGTTCTGTGCTGTGTAGACAGTAGTAGACAGCCAGGTCTGTGCTCCAACAGTCATCCCTTCAGTACCAAAGATACACCAAGAGCCCACACACATATCCTCTGTGTCTTCCCACCTGACTTCTCTCGGTCTCTGCCTGCAGTGGTACCTCACTGCACACATCTCATTTTGCAGTTGACATCCTAAATCTGCCTCTCTCCTAGACTGGGGCTAGCCCAGCCCAGTCCCTACTATTCTGTCCATACAATAAATGACCGGAAAAACGCTGTGCAAGACGCCCAGCCCATCCAACTCAGCCAAAAGAGCTTGAATGTACTGAATTTTAACATGTGCCATTTGGGGAATTGTCGGACCGATGACTTTGACTACAATGCTTAATTTCTGACAACTTTGCCACCTTCTGCCTGCGGTTGAGTGTGGATGGAAACAGCGAAGGACTGTATAGTTTTAAGAAGTATAACTTATGGAGCTGGGGAGATGACTTAGCGGATAGAGTGCTTGCTTTAACAAGCATGAGGACTTGAGATTGATCATCGGAACCTGTGCTTAAGCCAAGAGCTGGGGAGTTGGCTTAGAAGGTAAAGGCTCTTGCAGCCAAGCCCAATAATATGAGTTCAGCCCCCTGTAGTTAGCCCCTGACCTCCGCATGTGTGCCTGGGCATGTGCCCAGGTGGAAAAGCTGGGCATGGTAGAGTATGCTTGCTATGAGGAGGGAGAGACAGTGGAGCCTGAGGCTCACTGGTTAGCCAGCCTAGCCTAACTGGTGAACTCCACACCACGGAGAGACCCAGTCTCAAGATAAACGAGATGGACATACATTTGTCCACATTCATGTACCTGCATGTATACGAATGTATACCTGTACCCTCAAACACATTGTCCATATCCACTAAATGAAGGAAGGGCAAATTATCCAAGATGTGAAGTCAGGTGACTCTGGCAGGCTTCAGTTTTCAGAAGGCCTGTTAGAAAGTCCTCACGGACCTGTGCAACGTGCTGCGAAAGCCACCTGCACAGGACGCTTGGGAGAGAGAGCTAGAGGGTGTGTGACATCTGCTGGGCCAGAAATAGCCCCTACAGGCTGCAAACCAGGGTCACATCGGAACACACCTCAAGGCAATGGTAAAACAAGTTGCCTTGACAGCGAACCGTTGGAAAAGTCATTTTAACTTTGTGTTTCTCTCCACCACAGGCTGGGAATCTGACCCCATAGTATGTGGGCATGCCTCCCTGCTTCCTCCTAGTGCCTGACTCCCTCCCCCGCCCTCTTCTCCCTCCCAGCTGCCCTTCTTTTCCCATCTCTGGCAGTCCAAGCCTCAGCTCCCTTTTCCTCAACAGATGCATCTTCCATGTTACTGTACCTTAGTTTGCCCTGTGCCCATGCAAAGCCAAGCGCCCCACAGTTGATAGAATTAGGACTGGCCTGGGCACTTGGGGAGGGAGGACCAGAGCCAGTGGCAGGGAACAGGTCCAGCTGGCTTGTTTTCCAAGCAGGCTGGGTGGCCCTCAGATACTTTGAGGCTCGGCCATGTGGATGGAACTTAGATGATCAGCCAGTCCCATGCTTTTCCCTGGTGCCAAGGCATCTGGGTGGTTTCTGCATCTGTGACAGATAGACACTGAAGTGACTCCCAACACCTCTGTGTCACCTGTGCTTCCTGACTCTGCGGGGTCAGTGACACCTCCAGCACTCAGTGCCTTACATCCTCCAAACTTCACCCTCCAGCGAAGGCGCTCTGAGGAGGGGACTGCAAGACACAGGTCACAGGAAGGCCATCCGCTGGCCATCTCAGCATGCCTGACTGTGAAAGGTGCTAGGGCAAGCTGCAGGCTGGTTGGAAGGACTCTGGGACCGAGATGAAGACATTCATAATGGCCAAACTAGGACGCTCATGCAAATAGAGAAATATAGTATGGTGTCCAGGAGAAAATAAATCCAGGTCTTCATGAGGGCAAATCAAAGATTTATCAGTTTGATAAATGAGGAGGAGAGATGGTTGTCCCCTGCAGTAGGTTCTAATTGTTATGTCCAAGGGGGAAGAAAGTGGGAAAGCCATTTTTTTGGGAATACCGCAAGTGACAATTGCTGCCATCAAGATCCACTGAGGGTGTCAATACTTGTGGGAAAGTACCTAAAGAAACAGAATTTGCAAGGTCTCAGGCACACCCCACCCCTGAAATAATTACAAAAGAGTGACAGGGACTTCACTGTGGAGAAGCCAGACAGACACCAAGCAACCAGAGCACATGGCTGCAGTGACTTGTGATTGACACTATTAATCTGGCATGAGAGGTCAAAGGCACGGTGTTGTCTCTGGGGATTCTGGCCAAAGATGGCCAACCTCTGCTCCGTCTTGAGGAGGATACATCAGACCAGCTTAAAAGGAAGGACACTGGGCATAATAACTGTCCAGCGCCTGGAAACCAAAGCAGAGAGCACGAAGCCATCAGCTGGGAGGGGATGGTCAAAGGCAGATGTCCCGGGAGAGATTCTGAACAGGGGTGAGCGTTAACAGACAACTTGGTGAGATCTGAACAGGAGTGGGCTATGTGGCTCAGGGACAGTCATATGTCCTGCTTTCTGTCATCGTGCGTGATGAGAGCTTTGGGGGCACACTAATCTGGGAGAAGCTGAGTCTGCAGCCAGCCACCATAGCGTTTCTAGGGCTCTGTAAAGTTTGCTCAAAAGCAACACCCGACGACACCTTGCATCCCAGCCAGGCCTGCCTGGGGTTGAATTCTTGCCCTGCCATTTTTTCTGTCACTTGCTGGATAAGGCAGGGCTGATGTCAGAGCTCGGGACACAGCCCAAGGCCGTAGGGCTGCATGCGGCAGAACACAGGGAGCATCCAGGCAGCAATTTCCTTTTGAAAAGTGCAGGGAGAACTGCAGGCCAATCTGCAGCAGCACAGAAGGGTTCAAGCCTTGCTTTTGATTTTCAAACAAAATACTGAGAGACTGGTAGATCACACAAGAGGAAAAGGATGGGGGGTGGGGGGGAGCTTCTGAGGCAAGAGGCAGAACTCAGCCAATAGCAACACAGGCTGCTGCTGCCCCTTCAGCAAGGGGACTTCTGAGCTGAGCATAACCCAGCTCTGCACGCATTGGCTCCCCCACCGCTGGTCGCTGTTGAGCATCCCGCCCACTGACCCAGCATGCTTTGCTTTTCCTGCTGCTCCACCTGCCTTGGCTTGCTGCCACACACTGAGGGAACGCCTCCTCTACCACAGTCTCTACACTGCAGGCTTGAACCTTTCCCTGTGTGAGCCTACTATGCTTCCGCTATAACCCTGATCTGACCGGGATGCTGTCTCCCTCCGATGCTGCTCTTGGTGGTGGGCAGAATCAGGGAAAAGAAATGATGAGTTGGATTTCTCAGGGCTGTTCTGTGTGTCATATGTCGCATGTAGCACACACCTCTCTCTTCTGAAGCACCTTTAGGGCTATGGTTCATAAGTGAACTGAGGCTCAATACGTGAGTGTGCAAGTATGTGTGTGTGTGACCCATGTGTAAAACACATGAGAACATGGCTGTAGGCTTATGTGTGCAGGCATGTCTACAAAAGCTAGTGAGACAAAACACTTGTGTGTTAAGGTATAATGGGACCTTCAAGTGCCTCTCACAGTGACACTGGGAGGGTCCATGATAAGCTGTGTCCAGACAAAAGCCCACAGCCACAGAGCCCACATTCCTCGCTCTAGGCAGCCCGCTCTCTACCCACGCACCTGCTTGGATGGATTTAAGCAACGTTCATTCCTTCCATCCAAAGTGGAAAACAGCATCTTTCGCATCTTTCAGAAAGGAATCCTCTTCTCCGTGGTGTGACTTGATGGTACCTCCTTGCTTTCTCTCCCTGGTGGCCTTCCGGGCAGCTCTTAAACAGTTTTGTCCCTGTGTTTGCTTTCACGTCAAAAGTGCCTCAAGGGCACATACACTTATACCCCTGTCCAGGAAGACTTAGGGACATGGTGCATGTTCAACAAACCCTGGACACTGTGCCAAGGTCCTACCTGTCTCTCACCAGCCAGTGTTTCTTATTTCTTCGGGTCCTTCAAGGGCAGTGCTACGCCTCACGGAAGAGGAAAATGGCTGCCCACAAAGACCATCCTGGGTCCTTCTTCCGTGTGTGCTGCCTTGGTTATGTGCAAAGATCAAATTGTCCGTCGAAGATGTCAATACCTCCTAGGCAAAGCCAGGGGTGTGGGCCCGGAGAGCATCGACCCACCTCTGGCTTGAGTAAATGAGGTACAGCAGCAGCTTTGCCTGCTCAGTCCTCGGGTCTAGGTGTACAGGGAAACGGGCCCAGTCTATGTCTCCAGCGTTCTCTTTGACCCTCACCAGCCAGGAGAACACTACACTTGGGCTCACTTCTAAAACAACTCCTTCAAATGCTCATTCAGTGTGGTGGTTTGAATGAAAATGGCCCTCACTGGCTCATAGGGGATGGTACTGTTAGAAGGATTGGCCTCCTTGGAGCGGGTGTGGCCTTGTTGGAGTAGATGTGGCCTTGTTGGGGGAGGTGTGGCCTTGTTGGGGGAGGTGTGACCTTGTTGAGGAGAGGTGGCCTTATTGGTGTGGGGGTGGTCTTGTTGGAGTAGGTGTGGCCTTGTTGGGGAGAAGTAAGTCACTCAGGGTGGGCTCTGAGGTCTTAAATTCTCAAGCTAGTTCCGGTTTCTCTCTTTTCCTGCTGTCTGCTGAGATGTAGAACTCTCAGCTCATTTTCAGGCACCATGTCTGCCTGCCTGCTACCATACTTCCGACTAAACCTCTGAACTGTAAGCCAGCCCCAGTTAAATACTTTCCTTTATAACAGTAGCAACGGGAGCCAGGCGTGGTGGCGCACGCCTTTAATCCCAGCACTTGGGAGGCAGAGGCAGGCGGATTTCTGAGTTCGAGGCCAGCCTGGTCTACAGGGTGAGTTCCAGGACAGCTAGGGATACACAGAAAACCCTGTCTCGAACCCCCCCTCCCCACCAAAAAAAAGCAAACATAACAGTAGCCACGGTTATAGAAACCCTAACTAAGACACTAACTAACTAAGACACTCAGCATCTGGTTATCCCCCCCTTCCCTTCACTACTGTGTGACCCTCCTTTTCTACTGACTGCTTATCCTGCAAAAAAAAAAAAGGGGGGGTGACCCTGAAAACGCTCCCTCCCAGGTAAGAAAGGATGCTCAGCGTCAGAGCAGGAGCCTCAGACAGCAGGAAGGATGACATAGGTTAGCCAGAGGAGAAACAGCCCCCGACCGAGTGGTACAGGGCCCACTAGTGGCTGGATGTGGTGGGCGCTATCCCCCTTCACAGACATCCAAGCTCTTCTGCCAAGCTCCAAGTCAGACAGAATTGTGGCTCCGCCCTCATAGGGGAGAGGAAACCTCCCAGTGGCTGGGGAGAGGAGGTATTTTGGGGTGGCTGGCCTGAAGGGGTGACATGGGGCAGAACAGAATGGGGTGGAGTGGGATGTGTGTTCCATCACTCAAAGTCTATCCTCTGGGAGCTGAGTAAACAGAAGACTGGTTACCACGGTGACGAAGGGGGTTCTGGGTCAGGGTCAGGCAAAAGAGTTGAACCTGGCTCCTGGGGCTGGAATAGTCAGTCATCTATGGCGGGACTGGAGATCCCGACCACAAGGTGTGGGAACAGCAGAGCTGAGGGTGGACCTGGGTCACCACCCTCCATCTGGTTTTGCGGTGTGGTAGGGGTATCACCTGGGCGAGGTGGCATGAACTAAGAGGTCCTGGGAGCCATGATATGATGCCCTTTCCGTCCTCCCAGCTTCTTCCTTTTTCTCTTTTCTTTCTTCCTTTCTTGCTTGCTTGTTTGCTTTTCTTCTCCCTCCCCCCTTTTGAAACAGTCTTATTCCGTAGCCCAGGCTGACCTTGAAGTCATGGTCATCCTCTTGCCTCAGCTTCCAAGTGCTGGAGTTACAAGGTGGACCCACCATGCCTGGCTTAACCTCACTTCTTGAGGGTCTGGGCCCAGGCCAGGAAAATGGGAATCAGTAGTCCCCCTGACTGGCTGTGAATACAGAGCTTGGGACCCGACAGGCTCCGTGGCTAGGGAAGCTTTGAGCTCCCTGGATGTCCACATTGCTGTCTCTATTCCAGAGTCCTTGCAGTAGTTGTAACTTCAAGTAAGGAGCAATGAAGTCCAGAGCCTGCTGCTTGGAGAGTCAGTTCTGCATCCCCTTGCTGCTCAGCATCCTTTGACAGTCAAAATTGGTCCATTCCTCAACCCATCCCAAGTCTGACACTGCTGAGGTCAGAGGCTGGACACCACAGCACAGGAGGTATCTCAGGGTCACCCTCTTGCTGGAGTTAATGGAGATTACTGGAGATCCTGGGGATCTGTTTGTCACTCAGGGCCGAGTGGGAGGAGCCTCAGGAGGGGGTGTGGCTGGCAGGGATGGGGAGATTGCACAATCATTACAAGGGCTGTGGTGACCATACCACAGAGAGTACTGTGGGATTACCCTGAAGACCCTCTGAGAAGGAAGGAGACCGCTAGTTCTTCTAGGACTCACAAGCTGAACTTATCATGATGAGTGAGGAGAAATGGGGATGCTGCCTGCTAAGTCGGGACCACACAGGGAGGGCCTGCGGTCTGCACAGTGAAGCCAAACGGCCGCTATGGGCTGCTGGTCTTGAACTCATGGTAATCCTCCTGCCTCAGCCTCCAAGTGATGAGGGAAAATAAAGTTAATGGCTTGGGGTTTGGATCGTGAAGGGTCTGCGTGCCAGGGCTCTGAGATGGAGAGGGGGCACTGAGGACCTGTGAGCTGGGAGAAAGTCTGAGAGAGGCAAGGACCCCAGATCCAGGCTCCAGGGGCCTCGGGTCTTAGGTGAGGGTGCTGGAAATGAGGAACTGCGGAGGCTGGAAGAGGTGACCAGTGAGAGGTACCCTGGGCCACCAGAGGGACAGACACAGTCAAGTTGTTTGTGTACCACAGAGATGGTGGACAAGACCCAGGGAGGGAAGAGCTACCTGCTGGCTGGCAGATGACTTGTTTTAGGGAACAGAACTCATACATTCGAAGCTGCTTTTGAAGGGGCCTCTGACGGGGCTCCCATCACCACTCTGGGTGTCACTGTAGGCTTGCTGGGAGACCCCAAGAAATGAAGTCCCCACCTTTCCTGAGAGGCAGAAAGCTGTGAGCAGCTGGCAAGTCCCACCTCACGGAAACACTCTGATTTCTGATAATGACCAGGCAGAGCTTCGGAGCAGAGTCTGCCGAAAGGTCATTTATCCAAGAGAAGAAAATTACTCCTTTTCCTGGGGGCTGTCATCTTTTGCTTTAATTAATATCAAGCGTGTACACTTCTGGCAGTGGCTTCATGTGCTTCTAGTGGACTTCCTGTGACATTTTTAGTAAAAAAAAAGAAAAAAAAGTGAATTGCTGCAGACTAACATGAATGTCTGGGTAGCCATCAGCACCTTCTTCGATGCACACGAGACTGCGGTGGGCAGATGCTGGCCGGATGCAGAGCAGATCTGGGACAGGCTTGGGTGGAAACTTCCATGACTTGTGTGCTGCCTTGCTCATTCATTCATTCATTCATTCATTCAATCACTCATTCATTCAGTCACTCATTCATTCCTTCTTTCATCCACTCATTCACTCATTCATTCATCCATCCACCCATTCATTCAATCATTCAATCAATCATTCATTCATTCATTCATTCATTTATCTGCTGGGAAAGTGACACAGAAGCCTGAGACCACCCTACTATATTTGCTTTCTTATTCTTGTGACCCAACTGAAGCAATCTAAGCAAAGATTCATTTTGGCTCCTGTGGTAGAGGGACACCGTGCCCACCTGGGCAGATCGCCAAGGTGGCAGGAACACCGTGATAAGTGACACCGTGCCCGCCTGGGCAGATCGTCATGGTGGCAGGAACACCGTGGTAGAGGCTTTTCTTTATCTCTTGATATACAGGACACAGAGGGAGACGGGATGGGGCCAGGCGTGGGAGACCTGCAGACTTCCCCAATCAGATCCATGGCTTCTGTGCTGATTTAGCTCCTAAAATCCCAACATCTCCCCTAAGTAATACCCCAGGGGCCAGTGAAGTGAAGACGATCACTTCAGCAAGTGAAGACGATCGCTATAAACATTGGTGGCCTGAGTTCAATCCCCAGAGCTAACGTAAAGGTGGAAGGAGAGAATCAACTTCACAGAGCTGTCTGCCCTCCACACACGCACTGTAACAAATAAACTGACCGACACGAGCAGCTGTGGCTGGACGACTTGACTGGGAAGTTCATAATTATCTGGTAAGGGTGTGAGGATTCCTGTATCCTGAGATCTATCTGGAAAACGGGGTGAGATAAAGCCTATTTCACAAGGCAGTTTTCCGAGTTACAACAGATTGTCTTGTGGCCTAGTTAACAGAAAGGTGAAACAGGAGCAGTCATGGGTGGGGTGGACCATCAAAGGCGTGCCTGGTGCGGTGCGGAGCATGAGGAGGCCTGTCTCAAGTTCAGCTTTGTGGTCTGGGGTCTTCAAACCCAGCAAAGCTTGCATTTCCTGTCACTCCCACCACTTTCTTGGACCCCTGAGGCACACCTGCCAGTTTATGTCTGTCCATACCAGAGGAAGCAGGAGGCAGTGTTGGGACTGGTAACTCTCCAGAAGGAAACGGTATGAACTAGGATTCTGGGCACGGCTGCTTCAAGATGCTGGGTATGACCCAGGTGTGGCTCCTTGGATGTGACCCCTCAGGTGTGACCCCCCCCCTCAGGTGTGACTCCACATGTGTGACTTCTCAGGTGTGACCCCTCAGGTGTGCCTTCTCAGTTGTGACTCCTCAGGTACAACTCCATAGGTGTGACCTCTCAGGTGTGACTCCTCAGGTGTGATTCTGCTGTCTATGCTCACACAGACCCTGGAGTTTGTTTGATTTATTCTTCTCAGGTGGACACTGGTGCCAGAGTTTGACCAGTCACAGAGCAGGCAGTTGCTGGAGGAGCAAAGGGATGTGTGCACTCTCAGGACCAAGGCGTCCCTGATGGGTCACTTAGCTCTGCTATGCTCAGTCTCCCCTTGTAAGGACCGTCTACGGCATGATGGCACCACTCCAGCACTTCACTGATGCGAATAAGCCCACCACAGTGGAGAGGAGAACCCGTTTTCCCTGTATGCTTTCCAAAACTTGATGTTGGCACATTTAAATTTTTTGCCAATCTGATGGAAAGAAATGTCAAATTAATTTGCATTTCCTTTCTTTTCTACTAATAAATTAAGTATTTTTAAGTATGTGAGTTAACCCTTCAGAGTTCCCATTTAGATCCTTTTCTTATCTTCTTGTTGAAGAAGTTATAAACTGTGAAGGTTAAGTCTCTCTTCATTATGTATGCTGTCTGGGTGTCTATGTTGTAAATGTCTATTACACGTACATGCATAAATGTATGTGTGTGTTGTAATTTTCTTTTGTATCTTTTGCTGACTTCTCTTTTAACTTTCTTCAGACAATTTTTTTCATTTTAATTTTTCTTTAGACAACATTATACTATGTAGCCCAGGGTAGCCTCGAACTCATGACCCTTTTGGCTTCCTTAACTTAGCTTTCTAAATGCTGGGCTGACAGACAGATATATGCCAACACATCTGGCACCATACAGACTTTTCCTTCTGGAGATAAATTTACGAGAAGGAGGAGAAGGAAGAGGAGGAGAAGGAGGAGGAGAAGGAAGAGAAGAGATAATTTAATTGCTCAATAAACCTATTCCAAACTCTTCAAGGTCATGGGCCTATTTGTCTAATCTGTCTTCTATTCCTTCAGTTAAAAAAAATTCTTTAATTTTTGTTAATGATGTGAAAGAAGGAGTTTTACGTTATTGTTTTCCAGGTAATAAACTTTCTAGTTCTTATTGAATAATCCCCCTTTCTCCTCCCTGCTTGGAAATGCTATCTCTATTCACCTACAAGATTCTAGTGTATGCATGTGTCTTTTTAAAAATCATGTTTTTGTCCTGAGATGTATTTATCTATTCATGTGCTAATATCACATTATATTTATTAAAATGACTTTATAATATGCTTTGACATCTTGTCGGGCAAATTTTCCCTTTGGTTCTTTCTTTTGCCAAGCTGCCTTGGCCTTGAAAGTTCTGTTCTTCCTTCTGGGTATTGCAGGAAGCTTGTCAAATCCTGTTAAATCTCCTTTGGGTTTCGTTTGGGCCCAGGTGGAATTTACAGCCTTACTGGGGTTTAGAATGTTAACCTTAGCATGGTGACATGGCCCAGGGAATGTTTTGCTGACTCACTAGCTGGCTCTCTGAAGAAGGTGGGATCCATGCCTTCTTCTTGGTGACACTGCCTCTGGCGCTGGCACCAACTGAGTTGTCGTTGTTGATGTTTTTGTTGTTGTTGTAGTTCTTCTTCTTCTTCTTCTTCTTCTTCTTCTTCTTCTTCTTCTTCTTCTTCTTCTTCTTCTTCTTCTTCTTCTTCTTCTTCTTCTTCTT
>NC_034596.1:102127404-102133045 GCF_900095145.1 Mus pahari | reverse complement strand
TTCTTCTTCTTCTTCTTCTTCTTCTTCTTCTTCTTCTTCTTCTTCTTCTTCTTCTTCTTCTTCTTCTTCTTCTTCTTCTTCTTCTCCTTCTCACAGATTGCCATCAGCATTGGACAGAATAAGCAATCAGACAGGAGAGTCATACAGAAAACAAAGCCAGGAATTGCGTTTTGCTCCTTGGGCCTGGGACTGAAGGCTTTGTGACATCAGGTCAGTGAAATCGGGGGTGAGAGACATGGGGGTGATGGAGGAAGAAGAGGAAGATGGCGGGCGGGGGGCAGTCAGTGCATGTTGACACCTGTAGTCTGGGCACTCTCCTCCCAGCTCAGCCTCTGACAATACTGCCAGACAGTGACTTCAGTTTACAGATTTGGGAACTTGGGCTCAGCCAGCTCGTGTGGGGTCACAGCCAGCAAGCTGTGGAGGTAGGGCTGGGCCCTGGGCTTCCCTGAGTCGCACCCTGCCTTTTCCTCTGCACTGCAGGAGAGTCCAGTATCACAGAGATTGTGTGTGTGTGTGTGTGTGTGTGTGTGTGTGTGTGTGTGTAGGGGTGGGACTGCCTGTCTCAGTTTGCCTTCTGTTGCTATGACAAACACTCTGAGCAAAAGCCACTTGGGAAGGAAAAAAATGTGTCTCCACATACACGTCTCGACCACACTCCATCACGGAGAGAAGTCAGGACAGGAATTCAAAGCAGAAACCTGGAGGCAGGAGCTGACACAGAGGCCATGGAGGGGTGCTGCTCACTGGCTTGCTCCTCATGGTCCGCTCAGCCTCTTCTGTTATATAACCCAGGACCACCTGTCTAGGGGTGGCGCTGTTCACAGGGGGCTCTCTCCCATCAGTCATCAATCAGGAAAATGCTTTGCAGTCTTGCCTACATGCCAATCCGATGGAGGCCTTTTCTCAGCTGAGCTTGCCTCCTCCATCTGGCCCTAGCTTGTGTCAAGTTGATGAAAACTAAAAAGTACACCGTCTCTCTACTTTGCTGGACCAATGTCACCAAGGTTAGATGGAATTACCACTCCTACCACCAGCCATCTCCCTGGCTTAGATGGAACGGACTCTGGCCCTCTCTCTCAAAGCGGACGAAGCCACCGAGCTGGCCACCCTTTCTCTGTGATTCTTCGATTCTTCCACAGCCTCGGCTGGTTTGGATGAATGGGAAACCTGCATTATTCAAGCCCATGGAATATTCAAGCTGCCGGGCAGAGGAACAGGCCTGTCAGCGCTGGCGAGCTGTTCCCTCCCAAAATGGCCCCATGGGCTGGGGAAGCCGCAGGCTCAGAAAGGCAGCCCGTGCCTCAGGCTGGGACAGATGTGGCATCCTGTCCTGACCCAGGAGGGGGCTCTACTGTCTCTGTCCCCTGATGAATGTCTTCATTTAGGGAATGCATTATTGAGTACAAGGCCTCTTTCCAGCCAGACTCTTGGACAAAATAGCCCAGCTGTGTCCCCACTGGTAAGGGCCCCAAGTGCCTGCGAATCGACTTTGAGCGCACTGGGCCTGTAAAAGCTTTTTGTAGCAGTGGACAACTCCTGTAGGGACCTCGATTCCAGGAGGAAAACCTGGGGTTTAGGACACCCTGATTTTAGCACTACTGTTATCCAGGTGGCTGCAAACAGGACAGACCTCCCAGGTTGAGCGCCCTGGCCCTCAGTGGTTGTCAATGTCACCCGATTCCCTGCAAGATGTCAAGTACTAGATCCCACAATTCCAGAAAGAGGGGATGGGTTGACCTTGAAGCTTTGCCCCCCCTGATCCCTAGGGAATGGCTCTCAGGAGCCAGAGACGTGGTCTAGAATTCCAGGGTCATCAGCTCAAGGATCCGGATGGATAGTTCTGGAAGCAGGTGTTTTCTAGAGCTCGGTCCTCCCAGTCTGAGAAGAGGACAGAGCCTGTGATGGTTCATTTTCATTGACAGCTTGATCAGGTTCAGAGTCACCATGGAAACACACCTCTGGGTGCGTCTGTGAGCACCAGGCAGGTCTAACTGAGGAGAGGAGATTCACCTTGAATATTCGATACCATCCCGTCGGGTCGGGTGGACTGGTGCGGAATGAACAGGAAAGTAGAGAAAGGAAAGTGGGCACCAATGGTCATCTCTCTGCTTCCTGGCTGCTGGCATGCTGTGGCCAGACGCTGCACACTCTGCCACATGACCGTCTTCACCAGGGAGAGCTGCGTCCCCTCAAACCTGCAGTCTAAGTGAGTCCTCCCCTCTTTAAGTTGCCCTTTGTCAGCCAGATTGTCACAGTGACGAGAACTCTCGCTGATGCAAAGACCACGTAGAAAAACATGGTCGGTGGCCGTGTACCTGGTGGGAAGAGTGAAGCAGGGTGGAGCCTTGCTTTGTCCTTGAAGGCTCAGATAATAAACAAATAAATGGTGGGAGGGTCTCTGAGCCATGTGACCAGCTGGGGTGTTCTGCTCTCAGAGGCCATCACGATGCCTGCCGTTGTGACCTGATTAGGGGGTGCAGATGGCCCGTCCCCTCCCTTGGCATCATCTGCTGCCCCTGGAACTCAGGAGAGCACCTTGTGTCCAGGAAAGCCACTGCCCACTGTTCTCAGCTGTCTACTGGGGCTCTGGGCGGTTTGGGGCATGGCAGCTGTGGATTGAGTTCAAGTCTGTCTTTGTGTGACTTCCCTGTGGTTCTTCCTCTTCACTGATGGGAAAACTGTGACCTACTAGTGTGTAATGAATTCCTGTGTCTTGTATTGGTTTTTGTGATGGGCCGCTGTGAGTCTGGTCTCTTTTCTCTACCACCTGTTAGGGTCCCTAAAATAACAACCGGACTTTCCTTATCACAGACAAGGAAACTCAGGCCTGGGACATTGACAGGGTGTACTTGTTGGTGGCCCCACTGTCAGTCAGGGCGAGAACTAGGATTCAAGTCTCTCCCAGCTCCACCACACCATGTCTGCCAGGCTCCTGAACGCTAGGCGTCAGTCAACAAATAACAGACTTTATGGAGCTGCGTCTGAAGACTGCCCTCTTCTAGACATTGGGAAAACAGCAGTCAATAAGACACCTGGCCAGCGGGAAAGTCGGATCAATGGATAAAGCACCTGATCCAGTCATGTGACGACCTGAGTTCATCTCCCCAGAACCCGGGTAAAGCTGGATGTGGTGGGTCAGCATCCCTAGTGCTCCCACAGAAAGACGGCAGGAGAAAGCAGGAGAGCTCTCGAAGTTCATGTGTCAGGTAAGCTGGCAAAGGCAGCGGTGAATGGGCAAGAAGAGACACAGCCTGAAGTGAGATGAAAAGTCAGGGGCCAACACCCATAGATGTATCTGACCTCCACACGGGAGTTGTGCCGCGCAGGCTCTCCCTCCTGAGCCCGTGCCCAGGCTCTCCCTCCTGAGCCCGTGCGCAGGCTCTTCCTCCTGAGCCCGTGCGCAGGTGTACACAAACACTGTACACCTAACACCCGAGGATCTCTGCTCTCATGAAGCTGAGATTCCAGTAGTGGGGAAATGGTGTGTGTGTGTGTGTGTGTGTGTGTGTGTGTGTGTGTGACAGTAATCAAACGTGCAAGTGGGGATCACAGTTGGAGGTAATGAGACGATCCCCGGCCTGTTCCAGAGACCTCTCCTCAGCTGGGCTGGTGACTCAGCTCTCAGAACCAACACTACTCATAAAATCAGTTTGTCTCTGTCCACCATGCCACCTGAAATAAGTGTGGTCCACAGCAACACCAGCTCCTGGCTTCTCCTCCAGCTCCTGGGTGCGTAGCTTCCAGAAGAGCAGAGCTGCATCTCCGGGCAGGCCACCCTCGGGCACGTTCCCATCATCTCATACACAGCTCGCTTCTGGTGGGTGCCCAGCTGCACAGATCCGGACTTCCATAAATGATGCATTCGCCATCCCTCCTGCATGGAAGTGCTGGAGAAGTTACAACTCCATTATCTGACACTGTGCAGGAAGCCCAGCTGTTTCTTCTGCTCTGGCCTCTCCCGGGACAGGCAGGAAGGGACAGGCTTAACCATGGGAGGATGGTGAAACATTCCACTTCCCTGGTCCATAATGCACAGTGCTGTCACTTTCTGGCACAGAGAAGTCATCTGCCCACAGCAGGTATGGCTGTGGGGCCTGCGGAGCGGGTTCAGCATTTGAAAACACAGACGGAGACCAACCAGGTGTGGGGGCTGTCCTTTGCCATTCACTGTGGATGTGGGGATGGGTGCTCTAGGCTCCCTCCCTAGGTCCTTTCCCCTCCACTGGTGTCTCTGAGTCCCACTAATGTGCTGACTGGCTATCCTTCCCTGATTTGCTGGAACAGGCTGAAAGGAGTCCCAGAACCTCTGTGTCAGGTGACCTTGGCAGGGCCAATGGTCATCTTCTCAGCCACTTTTTGCCCCGCCTTCTAGACGAAAGAGGAAGCAGTTCATCCAATGTCAAGGCTAAAGTCAGCTGTGCTGGCCACAACACAACAGGATCAAGTTCTTCTGAACCAGCACTCTGGCTGTGGAGCCTCAGAGCAGGGTGGACCTCTGCCTCTGCCTTGCACCGGTCCACATTTTTCTCCCTAGCCAGGTGATATGCACTTACCAGCAGAGCCCCTGTGGGCAGGGCTGAGCTGGTGGTGGAGTCAAAGACTGGTTGATTGTGAACTCTACTGAATAGTGTCCATTTCAGAACACAACTATGGAGCCAGTCAGAGCCCCTTGGTGGTGAATCACCAGTGTCCAGGGGCCACTGGCTTCTCATTCAGCTTCTGCCTTCTGCCCTCGTCCTGATAGGTAACCCCTGAGTGTGTGGACCTGTCTCCCCAACTTGCCTGAAGCTTCTGGTGTCTACCCAGTATCCTGGGGCTGAATATCCAGCTTGTGTGGACACTCCCAAAGTGAGAACTCAGTGGTCCCCGGACCACAGTGACAGAGGGGCTCCTGGAGATGACTAGAAGCTACTGGGACAGAAAGGTGTGTGTAAACTTTCTGCAATGTCACTCCTAGTCACTTTCACACCTCTGGAGATAGACTATTAAAGTCACGGATCGCATGCCCCAAAGATACCATCAACATTACTATGTTTAAACGAGTCAGGGGTTTCTTGGTTGCGGGTGTTTGTATGCTGGTCTCTAGAGCCATCTAATCACAGGTCTGCATCGCCCAGCTGAGGCCACTGGAGACCAAAACTCCCACCTCTTTCCAGCAGGAGCTGGCTCCCTCTAGTCTGGGGTGAGATCCAGGGTCTGGTCCTTTTCCCCAGTCCTCATTTCCCTGCTTGGCTGTCACCAGAGTGGCTGTCACCAGACTGCTGGCTGCATGTTGACTGAGGAAGTGTTGGGGGCTAGCTTATGCCTGACAGTGATGGTTGAGCTTCGGGGCCTCAGTCAAGAACCGTCAGTGGGTCAAGACTCAAGCCTGTGGCTGGAACCCATTTCTATAAATGGGTGAGAGTCCGTTTATAGAAATGGACTGAAGTATGCAAAGCCCTCAGTGGTGAACTTTCTCTTTATAAAGTGGAGAAACGGAGGCTAATAATGAACCATCGGAGCTTCTGCCTGGACATCTTGTCCCGGCTCCTGGCTGCGTGCGCACCTGCCCTCTCTCAGTGTCCCCTCTCTCAGTGTCCCCTCTCTCAGTGTCCCCTCTCTCAGTGTCCCCTCTCTCAGTGTCCCCTCTCTCAGTGTC
>NC_034596.1:102126027-102127289 GCF_900095145.1 Mus pahari | reverse complement strand
CCCTCTCTCAGTGTCCCCTCTCTCAGTGTCCCCTCTCTCAGTGTCCCCTCTCTCAGTGTCCCCTCTCTCAGTGTCCCCTCTCTCAGTGTCGAAGGATAAAGCTGGGATACACTCGCTCCCCCCTGCAGGGGCGACTCTCACCAATGCAGACTTACCTCTCCATTCTAGCAACTGATTTTCAGCTCACAGTCTCCAGGTTGCTCCTGTGTCCTCTCTGCCTTTCATCTTCTTTCCTGAAATACAAGGTCCACTGCAGGTGAGACTGTGTTTATTCACAGTGCTGGGCCTGAAGTGGTGCTGGCTTCACACTGACCGAATTACAGATCAGATGTAAAGATATCTTCAATTGTTGAATAACAGGGTAAGCAATCTATGCTGAATGAAAACCTGAGTGAGCCAGAGACTCTCTTGCCGTCTGTGAGGAGAGAGTGGGTGATCACTGCTGTCTTCCTTCCTGTTTAAGAAGTGCAGTCTAGGGACCTGGAACAGCTTCCCCTGGAACTCAGTGGTTGTCCTTGAGGAAAACATGGCTGAGTGACTTCTTTGTTTAATGAAGGGATGAGTGTCCCTTCTAGGTGAGAACTTTAATAGGCAGCAAGAGATTCAGTGACATGGTCCCTTTGATGACCACGGTGGGAGCACGAATCAACATGTGCCCTATGGCTACTTGTGTGAGGCAGGGTTCTCTAGAAGAGCAGAACAAACAGTGGTGTGTGTGTGTGTGTGTGTGTGTGTGTGTGAGAGAGAGAGAGAGAGAGAGAGAGAGAGAGAAAGCATGTGTGTGTGTGAGTGCATGTATGCGTGTGTGTGTGTGTGTGTGTGAGTGCCTGTATGTGTGTGTACTCTATGGCTACTTGTGTGATGCAGGTTTTCTAGAAGAGTGGAAAAAACTGTATGTGTGTGCATGTGTGTGTGAGCATGTGTTTACATATGTGTGCATGTGTGTATGAGAGTGCACATGCATGTGTGCATACATGTGTGTGTGTGTGTGTGTGTGTGTGTGTGTGCATGTCTATATGTTGGCTTATACTCTAGGCTGGGTAATTTAACAGTGCCATATACACATCAGAGAGGCAATGAGAAGGTCCTTGCTCAGCCCAGGAAGCCCAGCAATCATAATGTGGCACAATGATATGGAAGCTCCTTGGAGAGCTACTAGCATTGAAATGCTTCCTGCAGATCAGCCCAAGAAACTAAGTCTCACAACAGGAAAGTGAATGAGGCAGCAACCACAGAAACTTGCTAAAAAAAAAAAAAAAAAA
>NC_034596.1:102107718-102125942 GCF_900095145.1 Mus pahari | reverse complement strand
GAGAGAGAGAGAGAGAGAGAGAGAGAGAAAGAAAGAAAGAAAGAAAGAAAGAAAGAAAGAAAGAAAGAAAGAAAGAAAGAAAGAAAGAGAAAAAAGTGGGGAGGGAAGGCAGGTATATACATGGCACCATGCCCCCCCAACCTTGCCCTTCCTCCCCTACATCACTGTCCCACAGTCATTCCGCTCTGGACATGCCCCAACAAGTCTCAAAAGTCAAACTGACAACCTAAGCCCCGCCCCGAAAGACCATCCCAGGCCCCGAAAGACCATCCCAGGCCCCGAAAGACAGGGATGGGCTGAACTGCTGTCAACAGGCAGAGTGGGGGGAAGCTCCCTGAGGGTCACTGTGGAGTATTGCAGCGCATCCTGACTGATGCTGATGCAGCCCATCCTGACTGATGCTGATGCAGCCCAACCTGACTGATGTTGTCACCATGGCATCTGGGAGTCTGAGCTCAGGAGGAATCCCCACTCCTCCCAGTTACTGGGGACTTCTCTTTGCAGACACCAGAGATACTGTCTCGGGACAATGGAGACCTTTTTCTCGAGCTCTTTCCCAGTTGGCTCTGCCACAGGGAAGCAAAAAAAAAAAAAAAAACCCAGACATGAAGTCATCACTTGTTTGCAGCGAGAAAGCGAGAAAGAAAGCCATGGCAGTATTGTGTTTGCCCTATTAAGGATCATTTTCTCATTACAATTTCCCCTCCTAATTGCTAATTTTTCCAGTTTTTCCCAAAGCCATTCTACTTCCGCTTGGTCCCCCTCCCCCACAAGGGCTGGTGCTTCGAGAAACTGCCACAGATGGACCAGAGAGACACACACATGCTTGTTTTTAATTTACTTGGAATCCTCTTTTTGCTTGGTGCTACTGGGACGGGCAGCTGCCAGGCTCTTCTGGCCACGTGGCTAGGGTCTCAGCCCTGAAGACTGGCCCTGTAGAGGGAGGTAGCGGTCCCAGTCCAAGTCCCGGCATCATTCCTAAGGGACTGACTTCTGAGGCTCGGAGGCACGCGGTCTTGAGTGTTGACCCGTGGACACAGTCCTTGACTGTGCACTCTGAGCCTTGCTTGGGGCTGATCCAGGGTACCAGCCAGGCCCCTGCTGCCCCTGTATGGGGAGGGGATATCTGTGAGCAGAAGCATGTGGACCAAGCCTGTTGCCACAGGTACAGCAGCAGAGCCACACAGTCCAGGAGTTTGTGTGTCTGTCTGTCTGTCTGTCCGTGTGTTGCTGTGTCTGGCCCAAAGGCTCCTTCTGCCTAGACTAGTGTGGAGTCCATCAGAGGAGACAGAAGCCTGCCCATGGCTCTGCCCTGGTTTCTCTCTGTGTGTGTGTGCACAGGTGTACACTTGCTCACAAGTGTGGAGGGCAGAGGTTAACTTGGCTTCTTCTGTCACTCTACAGCAGTGGTTCTCAACCTTCCTAATGCTTCCTAATGCTTCGGCCCTTTAACGCAGTTCCTGTGCTGTGGCGACCCCAACCATAGAATTATTTCTATTGTTTCCAGTACTGTTATGAATCAAAATGTAAATGTCTGATAGGTGACCCCTATGAAAGGATTATTCGAACCCCAGAGGGGTTACAACCCACTGCAGCTCTACCTTGTTGTTTAGGTTGTATGTGTGAGTGTGTGAATGCGTGTGTGAGAGTGTGTGTGTGTGTGTGTGTGTGTGTGTGTGTGTGTGTGTGTGTGTGTGTGTGCATTCCACGGTGGTCAGAGCCCAGAGCCAATTTTTGGGAGTTGGCTCTCCCCTACCGTGTGGGACCCAGGGATGGAATTCATGTCGTCAGGCTTGTTGTTGGCATGCGTCTTTACCCACTGAGCCAACTTGCCAGCTCTCTACTTTATTTTTTCAATGCAAGGTTTCTTACTGAGCTTGAAGCTCAAGGATTCATCTAGAAGAAGGAGCCAGAAATGCGGAGACATCCTCCCGTCTCAGCTTTCCCTGTGCTGGCATTACAGGTGTGCTTGCCACGGTACCCAGCTCTTTTATGTGGGTGCTGGGACTTGAACTCAGGTCTGTGTATTTACAGGGCAAACACCTTCCATCCTACCTCTGAGAAGGTCTGCAGCAGATGTACCTCTCCTATAGTTCGTGCTTCCTGAAACCCAACTGTGGTTTAGTCCCTGCTGTGACATTGAAGTACCTTTCTTTACAGGGCATCTAGCAGCGGAGCCTTCAGGAGAGAGGGGTACGGTCACCTGAGTAGGGCCTGTGATTGGATCTGAAGCTTTATTTAGTTTATTTTGTTTGTTTTGTTTTGTTTTTTTGAGACGGGTTTCTCCGTGTAGCCCTGGCTGCCTTGCCTTGAACTCACAGAGATCTGCCTACTTCTGCCTCCCAAGTGCTAGGATTAAGGATGTGCGCCTCCACTGCCCGGCAGATCTGAAGCTTTAAAAGAAGAGGGAGAGACGTCATTCTTGGCTACTCATACCAGTAATCCCAGCATTTGTGAGGCAGAGGCAGGAGGATTGCCACAAGTTCAAGATCAGCCTGGACTACAGGTTCAAACAAAACAAGAAAAACAGGAGAAACCCAAAGAGACATATGAGCATGCTACACTTCCTATCCAGGATGCTCTCTGCTGCCTTTACAAGCATCCCCCATCAATGGTCCCCAATGCTTGGACCATAACCATGAGTCAGAATGAACCTCTTTTCTTCCTACACCGCCTATAGTACTGTATCTCTATGGCTCTTCTCCTAAATTTATGATCTCTTCTTTATTATTGTTATACACACATATGTATACACACATACACACACTCACATGCATGAGCACACACACACACACTCACACACGTGAGCACACACACACACACAGAGGCTACTGAGTTTATTTAGCTTTGCATATATGATGTGTGTCCAAAGCTGACCACTTAGGATTGGATAACTGTCATGGGAACTGAGCCCTGGAGGAAATGGGTCTCTCTCTCTCAGCAGGCACCGACACCCTGTGGTTCCTCTTCATCAAGGCATGGAACCACTGAAATTTTACTTGTCTGCATTGATGTTATCGACCTCTGTCGTCCCATTTCTGGGTTTGCTCAGGAGGCTGTGGTGCTCTGAGTTGGTGGGGTGTCTATGATTCTTCAGAGCATTGCTGGATAGACAGCTCTGTTTGGGAAAGGCCTCACGAGGCAGAAGTCTGCAGACTCATGGCTTGTATCGCATCATGTATCAAGGTCACCTCCACTGGTCAGCATCAGGGGCCTCCAAAGTTGGCTTCTGGAAGCTCTATATCTAGGAAACTCTGGGTCAGCGTTAGTCCACGCTGCCTCTCACTTTACTGGCTGTCTGTTTTCTTCGCTGGGCTAATGGTGACTGTCATTTCCTGGTGTGACCGTGTCTTTAGTAGGCTCCATGAACATGAGGGCCTGCTCTGCCTGGCTCTGTGCCTGAAGAGTCCAGGCCAGAGCCCAGCACCCCAGGGACCTGACAGGATACAAGAAGTGAATACAGGACAGTTCTCCAGAGTCTGGGGTGTTTCTTGACAACTCTTCATTTCATGATGTTCCAATGATCACTATCACTTTATCCTCGACTACCTGAGAGGTCAGGACTTCTGGCTTAGAGTTAGAAAATCGGAGCTTGCCATCTGAAGGCGTGCCATCATTGTGGAAGCTATCAGCCGCATGCACTTATTTAAATGAAAGCTAATTTAAGTGAAATAAAATGTGGATCTTGGCTTTCCCCAGTCCTTCCCTTGTTCGGGTTAAAATCTCACAAGTTCTGTGGGCAGTGGTGGCCGGCAGCTTCTGTCTTGGCTCTCGTGGTGTGAGATGCTTTTGACCAGGTAGCCGCTGTGATGTGCCAGGGTGTGCTATAGGAAGTGTCACTGCATGGTCACATGGGCAGAGGAGAACCGACAGTCATATTTCTCTGACTTCTGGTCCAGGGTGTTTTCCTGGGTCCCCTGGATGGTTTCCGGTGCCCAAGGGAGGAGGGGAGCTTCACTTCTCTTCTCTAGGCCAAGTTTGGCCGACTTTTGGACTTTCTCTGGCTCTGGACCTAGGCCTGTGTCTCAGCGAGTCAGTTCCACTCTTCTGGTCACCATCCACAGACCCTCCATCCCTGGAGGCTCACGTAGCAATGCTGGCCTTGCACCCTCTGTGGCAAGTTTACTTTTTAGGGCTCCTCCTCCCCTGGGATCCGGCACTCCGGGTTTGCCCACTCGGAGGGTTGCTGCGAGGAAGAACCTGTGGAGAAGCAAAGGGAGGAAGGAGGGTTTCTTCTGGCTCACAGGTTGATGCAGCTGACAACATGGCTACCAGCAAGCAAGACAGGATCACTCAGTGAGCTCACTTTACTACATATGGATTTGGAGATGAGTCCACAGCTGGCCTGAACTCTCTATGTAGACCAGGCTGGCCTCAGACTCATAAGGGTCTACCTGCTTCTGCCTCTTAAGTTCTGGGATGAGAGGTGTGCCCCACCACACCCTGCAGGGCTTTCTTCTTCTGCCCCCTCAGGATAGGGAGTCCTGATTCTCTCCCAGGAGCAGGGCGGACTGTCACTTCCACATACATAGTGGGTGTAGTAGACTTGCAGTGAGGTTCAGCTGCTTCTGAAATAAACTGGAAAGCCATGGCTCTTGTCCATGTAATTTGTTTTATGGATGTTGTCTTAGGTTGAATGCCCATGTCCCCCATACAGTGGCCTCTCTTCTCAGGTGATGATACGTGTGTGTGTGTGTGTGTGTGTGTGTGTGTGTATAGTATCTGTGTATGTAAAGTGTGTGTTTATATGTGATGTGTATGCATGTGTGTATGTGTGTGCGTGCATACATGTATGTGTCCCTGTGTTATGTGGTATGTGTGTGTATGTGCTGCATATGTGTAGTACTCATGTATGTGCGGTATGTATATATGTATAATGTGCATGCATGTGTGTGTATGTATGTGTGATGTGTGTACATGCATACATTTGTGTGTCTCTGTGTGTATGTGGTATGTGTGGTGTGTGTAGTATGTGTGTATGTGTGGTATGTGCATATGTATGATGTACATGCATGTGTGTATGTATGTGATGTGTGTGTGCTTACATGTGTGTCTCTGTGTGTATGTGGCATGTGTGTGTGCATACATGTGTGTGTCGGTGTGTATGTGGTATATGCAGTGTGTGTGTAGTATGTGTGTATGTGATGTGTGTGCATACGTACAAGTATGCCTATGTATGTGTGATGTGTGTGTGCATACATGTGTCTGCCTCTGTGTGTATGTGGTGTGTGTGTGTATGTGGTATATGTACATGTGTGCTTTTGGTACACATGTACATATGTGTGCCCCCGTTCTGAGAGCAAAGCCCTAACTTGTGGATTAACACTCTTGTGGAAGTGCCATCCAACTTTCTTTCTTTTTCTTAATATTAAATTCACTTATTAATGCTATTTTATCTTATAGCATTAAAAAGCAAACCATTAAATCAAAGAAATGTTAGAAAGATATAATTCTAGGCTCTGTCTTAGTAAAGACAGATTTCTATATACAGAGGTCAGGATGGCTGGGTGTCCCAGGATAGACCACAGAATGAAGGCAGAGCCTGCCCTCCCTGGGCTCTGAGGTTACAGGCCCTGGGTCTTGGGCTTCTCGCTTTGCCATGGAGGGAGGTCAGTGCCTGTTGGTGGCAGGCCACCCGGTCTAAAGTATTTTGATTGAACCCTGAACATGCAAAGGCACCATGAAGCTCAGTGATGGCAGGGTCTTTGACCAAGTTCAGAGGAGTGCTCTGCTCCCATCTCAGGGTCTCGGGAAGATCGGTTAAGAAGACCATCTTTCCCTCTCAACCGCAGGACACCCTGTGAGCGATCTTACCCTTCTTGGGGTTGTGCTGAGCCTAACTAGATGGGGAAAGGTGTGGGAGTATGCTCCTGAGAGATATGGGAGGCTCCATCTGGCTGGGAGGCATCCACAGGTCAGCTGACACATTCAGCATCCATTCTTCTTTCTGTCTCAAGTGTCAAATTTTCTCTTCTGCGCTCCCCTCCCCCACCTTGGCCTCTTCATTTCTAGGTCAACTTTGGCTCATTGCCATAGCTTCCTGTCTGTCTGCTCTACCGGCCACTTCCCACGGCTCCTTTCCAAAAGCCAGGATGTCCCTGCTGTAACCTACACAGGACCTCAGCTCCCTGGGACAGCAGGACTGATGCTGGGCAGGAGGAGGTCTAAGAACGCATCCTTAGGAACGATTTTAAGGCTGGACATGCCATGTGGGTTGATTAAGAGCGTATACCAGTACCACAGAAGGAAGACCACATGTGTGAGTGTTCTGGCTGCCCTACTTGCCCCTGAGCCTTTAGTCCTCGGGTGACCCTTGGGCTTTCGCAGTCTGACTTGCTGCCTCCAAGGTCTTTCCCCTTGCTGTCCCCACACCCTCCACACAAGTGATCATTTTCTTCACCTCTTTCCTCCATCCGAAGTCTTCTGTACGGGGCTCCGCCCACTCTGTACGTCCACAGACACCCTATCCTCCCTGTCTCAACTCCTGTCACCTGTCTCAGGCAATTTAGGGGGTGTGTTATCCTCTGCTTTCAGCATGTAGATGTGTGTGCAGTGATATTATCATCCCGCGAGGTCAGAAGTGGCGTGGGTCAGCACTGAGTGGGGCTTCTGTGGGTAGAAGGGAAGAACACAGGAGGCGCACAGCTGGACTGTGGAAATAACTGAAGGTGCCTTGGGGCGTTTCTCCTACCCCCGCCTGCGGTTCTTCCTTGGCTGGCAACATTGTTTCTTTACAGAGCACTCCACTTTCCTCAGTTGGCAGCAGACAGGGCATGTGCAGCTTCTGGGGGGCTTTGCTGGGCCACGTGCGATAGAAGCTCCCTGTGACTCAATCCCCAGAGGCTAGAGGCAGTGTGCCCCAGAGCAGGTGACTCCAGGCCTGACTACGGAAAGGACTTTCTAGGTACAGAGGATGAGTCAGGGCTTCAGTTACAGGATGGCCGAGAATACCAGGCCACTTCTCACTTCCTCTACAGGCAAATGCAGTTCAGGGTTCCTGTCCAGGGATGCTGGGGAGGGAGTGGGGGGGTAGTGTGGATGGCAAGGACTGGTTTCAGCGAGTGGGTTCTGAGAGTCTTCTGGATAATAGATAAGTACCAGAGGTGTCCTTCCATGCACCCCATGGTGACACTTCTACATGCAAAGATGCCGAATTCACTTACAGTTACCCAGCTACTGACAACCGGCTAGCAGCTATCGAACCCTGGGAGCCAGGCGTGATTCTCCATCCCTCACCCTGAGGAGACATTATTCTTAACTCCGGTCCTGTACAGACCAGAGAAATGAAGCACAGAGAAGCTAGCTTACTTTCCCAAGTTCACGCAGGTGGCCCACTCTGGGTTCACACCAGGCCTCTGTGGCCTCCCGGCCCTTACCCCTAAGACAGCAAGCACTGCGCGGCCTTTCAGGACGTCAGGAAGGCGGCTGTGTGAAGGAGAGAGCCTTGCCTTCATGTTTCTAGTGCCCTGGAGTTTTCTCTGCCTCCGTATGTTAAAAAGAAAGAAAACAATGTAACGACAACAACACAGAGAAACTTAGATCATTTTGGAAAAAAAAAATACAAAAAAAAGTCTGACTTATGTGAAATTTAATTTAATTTATTTTTATACCAGCAGCTGTCAGTTCAAAGAACAACAACAAAGTAACCATCTGCGCTTAATTTCATCAATCCACTGTCGATGGTCACGTGAGCAGGGCTTTTGGACTGAGGCAGAGCACGTGGCCTGCGTCTCAGCCCACCTCCCCACCCCACCCCCCAGGTCCTCTGTCCAGCCGGAAGGAGAGCTGGTGGGCAGATTTAGGGGTGGAGAGATTTGGCACCGGGAGGAAACGCGCAGTACTGTTCAGATAGTAACCCCTGATCCTTTCCTTTGTTTGGTCTCACGGTGCCATTGTGGGTGGGCATCTGAGTCCTGCTGAACAGGTGGGGTAACCCAGTCTCAAAGGCTCCTTCATCTAAGCAGACAGAATCAGACCCTGGTTGTTTACTTCCTAAATATACATTCTTATGGACACACTGTATGTGGACCCTTCGGAGTGCCTCTGAGCTTTGAAAAAATGAAAAGAAAAGAAGAAGAAGAANAAGAAGAAGAAGAAGAAGAAGAAGAAGAAGAAGAAGAAGAAGAAGAAGAAGAAGAAGAAGAAGAAGAAGAAGAAGAAGAAGAAGAAGAAGAAAGTCCGTGGGGTCAGAGGGTTTGTTATACTGGGAACCTATAAGTATCTAGTGAGACCCAGCTGAGGTTTGCAATCCCAGCACCAGGAAGGCATCAACAGGACCATTGGGAATTCAAACCTGTTTCTGTCTACACAGTGAGCTTAGGATCAGCCTGCATATGACCCTATTTCAAACTCAGCAAAGCAACTGCAGAGAGAGAGAGAGAGAGAGAGAGAGAGAGAGAGAGAGAGGAGAAAACCAACTGAAGAGTGAGCACAGCCTTCTAGCAACAGGGTGACTCCAACTAAGCTGTACCCAGGTTACTGCTGACCTCCAAGTAGGAAGGGGCAGCCTTCGCTGCTTAAGGGCAGCACTTCTGGGGCTTCCTTTCCAAATGCATCTGTGGTGGACAGTTCTTGTGCCTGGTGGCTGCTGCCTTCCTTTCTAACATACATGCCCTGACCCAAGATTCACTCACAGAGGGAACTTGACTACAGTGAACCACATCCCTCTTAAATGATGCCCAGTCTTCCCAGAGGTAAGGAGCTCTGCCAAACCTGGAAAACACTGTTCCAGAGAAAAGACCTCACCTTCAGGGCTAACCTCAGAACACTAGAGCTTAGCCATGCCTTATGGCACGCTAAGACACGGACTTCCAAAGGCACGCACGGGGTCAGCTATGGGACTGGCCTGGAGTGAAGGTCTTAAACCACCTTCTACCCCTTCCCAAGGTGCAGCCTCTGACTTTGGCTGTCCTTCATGGCCAGCTTGTCACCGACCACAGTAGCCTACCCTCTCTGAAGTGCACTACGGTTCTGAAGTTCTCCAGGAGTTGCTGCCATAGATTCAGGGAACAGACACTAGGTTTGAGAGGACCCAGTTCCACGGCAGTACTGAGGAGGGTGTGGCTTGGGCAGAGCCTTCCTCACCTTTAGCAAAAGACAACTCGCAGCACCCAGGAGTCTCTGGAGGGCCTCCTGGCAAATCCTGGCTCCGTTTACTGTGGAGGGATGAGAAGCAGGAGCGAGCGAGTCAGAAATACAGATCAAGAGAGTTACATTTTTCGATTTGCCATATTAAAGAGAAGGGGGGGGGGGNGATGCTTGCCAATTGGCTTGTCATCTTCTCATTAAATAACAGATGGCGGCTGAGTCATTGCTCCGCCAGCCGGGACGCTGCTGGTCTGCTGGCTCCCTTGCTGGGGCCCAGCCACTCAGGACGTGGGGGCCTGTGGGGGGCAGAGGAGGAGGAAGCCTCACTTCTACCCCCTCCTCCCAGCCTCCTCCTCTCCCCAACATGCCAGCTCTGAAATCCTGAATAACCCACCCACTCTGTTTATTGTACACTACAAAGGCCAGACCTAATCAGGGAGTTTGAAATAGGCAAGAAACCAGTCCATGAGATCATGAGGTTAGTGTTATTGATGAGGGGATCCAAGAACTCAGGTGAGCAAGACCAGGCTCAATGCAGACCTGGGGTTAGGGCTTTTCCCTCCAGGGACTCCCTAGAGAAGCCAGTCTGGAAGATGACTGTGGTTTTCTGTGCTGTGAGATCTCTTGCTTCCTCTCTCTTCCTTCTTCACACTCTGCTTCCAATCGCCCTTCTCACACACCCCTCGTCATATACCTGGAGGCCCCTACCTGACAAGCCCAGGTAGGCTGAGACCCTCCTTCAGGAGCTGGGTTCAACAGCGGTGACCTTGTGGCCAGTAGGCAGTTGGTGCGTTGTCTCTACATTGCTACTTTTTGGGTCCCAGAATATAGACCCGGTGCTGTGGTCACATCCTGTGGACTCTGTACATTACATTCTGTTCCATGGAGCTTGTGACTGGCAGATGCTCACCCTGAGGTACAGCCTATGTCTGTGTTCCCTGGGCATGAATTTGAGTTTGGTGAGGGAGGGGGTCATTATATGATGGGCTGGTGACTTCAAATAAGCTCTCTCTTTTCTCTCTCTCTCTCTCTCTCTCTCTCTCTCTCTCTCTCTCTCTCTCTCTCTCTTGAGCATGCACAGGCACAGATATAGTTGTATGCATGTCTAGAGGCCAGAAGACAGCTTTGGATATTAGTCTTTGGGGTTTTGTTTGTTTGTTTGTTTGTTTGTTTCAAGATAAGGTTTCTCTGTGTAGCCTTGGCTGTTCTGGAACTTGCTCTGTAGATAGCCTTGAACTCACAGAGATTCACCTGCTTTGGTCTCCTGATCGCTGAGATTAAAAGTGTGCCCCCTCACCGCCTGGCTGTGGACATTATCCTTTAGAAATACCATCCACCCTCTTTGAAACAGAGGCTCCCATGGGCTTTGGTGATCAATATTTAGACTGGTTGGCCCGTGAGGTCCAGAAATCCTCCTGTCTCAGCTTCTCCAGGGCTGAGATTACAGGTATGTGTCCCTATGTGTCCCGACTATGGGCATTTCCATGCAGATTTTCCGTGTCACACTGGGGACCTTGTGCTCAAGGGGGGGGGTGTTTTATGTGTTGGGACCTCTCCCCAGCCTGAATGACATCCCTTTTAATGAGCAATAAGGACCATCTGAATTCTCAACCCATACTCTCCCAACTCCCTTCAGGTACATCCCAGGCTCATTTTAGACTATGCCTGAAAGCTGAGAGGTCTCATCTCATCAGGACTCTGGGGCTCTAAGACACAAAAGCTCCAGCCCTGGCCTCTGTCAGGTTGCAATAGAATACTGCACCATGATTCAGGCAGCCTCCTCACCAACCGTGGCATAGATTCCGGGGTCAATCCAGACTAAGTGAACCAAGGTAAGCTTTGAAGACCCGCCTGCGCTCTAGCCTGTCAGGTATCTGTGCTTTATGGAAGTGATGGAGCTGATGGTTAATTTTAATGCTCAGCTTTACGCAATCTGCCGTCACTGGGAGGAGAGTGTCCTATGGGACTGCCAGGACAGGTTGGCCTATGGGGGACAGCTTTACATCCATTAATGTCTAAAATTGGCCGGTGCCAGTCGTTCCCCTTGGCTTGGGTCCCACATTCTATAAAAACGGAGGAAGTGAGCCAGGACCAGCATGCATCATTCCTCCCTCTGCTCTTGACTGTGGCTGTGGTGTGACCAGCCGCCTCACGCTCCTGCATTGACTTCCCTGCTATGGCCCACGATGCCTGGAACTGTGAGCTGAAATAAACCCTTTCTCCATTGTCAGGGTGTTTTTATCCCAGCAGTAGAACTGAAGCTGAGGCAGAAACCATGACTTTTGTCTATCTATCTATCTATCTATCTATCTATCTATCTATCTATCTATCTAAAATTTAAAAATTATTCACTGGGTCTGCAGAGATGGTTCAGCTATTAAGAGTGTGCACTGCTCTTACAAAACCCATTTGATGCCCAGCACCCACACTGGGTTCCTCACAATTGCCTGTAACTCCAGCTCCAGGTGATCAGACAGCATGTGCTGGCCTTCAAGGGCACTGCACTCACATGCATAAACAGGCATACACACACACACACAAACACACATGTACACACTGACACATACATATACACACATACATACACATCTGCACACATGCACACAGACACATACATACACACACATACATACACATATGCACACATGCACACAGACACATACATACACACACATACACCCATATGCATATACATACACACATGTACACACATTTCAAAATAAAAAAAAAATCTTAATTAAAAATGTATCATAGTTGTGCATATGTATGATGTGGGGGCCAGACACGTGCCACAGTCTGTGTGCAGCGGTCAGGGGACAATTTTATGGAGTCAGATCTCTCCATTCACCTTTGTACAGGTCCCGGGGATTGAACTCAGGCCTCAGGCTTGGGTAGCAAGCGCCTTTACTAGCTGAGCCATTTCACTGGGCAGGAACCATGGCCTTTGAAATATCAACTCTTTAGTCAATGCCTGGGTTCTCTTGTACGCAGCGTGGGGGTCAGGCCTCACCACCTGAGCTCAGGAGAGTGAGTCCACAAGGAGGCCTCAGACCTGACCAGAGGGTCTTGGCCCAGGTCATGAGTGCCCAGAGAGGGAATGGCGAGTGTCTGGGTCTCCAGCCTCCCTCCTGAGAATGGATGCAGGGACCTGGGGCTTCAGCTGCTACTGCTTTTCATGGCAATGTTCTGCTCCATGCCTCCAAGGATGCGTGGTGAGCTGTGGCTGGCCCTGCCTGTCCTCAGCTGGAAATGGGCAGTAAGTAGCCTCCCAGCCCTCCGGCCCCGGAGTTCCTGTCTGACCTGAAACTCCAGGCTGTCTGCCCCGACCTTTTCCACTCCTCTTGTCTGCAGGATGAATTACGAAATTCTTTGCATTTTTTTGTATGTGTGTGTGTGTGCAGAACATCTGGTCTGGTTGATCTAAACCCCTGATGAATGGGCTCCCAGGTCTCTTCCTGTCTATACTCCCTGGCCCTGTACTTCCCACCTGTTTGAAATTAATATTCCTGGGTATAAATTGTGATGTGTCCTGTGGCTCTGACATGACCTGGCTTTCCTCTTGACAGCCTCGCTGTGCAAGCAGGCCAGCAGACGGGGCGGACGAGTGTCTTGATGGCTCTGGATGCTGGGTAGGTCCTAGGATATCAGCTGACTGCCCTCTGGTGTCCCAGCATCCTCCCGCCACCCTGATGTTTGCTAGACACCCTGGGCTTACCACATCAGAAAAGTCATCCCCATTCTTATGCCTGCTTCTTTAGGCTTTCTAAGATGCTCCCCAATATCCATCTAAGTCAGCACAGGGCCTATGCCTCTCTACCCCCTCGCCCTCCACCCCCACACCCTGGAGTGATCCAGAATCTTCCCTCTTGTGTTTACCCCACCCCCACTCCTGTTTGCCAAGCTGTTGAAAGGACTCTTTGATTCCCTTGTCTCTAAACGCCTCTCTCAGCCGTGCTGCAGATGGCCGTCGGAGTCATCTTCCTGTGGCACAAATCTAATCATGCCTCCCTCTGGCTGTCCTTTGTCCTAGGGATGGAACCTCTGCTTGGAGACTGCTTACAGGGTCCTCCCAGCCAGCCAGGGGTAGTCCTCTATCCTGCCTGCTTCCTGCTGGCTCCCTACCATAGGGAAGAAGTACTCTCCCTGCCCTGCTTTGGAATGTCCTACCTGCCCTTGGGTTCCAGTGACTTCAGGCACCCCTCCCAGGCTGGAGCATGTCTTTCCTTATCAATGTCTGGCACAGCAGTCCTCCCGTTACAGGTTATTGCAGATACCCAACAGTTGTCCCAAACCTACGAATGGCTATGGGAGAGATCCATATGGAATGGAAGAGATAAGCAATGTATGCTTCGCATGTTCTAAGTGTCAGTCACTGGCCTACACACGTGTATACTTATATGTACACACAATACAACACAGAACACTTGACTGGATCTGTTCCAGCCTGCTGGGACACAAAGGATTTCTGGTTTCAATGTGTCCATGCTGTATACACTACCCACCCAACAGTCTCACTGCTGGATGGCACAGGGTGGCCGGGATCAGATGGCCCTTACTCTGGAGTATGTGGGGGTTGTCTGTGTTAGTCTGTGTCATTCGTAAGGCCTATGTCATTCGCATCACCTCAGCTCATGCAGGCCGTCACCTAGGACCATCACATGTCAGTGACAGTACACTTAGCTACCTGGAGAGTGATATGCAGATACACACACACATAGACACACACACAGACACACACATAGACACACACAGACACACATACAGACACACACAGACACACACACAGACACACAGACACACACACATATTCACACAGAGACACACATAACACACAGACACACACATACACACATAAACACACAGACACCCACACAGATACGCCCACAGAGACAGACATATACACAAACATACACAGACATGCACACACATGGACACACACTTTTACACATAGACACACAGACATACAGACACACACACACATACATATATACACATATACACACACAGAGACACATACACACAGACATGTACAGTGTCTATTGGGGTTTCTTCATCCAGCTGTACAGATTCCATTTTGATTATAGCAACAGCTGGCGTTACCCTAAACCAAGGGTCAGCAAACCACACCCAGCCCACGCCTGCCTTTATAGATCAAGTTCTACTGGAATGAACACATGTCCCTGCATTCACACATTGTCCACGGTGACTGTCAAACTGCAATGGCAGAGCTGAGTAGCTGTGACAGAGACTTGTGACCCACAAAGCTGAGGATATTTACCTGATAGGAAATGCTTATCAGAGGGAGCTCTGAACAAAACACAGCTTCCAGTACTAGCTATGGCCAGGGCTCTGCTCCTAGGGACCATGAACTCAGAGCAGCAAGGCTGTCTTTCTCACTTGCATAAAACTCCGGGTCAAAAGAGAATGGTTTCCCTATGCTCTGCAGACTGTTGTGTTGCCTAGTGATCAGTTGCTGGATAACATAGGTGCCTGGGTAAATGCCCGTTGCCAGCTTGATTAGATTAAGAAGCACCTTGATAGAGCTGGCATTAATGAGACACACCCTTGGGTGTATCTTTGAGGGCATTTGGTGAAATAATTAACTGAATGAGGAGGACAGAGGCCCTGAATGTGGCCGGCCCCATTCCCTGGGCTGGCCTCCTGGGCTGAATAAAAAAGGAAAAGAAGAAATCGGCTGCGTGGCGGCATCCCCATTTCTCTGCTCACTGTTTTGCCGAGATGTGGGCAAGCAGCTTCACGTTCCCACTGCTATAGAGCCACCCTGGTCGCACAGAGTGTCCCATGGGTGAGGTAACCATGGTGGACCCCACTGAAAGCCACATGACCACCAAATGTCACAAGACCCTGAAACAATCTCAGGGTGTTCTACAGAGTCTGTCCCCTCTTGCACCTCAGAGAACAGAGCTCAGAGTGAAAGTGATTGCACCGGGTAAATGGGGGGGGGGGATGGGATGGGTAAAAATGGACAGATGGCTTTGGACAAGGTGTCTTTCCTCCCACCTAGAATGCTTTACAGTTCAGGAGAGCTGAGCTGTATAAACAAAGGCTCTAAAGCCAAGGTGAGCCAGACAGGGGCTGCCTGGAGACAGTTCTTCATTAGATTCAGTCGAAAAACCAAAAGAAAAAAAAAAAAAAAAAAAGAGTTGCCTTGGTCACGGTATCTGTTCACAGCAGTAAAACTCTAACTAAGATGGGGCAGACCTTCCTGGTTCAACCACAGTGGAAGTCTGTCCCTGATCTGTCACTCAGAGTGGATTAATGCTTGGTTTGCCTTTATTGAGGCTCTGTGGCCTCCTTAGGCTCCGTGCACACACGGAGTGGCCAAGAGTCCTAGGCTCTGTACCTCAGGGCACTGTCTCTTTCTGTGTCTCACTCAGGAAGATCATGCCACAGGCATGCGGTAATTCCTGTTCCTCACGTTCAGCTCAGTTCCCCCAGTAGAAAGCAGTCCAGGCCACACAGACCAAGTCCAACATTCACACATACAACTGTTTCTTTCTTTGCCACCCAGTCAACATGTATACTTGACACACATCTTTTCCAGTCTTGAACTCGGTCAGGATCAAAGCTCCTCTTTCCTGAAGGCCCCTGAGTAATTCATACTTCCCTTCCTAAAGCTCTGGTCATGAACAAAGAGCTTGGGGTGTGGACTTTATTAAAGCCCCGGGACTGCATCTCCATCAGAGGGTCTCAGTCACACTCCCTGAGGCTGGAGGTCTGTGTGGCAGCCGTTCTAGAAGCTTGGTCCTACAGCCCAATCACTGGTACTTACAAGGGCATCTTTTTAGATTTTCTTTTTTAAAACTTTTTAAAATTATTTTTAATTATGGGTATGCGTGTATTGGGGTATGAGAGTGCATGTCTGCAGAGGCCTGGGTCACTGGATCCCCTGGAGCCGGAGTTACAGATGGTTGTGAGCCATCTGATGTGCGTGCTGGGAATTGAACTCAGATCCTCTGGAAGAGCAGTACATGCTCTTAACCACTGAGCCATCTCTCCAGCCATAGATTTTCCTGTTTGGAACAGAGTGACTGAATGAGGAAGTGTCCCCAGAAACTCAGGGGTCCCAGTCAAGATCTGCTCTTCTTCCTCATGACCCCCCCCCCGAAGTCCCCTGAGCATCTCTTGCCAGCTGAACTTACATGGGGCCATCATATATTTCCCTTGCAACCAATGAAGAACATGCAGAAATGTCCTGCAGCACTTCCAGGAAGTCCCCCATAGAAAGCAGGGATGTCTTCTTTTAACCCTTTCTCTCCTCTGCCACTTGGAGTGTGAATGTAATGGTTGGAAACAGCAGCAGTCTTAAAGGCACATGTGCCATGCTCTAGTAATGGTGACTCAGTAAGGTAGAAAGAGCCAAGGTCCTGATGTCCCCAAGTCCTTCATATTGAAGGTGATACATCTCTACCAGTGTCATGTTCTAGAGCAAAACATTTCTTTCACATTTGAGGTTGCATGGGGAATTCAATCATGGGTGACTGTACTCCATCCTAGCTTATGCATCATGCAAGCTGATTGACTAAAGACTTTAAAAAACATATTTCTGCAGTAGTGCACACACGTGTGTGTGTGTGTGTGTGTGTGTGTGTGTGTGTGTGTGTGTGTGCCTACCACTCAGAGTGTATACAAGTCAGAGATCAGCAACTTGTGGGAGTTTTTGTTTTGTTTCATTTTGTCTTTTGTTGTGTAGGTTCCGGGGATTGAACTCAGGTCATAAGGCTTGACAGCAAGCGCCTCTACCCACCGACCCAAGCGAATTTATTTCTAGAGAAGAAGGGCATTGCAGGCTTCATGGTTCCCTCCCCTGTGGCAGCTGGAGAACCTGTCTTCTCTGAGGCACATGCAGATCCCTGTGTGGCTACAATCTGCTAATCCATCTGCTTTTCAGAGGAAAGAGAAGTGGTTAACATGGCAGTGACAGAGACTCAAAGCTGGATTGAAGGGGCTCTCCCAGAGTTACAGGGGCATGGGGTACTGAGAGGTCACCAAGAGGAGACCCACGTGCACGAGAATGCACGGTACTCAGAAGCCTGTCTAGATGAGGATCTGCCAGGGCATGGCTTGCCCAGGGAACCAACACTGAAGGTCTGCCCAGCTCCACACTGTGTCTTTCAGTGGAGGAAGAATCAGCTAAAACCACACAGCAAGATTCTCCCTACCCCAAAGTATCCAAGGTCATCACGTCCCCCCTCCCCACCCTATAAAGCACACTCATTATGGACAGATTCACATGCTGAGGTGAAATCTGGAAGCTGTATTAGCCGTGGGGGAAACATCTGCTTAAAAAAAGCTCTCCCCGAGAACAGAGATGGAAAGGAACGGCAGATGAATACAGTGTTAGGAGAAGACAGCACAGGAAGCAGAGACTGCGGGGCGGGGGTGGTGGTGATGGAGGGGGCAAGTCCTCTTGAGGTATGTATGTGCCTGGTAAATATGTACTGGGCTCGGGAGAGACCCTAGTGGTTAAGAACACTTGCTGTTCTTGCAGGAGACCCAAGTTAGGTCCCTAGCACCCACATCACTCAGCTTATAACCCCCTGTAACTCTAGATCCAGGGAGCATGGCACCCTCTTTTGGCCTCTGTGAACACTGCACTCACATACACATACCCACACTCAGATGCACAGACATAATTAAAAGTAAATGAGTTTAAAGAAACCATATTGGGAAGTTCGAATGAAAAAAAAAAAAAGCAAACAAACCATGTTTTTGAATGTACTTTTTAACTAGATTTCAACCCAAGGAAGAAAAGAGTAATATAATAGTATGCTTTACAAACTCAAATGTTCTAAATCAAAAACTATTAGACATATTTGGAGTGACAGGAATTCACGGTGAGCTTGATATGCTAAGTGAAAGGAAGTCAGTACAGCAGCACCTTATCTTCAATTATCAGTGATGCTGACCAGGAACTCAAAATTAGGTCTCAAAAATCCTACTGACTCACACACACACACACACACACACACACACACACACACACACACACGCTACAACTCACACACACATGTATACACACTACAACTTACACACACACACACACTACAACTCTCTCTCTCTCACACACACACATATATATACACACTACAATTATACACACACACACACATACA
>NC_034596.1:102073115-102104322 GCF_900095145.1 Mus pahari | reverse complement strand
AAAAAAAAAAAAAGGAGAAGAAAGTGCCCTAATAAAGTAATAGAGTCTAACTGGATATGATGGACGACAGCTGATTTGATTCAAACACTAAAGAAGCATCAATAACCCCACTCCGGTTAACTGGTTATTTGCTCTCATTTTCCTGAGTCTGGGTATCATATACCATGCAGTGGCTTTGAACTCCTGACCCTGTCGCCTCCGCCTCCCAGAATTGGGGTCATGTGCCTTTGCTACCATGTCTGGCTTGTGACTCCAGTTGAATAAATAAATAATAAATCCACATATATCAATAGTGCCACAAAAGGGATGTGATTGCCGAGAGCTTGTTTGTGAAATTGTGCTGTTATTCTGAAAATCCAAATGAAAGGGGACAATTATACGAAGCTCTGAGACTACCAAGTCATGATTTCTGTTCATGCTTGTTTTGCTTTGTTTCTGGGTGTTCAGACTGATCTCACTATGCTGCCCTGGCTGGCCCTGAGCTCACAGAGGTCTGTCTGGCTCAGCCTCCTTAGTGGTGATCTGCCCCTACCATGCCCAGCCCAGTGTTTCCGTTGATCTTTTTAGGTTAGCGCACAAAGTGCTGTTTCATCATGACGTCTTTATACACGCATGGTATTATACTTTGCAAAGCACCAGTACCCTTTGCTTAGGTATGATATCCACCGTTTTCCTCCCCCATACCCCTCCCCAACTTCTAACTGGTAAAAAACATTGACAAAATTATAGAAACATTAAATTTTTCATTTAAAAAAATCCACAAACTTTCAAAAGGGCTTGCAAGATGATGGTTCAGTGTATAAAGGGGCTTGCCGCCAAAGCTGAAGACCTGAGTTTGAGCCCCAGAATTCACATGGTGGAAGGAGAGAGAAACGATTCCCAGAAGTTGACCTCTGACCTCTTCTGTACTACACCCACACAGGCGTAGACAGACAGACAGACAGATAGACACACACACACACACACACACACACACACACACTTTTCAGCTCTATGTAGTTATATAAATTATAACTTCTTCAAGATATGGGAAAGACCTAGAGCAGGCTGTGGAGATGTCTCACAGGGTAAGGTACTTGCTTCACAAGCATGTCAGGATGAGTTCAGATCTCAAACACTCATGTAAAAGCTGAGGTGTGTGTGTGTGTGTGTGTGTGTGTGTGTGTATTTGTGTCTGCCTGCTGTGTGATAGTCCTGCTATGTGTGTGTCTGCTGTGTGTTTGTGTCTGGTGTGTGTGTCTGCCTATTGTGTGTGTGTGTTTCTCTGTGTGTCTACCTGCTCTGTGTGTGTGTGGTATGTGTATGTGTGGTATGTGTGTGTGAGATATGTGTGGTACGTGTGTGTGAGAGAGACAAAGAGACATAGAGAGACAGAGACTGAGACAGAGAGTACATATCCCTGGGCTCTCCGGTCAGCCCCTTGCACACCCTCACACGTGTACACACGATGTCAGCCGCTTGCACACCCTCACATGTGTACACACAATGTCAGCTGTTTGCACACCCTCACATGTGTACGCATGATGTCAGACGCACAGATCCATCCACCAATGCAGTACAAAAAGTGTCCCCTGCACTGGATTGGTTCCTTCCCCAAGTATGGAATTCTAGATCCTGTCCTCAGGACCACATGAAAACAGTAGGTTGCTCCCCTCCTCCACTTGGTCCTGTCTTCTCTTCTACTGCCTCCTTCCCACTAATATTTAAATATCATGCTAATTTAACTCTCCTTGGTCCCCATGTTGGCCATCCCGAGGCCCCATCTTTCTCCCGCCCTTTACAGCTGGATCTGAGCTTTGACCCTTCTTCAGGTTCCACAAGCTGACCTGCTTCGTATCCAGCCCACTTATCACTTCTGAGTCTCAACCCACACTAAGTGATGTTCCCCTTCCCCGGGGATCAAAGCTCTGTCCGTCCTGTGAGCTTGCAGAACATGGGCAAGTGTGAGCGAGCGTTCTGGGCAGCCTGACCTTTGCAAACCCAGATGTTTCCGACCACAGACTCTGTGAAGCAGGCCAGCATGCTCTCCTGCCTGGGCTCTCAGTCAGGGAGCCTTCCTTGGTGGGCAGCCTGCTCCTGCTGGGGACTTGGGGACTCGGGGTTTTTCCTTGCACTGTGTCTGGTTTTAAGGGGAACACTAATCCCTCCTGCCCGGGTGACATTTTCCTATCCTACCAAGCATGGATCCTTTACAGAGTACAGAGCCCTGTGACCTGCTCATAACCACCTCACCCTACGGAGGCACAAGATGGTAACTCAGAGGTTTTCAGCGTCAGACATGCATCTCACAGAGATGGAAACAGTCGAGGTGAGACCAGAATGTGGCTCTTCTAGAGCTGGGTCGTGTCATTTCCGCTCACAAAGCTCCCATGGGATCTTCTCTTCGGGTCTGCTGTAGTGCCTTTACGCACCTGGGGTAGGTGGCGTCTGCCAGCAGGTGCTTTCCTTAGATCGGAGGCTCTGAAAAATCTCTGTGTTTTCCACATTCCTGCAACTCTTTTCCTTCCCCCTCTGGAGCTTTTCCAGCTTTGTATTCGGGGGTCCTGCCAAGAACCTTTCAAATGTTCCCCAAGAAAAGGCCAGACCCGCTCAGTGGGCTCTGCGGCTGGCCAGATCCCACCCTCTAACACGCTTCGTAGAAATAAAACACGGAGGTGACAAGCAGCTTGGAGAAGTTGAAATGTCAGCGCGACACCCTGAGTCTCCTGCGAGCATGGAACTCGCAGCTGGTAAAGGTTGCCCAGAAAGCAAACTGTTGGATGGGAGCGAGGGAGGTTCCTCGTCTGGGTGCTCTGAGCCAGGGGATCCAGGAGAAAGGGTTTCCGTGCCAGGAGCCCACCTGACTCAAGCAAGCCTGCACCAAGTGCCAGGAGACTTGGTCTGCTTCTCCATAGAGTTCCAGCCTGGCCAAGGCACTGGTAAGGCCTGGAAGCTCTTTCCTCACCTCTGAGGGACCTTCCTGGTAGCCCCCTGCCTGGCTTCTGCCTGACTGGCAGAATCCTTTTGCTCCTGACTATCAGTGTGAAGATGGCCTGTCTCGTCTCTTTACCCAGGGCCTGGCTAGGGGTTGGCACAGGGGTGGCTTCTTCACGACTTGTCCTGTGTGCAAAGACCACTTCCAGGAGTCCTGTGTTCTGATTGAGGCCGTGACTGTGTGCCCTTCCCTACTGCCTTCTGGAAGGCATCTTAGTCTAGGCACAACATGGGTGGGTACCAGGGCCCAGTCAAAGCCCCCTTGTTCCCTAGGGTGTTATGGAAGCCACACCATCTTTTCTTGGATTTGATTTTCTGAGTCTTCAGCCTTGTCCTGAAGGCTCTAAGACCACCCACCCTCAGTTTTTAGGAGTTCTAGACTTGGGCACTTCCAGTCCTGTAAAGAACACATCCATGAGCACGTGTTCACTGTGTGCGTGCGTGTGTGCGCACGTGTGCATGTATATGCACGTGTGCATGTGTATGCATGTGTGTACGCACATGTGTGTGTACGTGCATGTGCGTGTGTGTGTGTATGTGCATGTACGTGTGTGTATATGTGCATGTGCGTGTGTATGCGCACATACCTGTATGTTACTCATACAGGCTACCTGCAGATGTTGGCACCAAGAGTTGTCCTGGCGTGCAGGAGAAGGCTTCGCCACCCTGATACCTTCTTATCCTGTCTAGTGCATTTGAGGCAGGATGGCTGTGTCTGACAACTGAAGAGGTAACTCCACTGTGTTGATGAAGCACTGTGTGAACTATGAGGCAGCCTGCTGGCGTGGAAGGAGACACACCCTCCGTGTTCATCCTCTTGTGCTGAAAAGTTTGTGGGCTATTCAAGTCAGATGAGAGGTATGTGCATCTACCCCCCTTCAGCCTCCAACAGTCTCTCCATGACGTAAAGGACTTGACACATCCTTCAAGCACTGGGGTGGCCTTGTGATGGGCTGTTCACAGGTTGCTCTCCTGAATACAGCACCAAGTTATGAGGAACTTTCCCTGGAGTTCCACAGCCCCTTGAACTTCCCTTCCCATGAAGAGGTGGGGAAATGAACACCCAGTGGCCGAGAGTGGAATACCCAGAGTCTGACGGGGACATAATTTAACCCCGGTGTGTCCAGCCACAAGGAGCAGGCGAGGCCAGGCAAGCACCTGGCAAGCTGAGGCAGGAGGCCCAGGGCCTGTGGTAGGAGACAGGGTTGCTCACAGGCAGGGGGAGCTGTGGGTGGGTTATGATCTGAAAGGTTCTAGGTAGGGCTAGAAGGCGAGACAGTGAGAGAGGCTTGCGTGCTTGTGTGCCTGCTCCTCGGGGCAGAGGAAAATCTTCCCAGCCCGACAGCTTCTCTAGTACCTCTTGTGGAAGGTGCCGACAGCTCCACTCTTCAGAAGAGGAAACTGAGGTGCAGAGAAAGGTGGATAGCTGTGTGAATTAGCGTTCATAGTATTATTACATTGTGGTTAAGAGGCTGGACTGGGGCCTGATGACTGAGGTCCTGGGCTCAGGTCTCATGCCACATCAGCCAGCTTTCTGTTCCCACTGTGTCTCTGCGTATCAGTCAGGGTAGAGATAGGCATGGGAGTCCAGTGGACACTCAGTGTCCAGGAAGGCCTGCTGCTCTCAAGTGTATTTGACACCGGAGTCCTCTTTCCTCCCGGGGAAGTTGCTGGTGTCCTTTACTGTGAGCATGTTCCTTCCCATTTTTTTACCCCAAATCACATACATTTGCTAAGATGGCTGTGCACCAGGTCACATGCCCGGCAGCATAGAGAGTAGACATAGTCATGGCTCTGGAGTCAGGAATCTCTGAAGGAGCCGAAAGTCGGGTTGGTTCCTTCTGAGCCTCTCAGGGGGGATCTGCTTGGGCCTCTGTCTGGTGCTGGGCTTCTGTCTGTCTTCCTCAGAGCCTGGCTTGTAGGTAGGTACCTCACGCCATTCCTACTTTCATCCGTATGTGGCACGCACCCTGTTTCCCTTTGAAAGGACACCGTCATGTTGGAGGAAGCCCGCCCTAAGGAGACCCAATGACCTCATCTTGACTTGTTTACCGTTGAGAATCCTGGCTTGGCTTATTCTCTGCTTGTGAGCACCCAGAGGATGGGGTTGGGGGTGACACAGCCAGACAGGGTGTTTCTGAGAGACAGGGGTTGGGTCCCCAGCAGAGAAGGAGACATGGATGTGTGCATGATTGTGTCTATCCAGTTCTGTGCCCTCATGGCTGCTGGCCTGACCACATAGGTCTCCACAGCCTCTTTGCTGCCCGAGTGAGTGCAGACCAGAAAGTACTGAGAAGACATACGGAGCTCTGCTTGAGAAATGAAGCCACTTAAAGACTCAGGAAGGAATTTCCCTCCCACCTCCCGAGGCTCCAGCTTTTAAACATTGAAAGATCAAATTTCTGAAATCCACCTCCTCTGTCTTCTTGGACCAGCCCTTGATCAGCCTGGAGAGCGAGAAGATACCAGCAACAAGTTGCAGCTTGTTGGAGGGCTTAACCGGGCAGCCTGGATTCCAGACACTGCCCGGGCCAGCTCTGTGTGTGCTCAGCCTCCTCTGTGTAGAATCAGCCCGTGATCCCCCTGTTCTTGTCTCAACAATGGAAGGGCGGTTCCTTTGAAATTGGTGTCTGGTTTCCTGGAGCCACTTGGCCAACAACTACAGGTGTCATCGTCACTACCCTGGACAGGTAGAGTTCCGATGTGACCCAGAACCAGACAGATGTAGCTTTGGGGGATACAGACATGCGGCTGCGCCCCCTTTGCAGGGGCCACCCCATCGTGCACTTTGTCCGAAGCAGCATGCTGGGAGCTTTCCAAGGTGTGTAGGGGGCCGGGGGCGGGGGAGGCATCTCATAACCCGCCCACGGAGTTCTCCAGCTGATTCCACGGCTCGAGAGTGGCCCTGACAAGTAATACTTTCCCCATGATGAGCCTCAGTTTCCCCACATAGGAAACCTTGGCTGCTGTTGAACAGACAGACGGAAGCTTCTTCTGGGGCTCACTGGATGCTGGCTGGGCCCCTCCTGCTCACTACTGTCTCAGCCGGACGGTCTGCTGGGTTCTCGGAGGAGACTGGATTTTATTGACAGGCAGGACCCTGGCCTCTGTGGAAAGAGGCCTGGAGATGAAGTGGGTGTTTCTCTCTCACAGTAACCTTCTGCAGATGGGCAATGGCTCAATGTCCCCTGCTCTGTGCAGGACACTTGTCCCTCACAGCCACTTGGGTCACAGGTTAGACTGGTGTAGCTTTTGCGGGCTTAGCGGCTTACGAGGTTCCCAGCCAGAATTGTATTTCCTTCTGGATGCTTATGCGATTGGCTTATCCCCCGAGGGTTCCTGTGCTCCTGGCTTACAATCTCTTGCTTTGGGAGCTACATGGAAACACAGAGGAGAAAGGCAGAGCAGCCCAGCCTTGTCGGGAAACGTGCCACAAGCATCAGGCTAAGATCCGGCTGGATCCGGCTCAGTTAACACGGCCTGTCTGAGTAGCAGGAAGAACAGCAGAGGGACTGGGTCCAGGGGAGAGGATGGAGAAGAGGGGCTCCGTCTCCAGGAGGTGCTGAAGGGAAGTCCCCTGAGCCTGGCACACACAGCAGAACACACGCGAGGGATTTGTGTGGAGAGGAAGTGTGTCAGGAAACAAGGCCCTATTCCTGGTCTCTTTTTAAGCTTCCAGATTTGGAGGAATCCAGGGGATTGGGAGAAAAAGAGGCGGTAAGAAGATGAGAGGAAGAAAAAGAGGCGGTAGGAAGATGAGAGGAAGCCACCGGTGGGGAGAGTTAAACGCATGCACAGATCACACAGAGGGCTTTGAAGCAGACATAGAATTGAGATTGAATTGGGTGTTTGGATGGTGTGTGTGTGTGCGACGTTGGCATCCTCAATACACCCAGAACACCAAGGACCTCATGCAGACTGGAGCAATGCTTCAGACACAAAAGGTCACCAGGCAAAGGGCAGGGGTCTGCTTGGATGCTGGGCTGTCCCAGGGTGGCCAGGAGTCTCTGGGTGAGGCTAATGTTTAAATGAGTAGACTAAGAACAGACAGTCTGTTCCATACCATGTGAGTGGGCCTCTCCTCCAACCCTCCAGGAGCCTGAATAGACAAGAAAGACTTCAGACAGAGTCAAGGGACGCTTGCCTCAGAACCTTTGAGCCGCAGTTTGCTTTTCGTTGGCTCTGGAGCTGTCTGGAAGCCCAAACTGTAGATCTCTCCGCTGAGGGTCTTGGGAAACACTCAGCTCTTTTTGCTGTGGGCACCACTGGCCCAGGGCTTCTGGGGCCTCCTGGAGCCCTGGCCAACACAGTGCCTGCAGGCACAGACTCGAGGCTCCCATGCTTAACACCTTCCACAGCCGTAAACCGTTCCCTGTGGCTGGAACCCAAGTGCGGCTGGTCTGGATCAGGGAGGGACTGGCAGGGCCCAGGTCAGGTTTTCTCAGGAGCTGGTCATGGTCTGCACAGGCACTGAGCAGCTCTTGGAGCTGGGGCTAGAGGGAGCGTCCTTCCTGAAGGGAGGGTTAGTCTGTGTTTCAGGGCTGGAGAGATGGCTGAGAGGTTAAGAGCACCTCTTCCTCTTGTAGAGGACTGGGGTGGGAGTGAGCGATTGGTTCCCAACACTCAAGGTGGCGACTCACAACCACCCAGGAGCCAATGCGCTCTCTGGCCTCCATAAGCACTGTGTGCACAAGGTGTACATACATACACACGGGCAATCACTAATGGAAGATAAAACTAAATAAATCTCTCAAAGAAAGGAATAATTCTCTTTGTGTCTTCTCAAGTGGCACAAATGCTATTTTTAATTGTTTGTTTGTTTACTATTTTTATGTGCATTGCCATTTTTGCCTGCATGAATATCTGTGTGATGGTGTCAGAACTCCTAGAGCTGTAGTTACAGACAGCGGTGAGCTGCCATGTGGGTGCTGGGAATTGAACCCGGGTTCTCTGAACCCAGACATCTCTTCAGGCCCACAAATGCTATTTTTAAATGCATTTAATGCCTATCGTGGATTGGTCTGATGTTGCCTGTATTTTAATACTAAATACTGGTTCCTCAAGATGAGATCACTTCCCCCACCCCTCAGCACCCTCAAACAATGCCACGTGAACTTTCTCCCCAATTTACCTGGTCAATAAAAGGCTAGAGCCTGTGATTGGGCAGTGGAGGGAGAAAGGTGGGTCTGGAGGTTTGAGAGGAGGCTTTTCTCAGGTAAGAGAGAAGAGGAAGACCGAGGAGGAGGAGGCCGCTATGGAGAGAAGTGTGTGGGCAGGAGAAGCAGTGAGCAATAGGAGCATTGTAGCCGGGGGGGGGGGGGGGGGAGTGAGTACAGTCCTGGATCTGCTCAGTCTAGGCATACGGCTTATAAATAAAATATCTGGCTTGTGTGTCTTTTATACGGGCTTTTTTTTTTTTTTTTTTTTAAAGATTTATTTATTATTATATTTAAGTACACTGTAGCTGTCTTCAGATGCACCAGAAGAGGGTGTCAGGTCTCATTACAGATGGTTGTGAGCCACCATGTGGTTGCTGGGATTTGAACTCAGGACCTTCTGAAGAGCGGTCGGTGCTGTTTTAACCACTGAGCCATCTCTCCAGCCCTATACGGGCTTTTTAGGATTGAAATTCTAACTACATGTGCCATTGGTAAGACTCCTGTGAACCTAGTCCTTCTACGAGATCTTGCTCTGTTCTCGAGTTCTCATAGATCATCTTTTCACGCAGGACCCAGCTCAGGACCCACAGGGGCTGTGTAGCCTGCTGGAGGATGCATGCCAAGGTCTTCCTTCCTCCCAGGCCTAAAACCAGCGAGAGTACCAGGCCTTGTGTAGACCATGCTTGTCTTCACTGGTTACTTTGTAAATCGGGCGCAGTAAGAGAGGAGCAGCAGCTAATAAGATAGGGCAGTTATAATAATGTGATATAATAGAGCCAACTTGAAACTTAGGAGTTATTTTTGGAATTTTCCAATTAGTATTTTCAGACCAGAGTTGACCTTTTTTTTTTTTTTAGATCCATTCCTGTGGAAGTGACAAAGTATGTGAGTGTTTGGGTCGGTTTCAGAGACGTTGTGGCCCTGTGGTGGAGCAGAGCATCACAGAGGTGGGATTTCTTGGAGGAACAGCTTCTTCACCTCACAGTGGTCAGGAAGCAGAGAGACAGGAATAGGCAGGGACAAGGATATGCCATTCAAAGGCCTAACTTCCTTCAGCTACATCCTACCTTCTAAAATTTCCACCATTTACCAAAATAGCCTTACCAGCCAGAGACCAAGCCTTCGTAAGAGCCCACGGGGACATTTTATATCCCACCCATGATGCATTGGGGTATCTGCAAGTGCGGCTGGAACCTCAGTAAAGGTAAAGGGTGGGGGTGGGGAGGTGCATCATGTAATATGCAGTAACTCTTTGAAGACCCACCTGCGGCCAGATCTAAGATGGCGGTGCCTTCCTTCTCCTGGGGCATCTGTTCTTCCTCACCCAGGTGTCCCCACTCCTAATCTTATGTGTGAATAAAAAGTGATTAAATCTCACCCCAAGTTTTTGAAAAGGTGCGCTGTTTGTTTTAGTTCTTTGCTTCATGAATGTCTCATCACTTTCCCAGGAACCAGAGGATCAACCTTGGCTGGCTTGCTGTAGAGGGAAGTACAGAGGCCAGAGCAGACAGAGGCCAGGCCAGACAGAGGCCAGGCCAGGCCAGACAGACAGGTCAGGACAGACAGAGGTCAGGCCAGGCCAGACAGAGGCCAAAACAGACAAACAGAGGCCAGGGCAGACAGACAGAGGACAGATAGATGCCAGGGTAGATGGAGGACAGGACAGACAGACACCAGGACTGAGAGACGTCAGGACAGACAGAGGCCAGGACAGATAGAGACTAAGACAGACAGAGGCCAGGATAGACAGACAGAGGTCAGGACAGATAGAAGAGGCCAGGGCAGACAGCAGGTGGTTTGGGCTGTGAGGCCCCACGTGTACGGTTCTGATCTGTATTCTGTGAGCTTCTGGATGGTTGGCTCAGGTCAGCTGCAGTGGGACGACATGGGACCGCCATTCGAGAGGGAAATACCAGAGTGTGGCTGATGCAGAGTGAAGCTGTGGGGGTACTGAGGGGGCACTCCATATTTACACGTGTGTGTGTGTGTTCATAAGTGGGTACGCATGTGTGCGAGTGTACAGGCCATGTTGTACCCTATAAACTTATAAAATTGTTACTCATCAGCTAAAACTAATCTTTTTTGATACAAGGTCTCACCCTGAAGCAGGACTGGAACTCCCGGTATAACTTAGGTCAGTCTTGAAGTCCTGATGTTCCCCACTCTGCCTCAGTCTCCTGAGCCATAGAGCCTGGCTAGAAATGATACATTTATCAATCGTGCCTATTAGACAAACATCCTTCCTCTTCAAGCCTACACTAAAGAATAGGACACAGGGGTATCCCCTGGAAGGCAGATAGGAGAAAGATGCTGGAGGGGTCTCAATGAAGTTAAGAACAAATTACCTAATTTTTTTTTCCAGTAAGGAAAAAAGAAATTTCTTTCCCATTCCAGAAGGTGAAGGACCTCCGCAGCATTACGACTCTGGCTTAGGGAACTACGGGAGCTGCAGCCACTGCCTGGGCAGAGGGCCCTGGGGGCTTCTTCCAGCCCTTCTCCTCCCTGGTCCTGTCCCTGGCCACCCAACCTCCCACAGCTGCTGGAGCCTGGGCTGTACATGCCATTGGGCCTCAGAATGGCTGCTGCTCTGTCCTCCACAGCCCAGCATTTGGGGAAGGTTTGCTGGGTCCAGCTCTGTCTACCTTTCTGGGGTATTAGGGGACCTACGGTCTATCTCAGCCTCACCCCTGAGCACCTACAGTCCTGTGTTCAGTCCTATGTTTGACTCATAAAGGCCAGGAGGCATCTGTTCCTCAGACATATACAGCCCGGGACCCCAGGCCCTTAGCTTCCGGGTAGACAAAAACAATAGCAGCTAAGCTAACATCCTTTCTGAGTTAAGATTCTATGCATATCACTTTCTCTAATCTATGGAGGCAGTTCAGTTTCCTAGCATGCATAGAGTACTGGGTTCAAACCCCAGCACTGCATAAAACTGGGTCCTGTGGCACATACCTGTAGAACTTGAAATCCCAGGAGGATCAGAAAATCAGTCCTCAACTACATAGTCAGTTCAAGGCCAGCCTGAACTGCACTTCATGCCTCAAAAAACAAAAACAAGCTGGCTAGATTGCTCAGTGGGTAAAGGTGTTACCAAACTTAAGGACCTGAGTTCAATCCTTGGATTAGCATGGTAGACGGAGAGAATTGACTCCTGGGGGAAAAAATAAGCAAAGAAACGTGAATCTTTACTATTGTCCCTATTTCAGATGTTGGGGCTGAGACTCAGGGCTTAAATCACGTGTCGCAGACAATACGAGGGGAGATTGAACTCTGGCCAAGTCTACGTTCTTAGTCATGAACCCTGGAAATGTGTCCATTTAGAGACAGGGTTAAATGTAGCGGAGGTGATGACTATACTGCCCGCCCCAATATACCCACTCCCTCCTCCTCTCGGGCTGGGCCACTGGAGTGATGGGAATGGGTGCATAGCTTCTGAGTCCATGCAAACCTTGCTGGGTGGGGGCTCCCAACGTGTTCTGCTAAAGAGGACAAGGATCTCAGCTCCAACCTCCCTGTCCTCCTGTGGTCCAAAGGCCGGAGGTCAGCGTTGGTTCGGATGATTTTATGGATAACGTGTTAGCTTTGGTGGAAGGAATGTGTCCGGTTGGGCATAAGCACCAGGTATGCTGCTGGGTGGGACCAGAGTGAGGACAGCCCACACGTGTGGGTTCCAGTACTGACTATGGGTACCAGAGCAAGGACCAGAGTGAAGTCAGCCCACATGTGTGGATGGACTCCAGTACTGACCATGGGTACCAGAGTGAGGCCAGCCCACACGTGTGGATGGACTCCAGTACTGACCGTGGGTACCAGAGTGAGGCCAGCCCACACGTGTGGATGGACTCCAGTACTGACCGTGGGTACCAGAGTGAGGCCAGCCCACACACGTGGATGGACTCCAGTACTGACCGTGGGTACCAGAGTGAGGCCAGCCTACANGTGTGGATGGACTCCAGTACTGACCGTGGGTACCAGAGTGAGGCCAGCCNACANNTGTGGATGGACTCCAGTACTGACCGTGGGTACCAGAGTGAGGCCAGCCCACACNTGTGGATGGACTCCAGTACTGACCGTGGGTACCAGAGTGAGGCCAGCCCACACGTGTGGATGGACTCCAGTACTGACCGTGGGTACCAGAGTGAGGCCAGCCCACACATGTGGATGGACTCCAGTACTGACCGTGGGTACCAGAGTGAGGCCAGCCCACATGTGTGGATGGACTCCAGTACTGACCGTGGGTACTGAGAGTCTCAGCAGCTGGAAGCTTGGAGGGCTGTGGATAAGGTAAGAGTCACTGGTGAGGTCAGGAGGCCAGGGTCGAGGTTAGGACGGGAGGTAGACCAGGGGCACCAGGAGGCCAGGGTCGAGGTAAGGACAGGAGGTAGACCGGGGACACCAGCCAGGTGAAGCTGGCATAGCTGTGTTCCTTGATGAGCCAGCTCACAGGGCAAGGACAGAGCAGTAGGCCCTTGGCTCAGAGTGGCTGGGCTCCTCATGGGCCTGCTTTCAAATGCCCCCGGAGCACTGGAGTCAGGAAAAGGTGTGTCTGGGAGGGAGGGACTGTCTGAAGAGGAGACTGTCCCTTCACAGGAGTCCCCAGGCAGTCCCCTCTCCCCCAGTCAGGATGCAAACTCCTCAAGCAAGAAAATGCTCCCTGGAGCCTTGGAAGGAGCAGAGAAGCACGGAGTCCTGGGGTCGCTGCCAAACTCCAAGTTTGCTCCTTAGGCAAAGGCTGGAGAGCAGAGGAGAGCAGTTAACATATGGGAAAGTCAGCACCCTTCTCCCGTTGCTGGGAGATGCAGCTCTTGTTGCGGAAGCTTGGAGGCAGCTTCTCCTTCCTGCCTCCGTCCCCTCCTATCCGTTCCTGCCTGTCTCTAGGATCCAGCTCTGGGAAGGCTCCAATGATGAACGGTGTGTATATTCCAGCCCCTGCCTTCAGGAAGGTATGATGGGGGTGTGGCTAGACAAAGAACATTGGCTTTCAGGAATGATCAAGGAGGGTTCCTGGGAGGTGGTGGCAGGGGAGGTCAGCCAGAATAGGGTTGGATCGGTGGGTTGACAGGGGGTGAACTTCTACTCTGGTGTGCTTCTGAGATGTGTACACACGAGAGCTTGGAGCTCACAAGTGCAAGGTGTGTTTTGTTCAGCTTTCTTAGGGTCGATAGTCAGGTGTGAGGTAAGACTTTGGATCCAGGCCTATGGCACAGAAAGATACTTTGGTTCCGGAAGGGCCCTCCTTGGTCACCAAGCCAGCTTGAGCAAAAGGGAGATGCCAGGGGAAACTGATTCACACTGAGGCTCATCCTGGGCTTGAGAAGGAAGACCGTGATCTCTGTGGCCGGGGTCTGGGCTAGAAGGGGTCAGAGAATCACGCTCCAGACATCCCCCACAGCAGCACTGCAGGCCGTCTTCCCTAGCCTCTCAGTGTGATTGCAAGGGGTGGGTGTGAGAACACGCGCACAGAGGTGTGTGCGTGCATGTGTGTGCTCAGCCACAGCCAGCTGCTGGTCGGTAAATGCAGCCTATCCTGGAGACCAGTCCCCACACTCTGGCATCAAGTCAGAGGAAGCTCTCCTTGCTTCAGCCCCGTGCCCAGGACTTGGTGGTGTGCTCGGGCGTGGCAACCCACCGAACATCCATAGGTGTGCAAGATTGGCAGGCAGACATCAAAGCCACGCTGGCTGGGCAGGTCATTGTCCTTGACCCGCTAACGACAGGCACACCAGATTTTCCTCTGACCAGGCTTGCCTTAGGCTCACAAAATCCTCCTGCCTCTGCCTCCCAAGTGCTGGGATTAAAGGCGTGTGCCACCATACCCGGCTTGGCTCTTTTCTTTAGAAGAGGAGACCAAGACGGGGCCAGTGCAACCCTGAACAAGTAGCCTGGCATCTGACAGGAAAGGGTTCTGGGGAGCCCAAGGACCTTCACAGAAGAGGGCTGGCTAGGGGCTTGCATCCCTGTACTTTGACCGGGAATAAGAGCGTGGCCTCTGGGTGAACCCTGGCATGATGGAATGCTCGGCAAAGCCACCAGGAAGTCCCTGGAAGGAATCACCTGTCAGTCATTTGGCTTCAGGGGTTCAAGGCTGTCCTCCTTTGGACACTGACATGACAGGTCATGGTTTGGAGGACTTGGGACAGGGCAGGTCCGGAAGTAGAGGCCACATAGGTGGGAGGAGGTGAGAACTCAGCTCAAGGGTGTTTTCTCACTTCTACAAGCCTGTCCCCTGGCTATGGCCTGTGTGGTCAACTCCTGGCCCAGGCTCTGACCTCTCTGCAGCCTCTATTCCTGGGGGGAGGGGAGTGGTGCTTTGCTGCGTGGGCAGTGCAGGCCACACACTGCAGCTGTCCTGAGGTCTCGACTTTCTTGTGCTTTTTAAAATCCACCTGAACCCTTGAGGCCATCAACTGTTGTCTTAGTCCATTCTGTTCAGTTGAGCAGGTGAGCCCACCTAGGTGCTTTCTCAGGGCCTATGTGCCCACTCCAGTCTCCTTGTGCCAACCTTCAGCTCTCTGCATGATGGCTTTTGTGCCAGGGATCACCAGCCGCTGCTGTCACCAAAGCCCCAGACCAGGGTTTATAAGCTTAAGTGGCGCCCCCTTGTGGCAAGAGCTCACTTGTAATTGATGGACTCTGCTCCACCCACATAGGGTTGAAGGGAGATTTCGATGAACTTTACAATGGGGTACTGAAGGGTAATGTCTTTATACCGATTTCATACTTCAGGTGTTTATCGCGGCCTCACTTCTGCTGTCATGTGGTACCACAACAAACTCCCGCCAACTGGTTTTCCACAGAATGAAACTTACTAGCATGCTGCTCGACCTTTCCTTAAAAAATAAAATCACAGCCCCCCAAAATTACAAAACCAGTCCCAAAAGACTATTACCAAAGAAATGTTTTTCAAGGGTCCCTCTTAATCCAAACTTGATCCGTGGGGTCTGAGGGGACTCGGGCCCCCAGCTTGTGAGTGAGACACAGCCAGACACACATTTTATTATTTTTTTGTTGTTGTGTTTTTTTGTTTTGTATTTTTCCAAGACAGGGTTTCTCTGTGTGGTCCTGGCTGCCCTGAAACTCTCTTTGTAGACCAGGCTGGCTCCAGACTCAGAGATCGCCCTGCCTCTACATCCTAAGTGCTGGGATTAAAGGTGTGTGCACACCACAGCATCCCGCTTCCAGACACAAAACTCAACGACACATTCGGTTCTGGATACTGATTCTCTCTGTCCTCAGTCTAGAGATTTTAGGAGAAACCCAGGATTCTGAGAAGTGCAGAGTTATGTTGCGGGCGGTGAGCTCAAGGTGAGGAAGGGACCAGACATTGTCCTTGAGGTACACGCTGTGGGTGCACAGTCCATGCTTAAATGGGGATTGAGGCTGTTAAATAGAATTGCCCATACCCCATCTTTAGACTTCCAAGGCACCTCTGCCTGGTACCCTGTTCACTTTGCCTTAGTGGCTCTGCTATGTTCCCATTCTGGTTGCCCTGGTAATAACTGTAGTTCTCTAGGATCTGCACGTTAATTAATTAGCACAGGACCATGGATGCAAATGTGTCTCTAAAGAAGGCACAGAAGGAGGTGGTGGGGTCACTGTGGCGTCCCTAGGTCACTTGTTGGTCGAGTTCTCTCAGTTCTTCGGACCTCGCTCTAGACACTTGGACCTGGGCCTTCTGGCCTGTGCTAGGTTGGCTGACCCTTCATGTCTGGGCTGGGCTCAACCCAAATGACTTTGTCTCTACCTTCACAGGTCACATCTCTCCTTCCCTCTGAGTCCTAGCTCTTACCTAGGTCTCAGCTTCACCAGGGACTCCATGTGCCTCTGAGCAGCAGGCTCCCTCCAGAGCTCGCATGCTGATGGATGATGGATGATGGGAGCCAATCCTGGCCGAGCTTCCCGGATGGCATAAAGGGCTGCCAGGCAACTGCCTCAGGTAGAGACATAGCGAGAGTGCTCAGGTCCCAGGGCCTTGTACCATGACTCCTTTGCCACCCTCTGTCTGCAGCATAACTCGCTTTCCTGTCTCTCTCTGGAGAGACCCTACAATCTGGAAATCTATGAGCCGTCTTGCCAGAGAGGACAGCTCAGTTTTGGCCCCGTGAGCTGTCCTGGGACAGGCTGGAGGACGGATGCATCTCTTTCAAAAGACTGGGTCTTTTGTTGCTGGCGTAGAGGTTGGGGCTGGGGCGATGGGGTCTCAGCCTTTCCTCTTCCCTGAGGGAGCTCCAGCGGTCAGGGTCACCCATTGAGCACAGAGTATGGCAACTTAACTTTAAAAATACACCGATTTAGACAAAAAGATACATGGTAATTTCACTATCTCATTCCTTTTTCTTAAGTTTTTTTTTTTTTTTTAAATTGTGTATCCGGGTTCATGTCTCTTTGCGTGTGTGCACATCAATGTAGGTGTTCCCAGAGTCCAGAAGGCACTTATGAGCCGTCTAATATGGGTCTTGGGAACTCAGAGCTTCTGAAGACAGAGTATAAGCGTTTAACTGGAGAGCCACCTTCCAGCCCAGCAGGGTGGTGTTGCAATGAAGCACACGGCACACAAAGATCAGATAACGGTCATCCATCACGGGCATCCATCACGGCCACCACAGATCATTTCTCTGTGTTGGGGTTATGTTTAAAAATCCCCATAGCAGCTAGTTAGAAATAAACAGCCCTTTTGTTGTCGGTCACAGTTGCCCTACTGTGCCACAGGTGTGAAGGAGTCCTGCAGTTTCTAACCAACTTCTCGCCTCCCTCTCCTTCCTCTCTGCTCCTTCTGCCTTCTGGGGATCACTGTGTTGTTCTCTGCTTCTATGGAATCAATTCTCCCTTTCCCTTACAGCTGAGAGCAAGCAGTGTCTCCATTTTTCTGTCTGGCGTATTTCTCTTACCACTGTATCTCCGGTTCTATCCATGCAGCTGCAAGGCAGGCTTCCATTCCTTTTTTACGGCTGAATAATATTCCCTTGTGTGCACATACCACATTTCTTTTCTCTGTGTGCATCTGTCAATGGATACCTGGGTGGCTTCTCTACTGGGGACACTGAGCAGTACTGGGTTGTTTGGATGCAGATGTCCCTCCCTCCCCCCCACACCCCATGTTGATTTCATTTCCTTCAGACGAATACCCAGGAGTGGCTGGCTGGCTGGACCATATGGCCATTGGTTCTGGTTTGTTTTTGTTTTTGTTTGTTTTTTGAGGACCTGTTAAACTCTTTTCCATAATGGCTATGCTAATTTATTTCCACCAACAGTGTGTGGGCGATCTCTCTCTCTCTCTCTCTCTCTCTCTCTCTCTCTCTTTCTCTCTCTCTCTATCTCCTCTCTCACTGAGGTGTGATAAAAGGAGCCACCAGGGATGCTGCTGTAGTTAGGGGGCACAGATACCAAGTGGCAGGAGCTGTGAGCCCTCCCTCAGCCGAGGGTATAAGGTGGGGTCAAGTCTCCTAGTTGAAGCTGTTGTCACAGGAAGACATGACTCTAGCTGGCACCTTGGTGCTCACTTATGGAAAGGGCAGAAAAGGAATGTCAGACTCTTTCTCATTTCCTGTTGGCTTGGACCTGCCAGCGGCTCAGTGTAAGGCCAAGCTGCTAAGTCGATACAGTCCTGACTGGGTCCTGGATTCCCGAACCACAGAGCAGAGAGTAGTCTACGAGGCAGAAAAAGCCACGGAAGCTGCCCCAAGTTGCTCTGGCCCAGGTTGCTGATTCTAAGGTATCAAGAGAGGCACTTCGGGGGATGGCTCAACATGAGGATCTTCAGAACCCATTTAAAAGTCACATGTAGTGCTGTATGTTTGTAATCCCAACACTGGGGCAGCCGAGACAGGTCCTTGGGCATGGAGGGAGAAGCTTGCTGGCCTCATCAAAAACCAAGATGGAGACTGAGGAGGAAACCGGATGCTGACCTCTTGCCTTCATATGCATGTTCACATGTAGTCCCCCCACAACATGCAAGCACACGGGAAACACATGCACACACAAGAGAGGCCTCTCTTCATGCCTGTGACATTCCCATATAATGCAGAAAGACTCTGGAAAGGAAGCTCATGGTGGCTTTAAGGCCCCCTGCCCTCAGCTATTGACTGTCAAGAATGCTGGGTAGATTTCGGAGCACACCAGGGGTCAGGAATTATAGGTCCACTCCGGGTATTGAAGGTGCATTCCTGTGGTGCCCAGACATGGGATACACCCGACAAGCCTGTGGCTAGGATCACAGCAGACCATTAGCCATCTTCCCCTGCTTCATGCCTTGGACTGAATTGGATGCTGCCAAGGCACAGAGCCTAGTCCAGCCATGATTAACCCTTTAAATTATAACTAAGACAGTGATCTTCCTGGATCCTCGTCTGTGTGGGAGTGAGGGGTGGGTTCTCTCGGCCCCTGATCAGGGGCAGCTGTCTCCAAACAGGGTCCTGCCACCAAACAGCTGCAGGCCCCAGTAGCCTCCTAACCTGTGATAAGAGCCCAGGGCAGTTGGCAGGAAAGCCAGTCTCACTGCCTCTCTGACCCAGGAGTCCCAGTGCCCTGTGGCTCCGTTCCATTGTGTGACCAGCGCAGCTGTCACTCCGGAGGCCAGTGGTGGGCTCTGGGTGATCATTTACAGACCAGGAGGGGGAGATAAGGCCCGTGTGGCTGGCTGTTTGCATGTCCCTTATGCTCATAAGGCGATGGCACCGCGTGGCCACGTTCCCTGCTGGCCCCCCTCTTCCGACTGTCTTTTATTGTCCAGTCTTATCTCTCCCTCCCTAGGCCTCACCCTGTGCAGATCCCCAGGACCATAACCCTCTTCAACTGCTGCTGGATTCTTTGTGACCTTCTGCCCCAGGTGTGGAAGGAGACCTTATCAGCAGGGGTGGGAAGGCTTGGCAGGCCCAGCCCTGGGTGGTCAGAGAGGGGACATTGTGTAAGCATAGCTGAGACCGGAGAAAGACCAGCACTGTGCAACAGGGTTTATAAGGACTCATATTCTAGGCTGAAAACATCCCTGTCAACCTCCGGTGCACCTCACTTCTCCATAAGCTCTTGCTCCTTGGGGAGTGGGATGGGGTCAGATAAGTTTGTCTTATCCTTCTTGTACACAGTGGCTACCCTTGTTAGGCAATGAGACCGGGATGTGAACCTCTAAGTGACCAGGGAACCCGAGGGGCTCGCAGATTTCTGTCTTTGTGTCTTAAAGTGGATTCAGGTCCTGGTGCTGTGACCACACCTTCTTAGGATGGGAAGGGATCGGTCACTGCAGGCTGGAGGGCTGCTCAGGAGTGTTTGCTTTGAAAGTGTGAATACCTTAATCCAGATCCCCAGGGATCTCAGTGCTGGGAAGGCAGAGGCAGGAGGATCGCAAGTTCAATGGATAGATAGCCACTGTAGCCAGTCAAGGGCTCCAGGTCAGTCAGTTCAGTGAGAGATCCTCTCTCTCTCTCATATCTATCATCTATCTATCTATCTATCTATCTATCTATCTATCTATCTATCTATCTATCTATCTATCATCTGTCTGTCTGTCTGTCTGTCTGTCTGTCTGTCTGTCTGTCTGTCTATCTATCTATCTCAGCACTCAGAGGCAGAGGCAGGTGGATCTCTGTGAGTTCGAGGCCAGTGTACTGGTCTACAGATGAGTTCCAGCTCAGCCAAGGCTATATACATAGAAAAACCTTCTCTCAAACAACCAACCCCCCACCCCGTCCCCAAAAGATGGAGAGCGAATGAGGATTGGGAAAGCAGATGCCACCCCAGGAATGGATGACAATCCCCCTCAGTTTCAGAGCAAGGAAGTCATAGGACACAAACTCACACCTACCAAGTACGAGGTTTGAGCCACAGTCCCTCACCACACAGCCACTGTGGCCGGCCTTTGTATTTCCCTTCATAATGGAGGGGCTAGAGGACAACCTGGGTCTCGTGGACACTTGGCTGCAGGACCTGGTATCACCATAGGGCAAATCCGTCTCTCTGTGTCTCAGTTTCCGGTTTGCAAAATGGGGCTTGTGAAGTCCCCTCTACCCAGGTACCAAGAGACCTGAAGCAAGGGATGTCCTCACTAGGAACAAATGCTCCCTGCGTGGCAGTGGCTAGCAGATGGTGCTGAGAAGAGTCACTGGTGTGCCCATTGTCCAGGTGAGGAAACCGAGGGTACAGGCAGGCTGGGCCAGCTTAGCCCAGGGCATATCTGATACCTCACACATCCTTTTCTCTCCTTAAAGGACTACTCCTACTGTGCATCCGGCCTCAACTCCAGACCTGGATATGGCCAGTGAGTGTGGCATCAACTCCCCTTCTTGAACTTGCAGCCTAAAGCTAGCATTCATTACCCAGGTTCTGCATCTCACTACTCCATAGAGCAGAGACAGTGGGTCTTGAGTTCTTGCTCCAAGTGTTCAGACCCCCCTTAGTGGACTTTGGGGCATCCATAGGGCTTGGGAAAGATGGGGTGCCTACTGGTTCCTCCAGTCTTGAGTCACTCTCCTGCAGGCCCAACCTCTGTTTGTTTAGTCTTTCTGGGTTTCAGCCCTTTGGCCAGTGAAGGTTAAAGATTATTGAAGCAGCTGACAATAAAGTGCCCGGCACCCTGGCCTTTGCACCTCCATTAGCAGCGGCAGGATCGCCTTCTCCCCAACGGCCAAAAAGGCGAAAGTGCCAGGGTGTGGGCAGGCACGCCTTGGGGCATTAATATTGAAGGACAGTCGCTTTGGCTTGGCAGCTGGGCCAAGTTTCTCTTTTATCTGTAGCTGGGCCACAATGTGTCATTGTTCTCCGGTCTCAAAGGCCACCGTGGAGCCCCAGAGTGGACCTGATGTGGCCTCCACCTGCTAGAGTAAACAGGCACTTGAGGTGGCCTCGGGCCAGGGGGACAAGAACGTTTCCTTCTCCCGGGAAGAGCTGCTTTCCCTCCAAGTGGGCCCCACGGGCTCACCAGTCCCCTGTCTGGACCGCAGCTCCTCAAGCAAGCAGGTGGCTCTCAGACAACCTGGGCCCCAAGGCAGTGTCAGAGGCTTTGTGCCCTGGACTCAGGGGGGTTGGGGGGAGGCTGGGGGCCCACCTGGGGCAGTTGGGGGCCCTCTTCTCAGAATAATGCTTTCTTGGGGCCTTGGAGACCAAGCTCAGGGATTGAAAGGAAGCTAATGATGCCGAAATATAGTTATCAACATATTTCAAAGCAGACTTGAGTCAACCCAGGTGGGTCTTTATGGATGCAATAAACAATCTGGCCACAGATCCATTGACAAGCGCAGCCTCTGAGTAGTGGAAACCATCTTACAGTGTTCCTGCCACAGACACAAGAACCACTGCTTTTCCAAAGGATTTTTGTGCCGTGTGCTTATGTTTGCTTGTTTATTTGTTTATTGGAAACAACTATTGATGTCACAAAAGTAGCATAGACACACTACTTCTCCCTCACCAGCTTTTCCCATAACCAAAATCACCGTCAAAAAAGCAGGTGCATCCATCGCCACATCCCTTGCTTCCGTTCTCACGCGCCTGGGTAGGGGGCGTCACGGCTCCCAGTTTACAAACAGGAAACTGGGACACAAAGAGATGGGCTTGCTTAATATTTTTTTTTTCTGCTTGTGATTCTTTTCACACAGGAAATAGAAAAAAATTGACATTTATTTATTTATTATTATTTATTTGGGTGGGTTACAAGCGTCACGGTGCATGTGTGGAGGTCAGAGAATAATTTGCAGTAGTCATTTCTCTTCTTCCATCATGTGGGTGCCTGGGGATTGAACTCAGGTCATCGGGCTTGGTGGTAAGCACCTTTACCCCAAGCCATCTCACTGGCCCTCACCCAAGAATTCTTTATATGTGATTCCCCATGTATAGGTGTTTGAAATAGATACATCAGTCAAACATTCATCAATAATAAATCACAAAAGATATTTAATTTAAAACAGTTCTATAGTACACATATCATCTTATCATTTATTAAACATTAAAGCAAATTTACATATTAACTAGATGGGTATGTCTGCTTGAGTTTCCACAGACACTTAAGTCTTGGATGAATATTTGGCATCTTTAGGATGCAGAAAATCTCCAGCATTTTCAGAGTTTGACTGACGTTTCCGTATCATCACTGCTAATGTTGAGGATGCTGCTTCAGATGAATACAGGGGATCTGTGTTGGTTTAAGTGAGAAATGTTCCCCATCGGCCCAGCAGGTGGCACTGTTTTGGGGAGGAAGTGCATCCCTGGGGGCTGGCTTTGAGAGCAAAAACCTTGTCTATTTCGGGTTGGCTCTCTGCCCCTGATGTTGCACCATGCCTGCTGCTAGCTGCTACAGTTCCTTCTCATGATGGAGTCTTACCTTCCTGGAACCATAAGTCCAAATAAACGTTCTTATATAAACTGCCTTGGTCATGGTGTTTGTCACAGCAGCAGAGAAGTAACTGATACAGTGTAGAGCAAGAAAGGTATGTTTATGATCGTTTTAGACGTTGTAAATTGTATTCTAATCCTAAACCGAAGTTAATTTAAGGATATATTTTAAAATGAAACTCAAGCCGGGCAGTGGTGGCACACGCCTTTAATCCCAGCACTTGGGAGGCAGAGGCAGGCAGATTTCTGAGTTCCAGGCCAGCCTGGTCTATAGAGTGAGTTCCAAGACAGCCAGGGCTACACAGAGAAACCCTGAATCAAGAAACAAACAAACAAACAAAAAAAAAAACAAAAAAAAAAAAAAAAAGGAAGAAAGAAAGAAAGAAAAAAGAAAAGAAACTCAAGTCAGCAACTCAAATAGTAACTTTTAAAACAAAACCTTATAATATAGTCTAGTCCAACAATGTAACAATTTGATACCCACATGCTGAGGACCTACATGAAAAACAAAATTAGAGAATTACTAGAAGTCTTTGTGTACTGTAATTAACTATCATGTTATGTGCTGAAAACCATACAAGCATCAAAAATGCTGCAATTCATTAAATACAGTTGGGCTGCAGCTGTGGCTCCATGGTAGAAGGCTTGCTTCGAATTCACGAGGTCCCAGGTTCAAGCCCCAGCACTGCAAGAAAAACAAGCAGGCAAAACCACACTAGCAGGAGAGTAACTTCCAGTAGTCTTTAACCTGATCACAGGCGTCTCCAGCAGGGTTAGTTGCTGGTCGGCCTTGTGTGGTGTGACTGTGTGCCGTGTCATGTGAATCTGTGGTGTGAATGTTCAGAACAAGTTTGCAGCAAGCATGACCAGAAGCGGGTTCCTTAGGCATCTATTTTGAATTAGTTTTCATGTGTTGGCGCTGTTAGAAACCTTTTACTGTTGCCAGATTTTTTGTGACCTCCTTACACCCACTGTGGTGGTTTGAATAAGAATGGCCCCCATAAGCCTGTATATGTGAATGCTTAATCAACAGGAAATGGCCCTATTTAAAATGATTAGGAGGTGTGGCTTGTTGGAGGAAGTGTGTCATTGGGGCTGGGCTGCTGGGTTTGGAGCATTCAGAAGCCCAACCCAGGCCCAGGGTCTCTCTCTCTCTCTCTCTCTCTCTCTCTCTCTCTCTCTCTCTCCCTCCCTCTCTCCCTTCCTCCCTCCCCCTGTTGCCTGCACATCGGGATTTAGAACTCTTAAACTACTTCTCTAGCACCATGTCTCCCTGCACGCTGTTACACTTCCACCAACAATGGACTGAACCCTCCAAGCTGTAAGCCACTCTCCTGGCTGATATTTTGTGTCAATTTGGCACAAGCTAAATTGTCATCCAGGTCATCAGAGAGAAAGGAAATGCCTCCACGTGACCCAGCTGTAAGGTATTTACTCAGTTAGTGATCAAGGGGGGAGGACCCAGCCCATTGCGGTGGATTGGGTTCTATAAGAAAGCAGGCTGAGCAAGCCATGAGGAACAAGCAAGCAGCACCCCCGCATGGCCTCTGCATCGGCTCCGCCTCCAGGATCCTGCCCTGTTGGAGTTCCTGTCCTGACTTCTTCCTTCAGTGGTGAACAGCATTGGGAAATGTAAGCCAAGTAAATCCTTTTCTTTCCAACTTGCTTTTTGGACATGGTGTTTCATCGCAGCGACAGAAACCCTAAGACAGCCACCCCCCCACTAATTTATTTTTATTTTTTTATTTTTTATAAGGGTTGCTGTGTTCATGGTGCCTCTTCACAGCAACAGAACAGTGACTCAGTCAACCATTTTCAGTAATGTGACCTCAGACAGGGTCATGGCCTAGCGTTTCAGAAGCTAGGAGCTAGACAACAGGGATTTCCCACTTCTTGCAGGTGCTCGCCTTTTGCACGTCTTTGTGGATCATTCTATGCCAGCGTGGCACTCGTGCAGATTCTCAGACCCCTTGTGGTACCAACAACACAGTTGTCTTCCTCAGTCCCGGGCCCCTGCGGATTGCCTCAGATCTCCCTCCGGTCTCAGCCTCCTCACTCCCTTGATCTGTTTTACTTCCTGCACTAAATGAACATGCACGTACCCCACGCCCTGACCAAGAACGTTGCCATGTTCATAGAGGTTGGGTCGTGCTCCCTAGTGACCCAGCCGTCAACCGCAGAGACACGCCACTCCTATCTAGGCCTCCTGCCTAGCCCCACTCAGGGAACAATAATCTTGGGTTCCGTGGGCGACCTCACTGTTTTCCATGACTGGCGGTGTTGTGATTTGGGTCGCGTCCTGAACCTGGGTTTGGATCTCATCTCCGGAACGAAAGGGGTGATGCTCTTGCCCTGAAAACTTGCAGATGGTGGCCAATGGCCACGTGGGGCAGGCTGGGGTGACCTTCACAGAGCCCAGTGCCTCTTGTCCATACTCAGGGGATACTTGGCTCTGAGACAACCCTACAGTTAGCACTTTGTCTAGGCTCCGCCCCACAGTTACCTGGCAACAGCCAGGCATGCCTGACTCTGTATAAAAGGGGTTGCTTGCCCCTCTTCTCTCTTGCCTTCTCCCGCTCTACCCTCTCACCTTTCCCCTCTCCCCATTCCCCTCGCCCCTCTCTTGTCACGTGCTCATGGCCAGCCTCTACTTCTCTTCTCTCTCTGCCTTTCTCTGTCTCTAGTACCCACTCAACTCCCCTCCCCATGCCCTGAATCAGCTCTCTTCTATTCTTCGTGTGACTGGTTCCTTAGGGGGAAGGGATGCCTCGGTATGGGCCCACCGAGGCACGCCATTTCCCCACACCTGACTATACCTCCCCCAAACATATTCTCTCTCCTTATCTTTTTATAAAACACGACACCTATCACCTTTCCCCAGTATCACCTGGGAGGCAGAGGATCTGGCCAGAAGTCATGGCACAGACCAGCTAAGAGAAAGGGGGGTGAGCATGAGGCCTGAGGCCACCCTGTACTGCCATGTCCCGGAGCGTTGGTAGCAGAGGTCGCTGTTTAGTCTACGGTTGATTGAGTAACACAGGGGAGAATGAATAAAGGCCCCAGTGCTGCTGTGTAGTTCCCCCCACCCCAACAGTTACCTGGGATCTGTCTGATTCCAAATCATGTACCACAGGGTAAGGTCCGGAGCACAGATCAGTGTGTGTGGACTTGGGAACTTGAATGACAGAGCATCCTTTTTCCCTTCCTTTCTGTCCATCTTTGGTTTTGTTTTGAGACAGGGTCCCAGGATGGCCTAGAACTTGCTAGAAGGCCCACACTGACTTCAGACTCCTGGCCTTGCTGCTACAGTCTCCTGAGTTCTGGGATTACAGGAGTGCTATTTCACTGTGTCTGGCCTCTCCCCAGTTTTCTGTCTTGGCTCCTCTCTCCATTTGTTGCCCTCATGGGTAGGGTAAGAAGAACATGGGTCCCGGAGCTGCTAAAGAATCAGACACTTAGCCTGGGCATGATGGTACAAGCCTTTAGTCTCAGCACCTGGGAGGCAGAGGCAGGAGCATCTCTGTGAGTTTGAGGCCAGCTTGGTCTGGAGTGAGTTCCAGGAAAGCTAGGGCTACACAGAAAAATCTTGTCTCAACAAAACAAAACAAACAGACAAACAACAAACAAACTCCTCTTGGTCACAGGGATACTTGCATCCCTGTGACCAACAAGAGTGATAAATCTTCCACAGAGTGAGGGCAAAGCCCAGGGGGTAGTGGGGCTCCTTCAGTCATTACAGGGGAAGCTGCATTTGGCCTTTCACACTGTGAAGTGGGATTTGTCAGGACAGTGACTAGATGCTAGAAGAACATCTTAGGAAGACCCAAGACAGCCTCAGAAGACAAGAAGGGTATCCTGTGCGTGGTGAGCTGCTCACAGCCGCGTGGGAACTCAGTCACCATGTACCTGCTTGGAAACATTTACTTTAGTGACCTAATTTCCTTTCCAAACTTGTAGTTCTTAGCCAGACTAAGAGGACAGTAGGCTCCATCCATCCATCCATCCATCCATCCATCCATCCATCCATTCATCCACCCACCCATCCATCCCCTACCTATCTACCTACCCATCCCTTTATCCCTCCATCATCTCCTCATGCATTCAACAATCCATCCATCAACACATCCCTCTATCTACCCATGCACCATCATCTGCTACCCACTCACCCATTCACTTATCCACTTATCCATCCTTCCATCCACCCACCCATCTCACCCATCCATTCATCCTTCCATCATCCATCCATCCATCCACCCATCCATCCATCCACCCATCCATCTATCCAACTACCCATCCATTTATCCATCCATCTATCCTTCCATTCATCCATCCATCCATTCACCCACCCATCCACCCATCTGACTCACTGTCTGTCCGTCCATCTGTCCAATGTTTGGCAAATTGCCTGCAGTATGTGCTAGGAATTGAACATACATTGATGAGGATAGTCAACCTTGTCTCTGCCTCTGGCTTCTGGGATGTGTCACCAGTTCCTAAAGAGAATCCAGAACACCCCAGCTGGGCATCCACCTTTCCTTTCAGGCTCACCCATCGCCCTGCCGTAGCCACCCACAGTCCCCAGACTCCCCTGGTCTTTAATTCTGTGCTTGTGATATGCTGTCCCTGCTGCTTGCAACACCCTTCCCATCTCAGTCTCCCACCAGCCCAACTGGGTTTACTGTCAAGGCCAGGCTCAGTTCTACCTCTGTCTGGAACCTCTGCTGAGAGGGAGTGTCACATCTGGGAAACCAGTGGCCCTAAGGGCTTCAGAGGACTGGAGGGGTGGCTGCCTCTCTTTGAGTGTGGACTGAGTACTTTTGTGCCTTATCCCTACAGATCCTATTTCCCAAGAGAGAAACACTGCCTTACAGCTTGTTTGGAACTCCATTCTCCCAGGTCTCCTTGGAGTTTGCTGGAAGTTCATTTTGGCTTTGCACTCCTGGTGACCTTGTGACCTGAGCACACAAGCAACGGAGACAGGAAAAAATGTTTAAGGCTGGATCCATCCTGACTGTGAGCACTCTCTCATTTCAGAAAGTGAGAACTGAGTCTGGTTGTCCATCGGGTGGGGCGGGAGGATGTGGACACCTCATGGGTCCTGCCCATTGTGGCATTATAGAGCTAAGGGCACAAAGCATGTAAGGGTGTGACAGGAGGCCATGTCTCCTTTCCTGGGCCAGCAAGGAAACCCAACTGTGGTGATGCGTGGTGACGCCTGGTGACGCCTGGAAGGCAAAGCAAAAGCCCCTTAGAGAAACAGCAGCTGAGGCCAAAGAGCCTCGCTTGAGAAATCCTAAGGAATATATTTCAAGCAGGTGGAAAATGACCCCAGGCACAAGGTCGAAGAGCGAAAGAGCGTCCAATGGGTAAGTCAAAGTTGTTCCGTGTAGACAACATGAGAGCAAGGATGGAAGTTCCTGGTGTGTGCACATTCAGTGGGTGCATGCTAGGGACAGTGTTGACAGTGGGGACACAGTGGCTTGCAGGATGGCTCCGTAGAGAAGTATGATATCAGCAAAATTAGGTTTGATCACAAGACCGCTGGTTATCAACTGAGGGGGTCTGAGGTAAGTGGGATAGGATAGTGTTTGTGGGAATGATTGCAAGTTGTGTTAGATAATGTATATTAAACACCTAGGGGGCGGGGCGGGGCGGGGCGGGGCAAACTCTCAGGATTTTGCATCTCAATGTTAAGTTCTGGGAGTAGAGGGACAAACGCCGAGGAAGGCGGGTGTGGATGCCAGTTGCAAAACTAGCTGTGCAGGGAACACGGGCTGTATACTAAGACAATGAGCAGGGGAAGGGGAGAGATGGTTTATTCTGGCTCACAGTTTAAGGGTACCGCCCATCAGGGGGAGGAGTCATGGCGAAAGGAGATTGAAGGAACCAGTCCTTTTGCAACCCACAATCAAGAAGTGATGAATGCCTGCTGCTTGTCTCCGCTAACGCAGCCCAGGATCTCAGCTAGCGAGTATTGCTGCCTATAGCGGGCAGGTCTGCCCACCTCAACGAACACAACGGAGATACCTCGTCAAGCCAAGACTCGGGTCTTCTGCGTGGTTCTAGAGTCTGCGGAACTGACAGCTAACATTAATCGTCACACCTGACACGTTTGACACCCAGGGCAGGTCAACTTTAACCCTTTATCTCAATTCAGTAAAGTTATTTTCTGTAACATTCCTGCAACAGTCAATATTAATCACTGTTTTCTTCATTATTAAGTTCAAAAAAATAAATGCAAGAGGAAAAATCATCTCAGTTCAATGAAGTTATTTTCTGTAACAATCATGCAGCGGTCAATATTAATGATCATTTTCTTAATTATTTGCTTCAAAAATAAATGCAAAAGGAAAATTAATACTGCATGTATTTATATTCAGCAGTATGTTTCATGAACTAAAAAGTATACTTTTCAAGCAGATACACTATATAAACCTCTCAAGTTTTTAATTGTGAACAATTTCCAACTATTCTGAATTTACCTTGTAAATTAGCCCACATATGGGAGTTTATTCCCATGTATTGGTTGCGAACTTTTTATCTGGAACGTTCATCTAAGATACAATATTCGTCAAAGAATAGGTAATAAAAATACGGTGGCATTGGTTCGGTTATAAAATCTTAGCCATAGAAGACACAGTTATATATAACACTAGCAAAATCTGTCTTTTCAAAACATTAACTTTGTTATTAAAAAAAAAAATCACAGTTAACCAGACCCAGAATGAAGTAGTCCCAAAGTCTATACAACTCAACGAAAAATGCCCTGGGATTTTTCTCCTTGGAGGAGGTGGTGTCACCGGCGTTATGGCAACTGGTTCACGGAATTAAGAAGAATCGTGTCAACTTTTAATTGGTCTTAACTGTCTTGAATAAGCTATTGACAAGAATCCAGGGACACCCACCTCTTATAAGCCTTCCCTGATACTGTGTGACCCATTGCTGGATTAGAAACTTCTGTTGGAAATTTCCACCTTGATCTGAACTCTGACTTTAAACAATATTTTATTTAATCATCGGCAATTTTATCCATATAAGCAATGTATCTTGATCATCTTTATGCTAATTTTCCCCTTCCACTCACCCAGGCACCTGGAGCATGTCCCTTCTCCAGATTCCCTTCCCACCCCTCTTTTCTGGTCGCCCACTGAGTCCAGTTAGTGCTGCCGGAATGCTGACTGTTCTTGTTTTGATCTTATGTGGTTACCATAGCTGCCGTGAGTCCGTGAGTCCAATAGTCATGTCCTGTCCAGAAGAAAACATTTCCCAGCATTCCTCCCCCATCCACCAGCTCTTATGTTCTTTCTGTCCCCTCTTCCACGGTGCTCCCTGGGCCCCAGGCAGGGTAGGGGTGGGGGTTTTATCCATGGTGCTCCCTGAGTCTCTGATAGGGTTGGGGTGAAGGTTTGAGCCACAGTGCTCCCTGAAACTGGGGCAGGGTTGGGGTGAGGGTTTGATCTACAGTGCTCCCTGAACCTTAGGTAGGGTTGGTATCTTAGAAAGGGTTTAGCTGTTGTGAACAGACACCATGACCAAGGCAAGTCTTATAAAGGACAACATTTAATTAGGACTGACTTATAGGTTCAGAGATTCAGTCTATTATCATCCAAGTGGGAGCAGGGCAGCATCCAGGCTGGCAGGATCTGAGAATTCTCCATCTGTCTGAAGGCTGCTAGTGAAATACCGGCTTCCAGGCAGCTTGGACTAGGGTATTAAGCCCACACCCACAGTGACACTTCTACTCCAACAAGGCCCCACCACCTAATAGTTCCACTCCATGGCCCAAGCATATACAAACTATCACAGTTGAGATGGGGGTTTGATCCATGGTGCTCCCTGAGCCTTGGGCAGAGTTGCAGTGGGGGTTTAATCCACCGTGCTCCCTGAGCCTTGGGTAGGGCTGAGGTGAGGTTTGATACAGATGTTCCATTTATGGCTGAGCTCTCCCAATTCTGGCTTATTCTCAACTCTTGGACCAGTTAGGAGTCTCTGCTTGAACTGCAGCCCCATCTCTGTACACGAAGCACCTCTGCCAAGTCAACTCCTACTTTTGACTTTAAATTTGTTATATCTTGTTACTGGCTTCATTGCAAGCTAGTAACCTAATATCCATTTCTATCTACCCATCAGATAAAATGTATTATCTATTAAATGATAATAAATACATTGTTTTAACTCTCTCCCCCTCTCTCCCTGTCCCTGTCTCCCCCCCTCTGTGTGTGCCTGTGATGTGTGTGTGAACTTTCCCCTTAAAATGCCTTAACACATTTTCAAATTAGTGTGTATTTGGAGCTTTAGAGTAGCTGTCCCAGCATGCAAAGGTGCAGTCACATGCTGCATAGGTGATGGGAAGGGAAAGAGACAGTTCCTTCAGGGACGTCAGTCTACAGGTGACCATTTTACTCTTTTAATTGAAAGGTGTCATGCAGGGATGATGTCTGGGGTTGTATAAATACCCCTTTACCCCTCAGAACTTGACCCATGAGTTTGAGCATCCTTTGGTGGTCTCTGCCTAAACTGAGCATCATTGTTGTGGTGCTTTTTCTAATCTGATCATTCCTTTACTTCTATTACTTGAATTTATAGTTTGTCAGTAACAGCGTGGAGCCATTCTATCTCCCTTACTTTATTCTATGGGGTGTGAACACTAATTTTATTCTGATACTCAAATTGTCTCCAGTTTGGCCAACATAAGCCTCTGTGGTCTGGTTCTTATTCTCTGACATCTCCTCCTCCTCCTCCTCCTCCTCCTCCTC
>NC_034596.1:102069542-102072773 GCF_900095145.1 Mus pahari | reverse complement strand
TCTTCCTCTTCTTCTTTCCTCTTCCTCTTTGTCTTCTTTTCCTCCTCCTCCTCCTTCCTTGTCCTCCTCCTCCCACTCCTCCCCCTGCTCCCTCTCCTCCTCCTCTTCCTTCTAGCATTTGTTTACTTTTAGCCTTTACAAAATGTTCTAGGCTTTTTCTGCACTTTCCTCATCCCAGCCCTGGATTAGTTATCAATTCCTTGGTGTTTATAACTGGGATCTTTGCTGCTAGGCTCAGGAGCCAAAGTCATGTACACACATAAGGAAAAGCACTGTCATCTACCTGCTTATCTATCTGTTTATCTGTACAACTAGCTACCTCTCACCTATCTGTTCATCTTCTGCCTGTCGGTCTATCTCTATCCCTATCTATCTATCTATCTATCTATCTATCTATCTATCTATCTATCTATCTATCTATCTATCATGTGGTTGTTTATCTAGATATCATTTCCTAGTAATCTATCATCTATCAATCTATCAATCACCTATCATTTATCTGTCATCTATTTTTCTAGCTAATCTATCTGCCATCTGTCTGTCTATCTTTCCATCTGTCCAACTGTCTGTCTATCTATCTATCTATCTATCTATCTATCTATCTATCTATCTATCTATCTATCTATCTAATGTCTACCTAGTGACATTTTCTAGTGTCTCCCCATTTCTCCCTCCTCCTTCCTTCCCCCACCCCGCCCTCTCCTCCCTCCCTCCTTGTTGAAATATGTGATGTCATGCTGATTATTTCTAATTCCCAGAAGCACCACGTGGCCATCCATCTCTCTTTCTCCTCTTTCTGCATTTGCAGCTTCCTTCTCAACAATGACAGCACTGGCTTCCGTTCTCACAGAACGCTTGTGTGCTTGATTTTAAGATGTACAGAGCAGTTTCAGAATTGCTAATCTATTTTTCTGCAAAGAAAGGGGAGCCACTTAGCTAGAATGTATGTGTCTAGAGCTTTTGGTCTATTTTCTGAGGGTGTGTAACTCAAACGTTGTGTTCAAACGTTCCTGGGTTTCCCCTTTGGTGGGCTCTGGCATGTGTTTGAATCTAGCTTTGTGCAGAACACTACTTTAGCTCCCCCCTCCCCTTGTTGATTTCTTTTTCTTTTTCAGGCATGCCAAATGGGAACTTGGTTCAAGATCACACAAAGTACAACAAGAAGTGTTCATCGCACAGCCTTGCCTCCCTCTCAGCCTCCCACAAAGCCCGAGGGACTGTGCTGCAGTCTCTTCAAGCTCCTGTGCTAAAGCACAAGGCTCTTTACCTCAGATGGTGCTGCACTTGGAGACACAGCTTGTGCGTCTCTGTGTGGGTGCATATGTGAGTGCAGGCCAGAGAGCAACCCATGCTACTGTCCAGAGAGCTACTGTCCCCAGATGCTGTTCATCTCATCGACTGATTGATTATTTATTGATTTTTGAGGTAGGATTTCTCACTGGCCTGGAGATCAGAAACTAGGCAGGGTGGCTGGCTAGTGAGGCCCAGGCAGTCCCCTGTCTCCACTTCTCCAGTGCTGAGACTGTAGCCACATATCAGCACACTTGGCTGTCTTACATGAAGTCACATGAATGAACCTTCATGTCAATGGTGGGTATCTGGATAAATATGACAGCGATCTGTCACTACCTGTTCATCTATCTATCTGTCATCTATCAACTGTCTACCTATCTGTCACCTGCCTGTGCATCTTCTATCTGTCTCTTATAAGAGACAGTGCCATCTAAGCTGAAGGACAGGACTCAGAGAAACCAGCTCTGCTGACACCTTGACCTTGCACTAAAATTGTAAGAAAGGACTACCTATTTAGGCCACTTCATCTGTGGTTCCTCTTTGAGTTGAAGGGGATGGACTAGCAAGAAACCAACTCACCAGTCCCCACTGTACCTTCTTGCTTCTCTTTGTTCAAATAAGCAGATGTAAGTGGTGTGTATGTGTGTGTGTGTGCATGTGCACGTGTGTGTGTTAGTTCATGTATGTGTGGGTCACAGTGCACTGTGGCAGAGAATACCCTCTGAAGTTAGTACTTGCCTTCTCTGTGTGTATGCATGCATGTGTGTGTGCATGCATGTATGCATGTGTATATGTATGTTAGTTCATGTTGTGTGTGTGCATGTGCATATGTTCATGTGTGCATGTGTGTATGCATGTATGTTAGTTCATGTTGTGTGTGTGCATGTGCATGTGTTCATGTGTGCATGTGTATATATGTATGTTAGTTCATGTTGTGTGTGCGTGTGTATGTGTGCATGTGTGTATTTATGTATATATGTATGTTAGTTCATGTTGTGTGTGTGCATGTGCATGTGTGTATTTGTTCATATGTGTGGGGGCCACAGAGCACTATAGCAGACAATACCCTCAGATGTCGATGTCAGTACTTCCCTTCCATCTTGTTTGAGGCAGGATGTCTTTGATGATTGCAGCTCCATACAGGAGATTAGCTGGACCACAGCTTCCAGCCGTTCTGTCCTGTCCCTATTCCCCCATCTCCTCTAGCAACATTGTTACAGATGCACACTACCCTGTAAGCTGCCGTTATCCTGCCCAGTTTACTAGGCCAAGGGATTCAACACACTTCAGCTTGCATGGCCCATGGTTCACCCAATGAGGCATCTCTCTAATGTAAGTGTATATTTTTCATTATTTTTCTTACCCCAAGTGCAGTATGCTGTGGATACTCTTACACTTTTCACTCAGCCCTGTATTGCAGAAGCTTTTCCCACATGGGCATCCTAGCATAAGTGGGAGCGAACCCCACTTCCTCATGACTATCATTACAGGCTTTGATCTTCTAATCCTTTGTTCAGGACTCTCTCATTTAGGTACCTGAGGGTTAAAGCTCCTTGATTCTCCTTTCTGGTAATGCCCTCATTAGCTTTTGATCATAGTTACCTCTCACAAAACAAGCGCAGTAGTGTTTCCTCTTTTTCTGTTTTCTAGAAATGTATGTAAAATTTGTGCTTCCTCCTTAAGTATTTAAAGAAAGTCACAGGTTAAGCATTTGGGAGTAACTTTTTTGGGGTGGGGTCATGCAGGCAAAGAGAGGGAATATCATAAATCATGAATTGAATCTTTGTTTTTTGTTTTGTTTTTTTTTTTTTTTTTTTTGTTTGCTTGTTTTTTTGGTTTTTCGATACAGGGTTTCTCTGTATAGGTTGGGCTGTCTTGGAACTCACTCTGTAGACCAGGCTGGCCTCGAACTCAGAAATCCACCTGCCTCTGCCTCCC
>NC_034596.1:102002408-102069449 GCF_900095145.1 Mus pahari | reverse complement strand
CCACCACTGCCTGGCTTGAATTGAATCTTTAACAGACATGACTACACTATGCTTTCTGTTTCATCTTGTGTCAGTTTTGATAAATGACACTTCAACAGATTTTTGTCTTTCATCTAAGCTGCTGGAACTTCAATGAAAAGCAGAAAGGCCTTGCAGATATTTGGGACAAAGGAGACCAGGAACAGGATATATATATATATGCAAAGGCCCTGAGGCACATACTGAAGCATGGTGAGTGACGGGTGAGCCAGCAGACTGTGATGGGGTCAGAGCTCCTATATAGATTCCTGTCTGGGCTTTGCCTAGTACTTGGAGTGATACGGTTGTCATTAGAACGGTGTCATGGTCTGCAATACACCCAAGCCTTACCTGCCTCTTGAGAATAGATGCAGGGACAGAAAGAGAATGACCAGGTGGGAAGCCTCTTGATCCAGAAAGGTGGTAAGAATCGGTCATGCGGCAGAAGGGCTGTAAAGGCAGGGTGGTCAGTAAGATTCAGTGATGGGTTAGATGCTGGGTGAGGGGCAAGAGAGAGGCCAGGGATGATGCTCCAAGTTCGCTTGAACAATGACCACCAAGGTAGGGAATATCACGTGGCAGGGGAGCAGATTTGTGGATGTGTCATTAGTTTGCTTTCTGTTGCTGTGATGCAACATCAAAAGTAACTGTGAAGGAAGGTCTTACACGTCCTGATTGTGGTTCATCATGAAGAGAAGTCAAGGTAGGAGCTCAAGCAGGAACATGGAGGTAGAAACTAATGGACACCATGGAGGGGTGCTGCTTACAGGCTTGCTCTCACAGCTTGCTTTGCTTGCTTCTTATGCCACTGAGGATCGCCCGCCTAGGGGTGGTATTGTCCACAGTGGTTTGGGCCACCCTACCTCATTAAAAGGAAACGCCCCTACAGACCTGCCTACTGGTCAATTGTACGGGAGCGATTCCTTAACTGAGAGTCCTGCGTCCCAGATAGCTCTGTGTTTGTGTGAAGTTGTCAAAAACCAACCAGTACAAGGGTGTTTGGAACTGTCTCCAGCCCAGAGTGAGGAGCAGCAAGAACTCCATAAGAGAGTGGGATTTATGGAGGCTCAGCTGAAGGGTAGGGCATTAAACAAGGTTAGAGATGGCCCTCGAAGCTGTTATGTGCAAAGAGGGAGTGTGAAGTGAGGGGTACAACTGATCTCCAAGATCCCCAGGGGCCGCTGTATGGCTGCTGCCAAAGTATAGTATCTACCACTCAGTCAGTCACCAGCTCTTCATAGCCTGGCGTCACCAGCTCTTCATAGCCTGGAGTCACCAGCTCTTCATAGCCTGGAGCCTGGCTGCTCATTCTCTCCTGGTCACTGAGCTCCCAAGGTGGCTCATGTCCCCAGTTTTCTTTTCCACCTCCCCTTCAGTTCTCAACCAGACGGGATATACAATTGGTCGCCTCTCACCATTGGTGGCACCCCAGTCTTGCTCCACCTCTTCCCATGGCTCTTTGCGGTATCTCTGTCAAGGCCTGCCCCTGGCAGCCTTTATTTCCCCTCCTGTGAGTGATGGGAGTCTTGGGTCTCAGGGTTTCTGGACCCTGTGGGCCCTGTCCATTCTGTCATTGACAGTGCCTTTAGAGAGAGTTCCTGCCTTCAAACAGGGGCCTCATTTCCTTGGAGTGTTTTAAAATTTTTTCTCTGTTGCTTGATATCAAGGAGAAAACTTAGCACGCACAGGAGTAAAGTAGCAGAGACAAGTCCTTATGATGTCATGTGTCACGTAGCAGTCCCTTTTCCATAATGAGGTCCCACCATGCATCAGGGAGACTGCAGATCTTCTGCCCTCTGGATGGATTCCTTGAGAGTTCTGTGGCCTTTCAGCAGGAAGATTCCTTGTCTGGGGCAAGTTTGGCCCCTTAGACCTTGAGTCCAAACCCAAGCCGATGAGGAAGGTGGAGAAGGGCAGAGAACTTGGGAGTTGTTATGGAGTATTGTGACCCTTTCCCTCTTTCTATTGGAACCCCTATATGATGGTCTTTGGAGGGGGTGACTTGGTCATGGAAGTTGTGAAGGCTAATATGTTGTCTTAGGGTTTCTATTGCTGTGAAGAGACACCATGACCAAGGCAACTCTTACCAAGGATAACGTTTAACTAGGGCTGGCTTACAGGTTCTGAGCTTCAGTCCTTTATCATCACAGTGGGAAGCGTGGCAGTGTCCAGGCAGGGATGGCATTGGAGGAGTTGAGAGCTCGACATCTCGTTCTGAAGGCAAACAGAAGACTGGCTTCCGGGCAGCTAGGAGAAGGGTCTCAAAGCCCTCCCCACAAAGTGTCACACTTCCTCCAACAAGGTCACACTTATTCTAATAAGCCCACACCTCCTAAGAGTGCCACTCCCTGGGCCAAACACATTCAAACCACCACATATGTCAACTTGACAGAATCTAGAGTCACCTAGGACACAAGCCTAGTGCATGCCTGGAAGGGATCACCTAGATTAATCTCTGGGCATCTCTGTGAAGAATTATCTCCATTGTGTTAACTGAAGAGTAGGCAGCACCATTCCCTGGGCTAAGACCCTGGACTGAATAAAACGGAGCCGATGAGCTGAACACCGGCATCCATCTCTCTCAGCTTCCCGACACTGGACACGTCGTGTGCTGAGCCATGTCATGGTCAGGCTGCCATGTCTTGTCCACCGTGATGGACTGCACTCTTACGCTGTGATCCAAAAGACACCCTCCCTGGACTTTGTCAAGTATTTTGTCACACCAGTGAACACAGCAATTACTGTCGCGCGGTCTGTCTTTCCATTGCTGAGGACTCTTCAGGAGGACGGCTGACAAACCAGGAAGTGGCTGCTTGCTCGCTAGCCCCCAGACCTGCTGGAGACTCCATCATGGACTTCCTTGGCTGCAAACTGTGAGGAATAAGTGGCTCCCCTCCCCCTCTTAAATGACTGAAGAGTCTCCACCCCATTGCCCAGTGTCATCCAGGGTCACCCAACACCCCTCTCCAAGCCTTCGTCAGGATGACTAGAAACCAATTCCTATTCTTCCACAAACATGGCTCCCTTGTGTTGCTTGACAGCCTAAGACAGAGTAAGGATAATTTGGGATGGGGTAGTGGGTGGAGATACTGACAGGGGCCTGGAAATGAGGGCCTGAGGCCGGCCTCCAGGTCCACGCATTGTGCTGGCAAAAATCATGTCTGCCACCCATGGCCTCTAACTCCCTCTTGAGGTAGGTGGACTGCTTTATCTCCTGGCTTTTTCCAGCTTAGAATTTCTGCTCCAAATCCACCCATGAAACACTATTTGAGGTCGCTGAAGGGCACCATTACCTCATCTCCCACCTGACTGACATGAACAAGTTTCAGGATTAGAGTGCCCCCTGTCTGAGAACCGCTCTTCCCAGGGAGCTAACAGATCACCTTTCAGTCTCTCAGGTGTGTTTGCTTCCAGTGGCAGAAGAGGAGCAGCTTCTAGAGCAAGCCATCTCTGCGTCCAGGAAGGCCTCATCCCTCTCCTGTGGGGTGGGGCCAGCTCCGTGAGTGTGTGGTAAAGAAACCAATCACAGTGAAGAGCAGAGGGCAGGAAGAGAAAACTCAACAGCCCGGAAAGCAAAGCCTAAGCACAATTAGTGATGAAGCTTGGCCCTTCTCTCTTTCCTTTACCCACAGCCTTGGACTCGTCCTCAGCAGACTCCTGGAAGTTCCTTTAACCTTTCAGTTCGCTGTGAATAGCTCAGCACATTCCTAGGGCAATACCTACGCACTATGCACAGCTCTCCGATACTCACCTGCCTGCATACATTTCCCAGTTGTTTTTTTTTTTGTTTTGTTTTGTTTTGTTTTTTTGCAGTTTCGCTGGGTCATGTGACTGGCTCTAGCCAGTAGGCTATGAACACAAGTGCTAGGTACCACTTCTGGGCTTAAGTGCTCCTGTCATCCCTGAGTCTTTCCTGTGTGTGATCGTCCTGGAGATCATCAGATGTGGCTAGCTGAGCAAGAGGCCTGCAGAGAACCCCGGGTGTGAGCTGAGATCAGAATTTCCTAGCAGGAGCCTTTTGGATACAGGGGCTGATTGTTTTAGCAGCACAGCTTGGCTTGTCCTGACCAACTGAGGCAAACAGAGTAAGGCCTGCCTCTGCTGGCTACACTCCCTTGGTAAGCTTTACCATCTTGGTCCCTGTGCTGTGTAGGGGGACACTGCCGAACTAACTAACGGTGTCGGGTGTTGGGGAAGCAGGTGTCACAGTGCCCAGTGTATTGCCCTGAACTCTACTCCCCCGTGAAGGTCACAGCTTGACCCCTAAGTTAGATCAGCCTGTCGTGGTTGGTCAAAGTTGCATCCGGTCGTGGCCGAGTGTGAACCCAGTGCTTCTCAGAAGTGTGAATTCTCCATTTGCTTGCTAGGGAGGCAGAGCCAACCAGCAGTGGCTTCCGCCTGGGGGAGCACCAGGATGAGGCTGAACGGGGCAGCAGAAAGACAAAAAGATGTCCTTCAGTCCTTCTCCAGCAGGGGCCAGGTTGGAGGGCCATGTGCAGAAATGTGACATCGAAACACTTTTCAGTCAAAGTAGGTCAGGTTTTCACCAAAGCCAGTGTGTGGAACTCTGGAGTGCTGTGAAGAATCACCTCCAGCCTGGAGACCTTTCAGTGTCTAAACCGAACGTTTTTAAACCTGTAGATTGAAACCCTTTGGGGGAGTAAATGACTCCTTCACAGGGATCACATATTAGATATGCTATATATCAGGTTTTTACACTACTGTTCATAACTGTACCAAAGTTACGGTTATGAAGTAGCAATGAAAATAATTTTATGGTTGGGCATCACCACATGAGAAACTGCATTGAACGGTCACGGGCGGCATCAGGAAGATTGAGAACCACTGTGCTACACCATGAAAATGAACCTGACCACACACAGCAAGCTGACACCTCAGGGCCTGCAGAGGTTCAGAGCTGAACGTGTCTTACTTTAGGATTGGCTTCGTGTTGATGCTGGTTATGTGGTCACAGGGAAGGTGTGATTTGAGGGCCACCGTGAATATCCTTCAGCCCCCAATATTTCCTGTACTGAACTGTTATTTAAACCAAATCCTGTGGTGGCAACTGGAGCTTGAACTAGGCGGTGAGAGGAACAGAAGCTGTTGTGGGGTTCCGGATGGGATGTCAGGATAAGCCTGCACGGCTTGGCCCAGGGCGTCCTCTGTCCATCGCTCTCAGGCATCTGGCAGTTCTTGCAATGCTCTCTTTGCAGCTGCACCACGCAGGGGACAACTCCCTTCATGCCAGCCTGCTTTCCAAGACCTCTGGCCTCAGGCTGGGCTCCTGTGCAGCTGGAGTCCCTTGTCGGGATAACAGCGTAGGGTGGCGAGGGAGTAGATGTCAAATCCCCTTGAAGGTGTTTCAGAGAGGAAGAGACGCCAGGAGCAGGCACAGGCGCCCTCGCTCTCTGCTTCTGGGCTGCCCTGTTGTGTCTCAGCTCCTTTGTGAGGGATGGAAGGTAGCTCACGGCACCTGGAACCATGGTGAGAGCCCTTTAACGTCAAGGTCTGTCACAGCACTTTGAGAGTCACAACCTCTAGGACTCTAACATATCTGGGGGAGGACACACTCCAGTCCACAACAGAGAGTAACGCAGAATAAATGATAAGATACCCGGGACCAGAGAGCTCAGTGTGAAAAGAAGAGCCATAGAGAAGTGCTTTACACTCAAAGCAGGCGTAGTCCTTCACGAGCTGTGTGCACTGTGCTAGGTGGATCAGGCCAAGCTCCACGTCACCAGGCCATCGACAGCTTCCTTCCTTCCTTCCTTCCTTCCTTCCTTCCTTCCTTCCTTCCTTCCTCCCTCCCTCCTTCCTTCCTTCCTGCCTCTCCTTTCCATCTTCCCTTCCTCTCTCCCTCCCTCTGTCCTTCCTTCTTTCCATCTGTCCTTCCTTCCTTCCTTCTTTCCTTCCTTCCTTCCTTCCTTCCTTCCTTCCTTCCTTCCTTCCTTCCTTCCTTCTTTCCTTCCTTCCTTCTTTCCTTCCTTCCTGTCTGCTTGTTCATTGGCTGTGCTGAGTCCAAGCTGAGTTCTGGTGGGATAGCTAACACAGCATAGTTCGTGTGTCCATGGAGCTAGGGTCCCACAGACATGTTGGTGAACAGGTGACAGATCTCCAAGGTGACAGATTTGGATCTAGAGCTCCTGGATGGACTTTGGGTAAAAATGGGACAGAGAAAAATATCAAGTTTCCTGCCTGCTATTGTGCCGTTTGTTTTATTTGCGGCCCCTGGTCTGAGGGCTGTTTGGGTTCCTGGCTCTTGGTGGTCACAGGAGGTGGGGGTAAGGGGTTGGGAGCTCTGCAGAGAGTGAGGTTTGCTCCACAGTCTTGTGGGCGTTGAGGACATGAGGGCCTCTGGAGAAGGCTCAGAGATAGGAGCAGAACTTGTGCAACGCTTCCAAGAGGTTCTGGGAGATCGTCCGCTGCAGGAAGAACAAGGGTTATCCTGTAGCCTTCCCCATTCCAGAAGGCTCTGGAGTGAATGCATAATTAGGCCCTCTGTAATTACCAGTTTGAATCTGCCTAGGACACCCAGGCTCCCACCCCCTAATTTACCTTATAAATTTATTCTGCTAAAAAAGTTGAAAATGTCAGTCTTCTGCGAGCACTGCATAAATGAATTATCTCCCCGGATGACAGAAGGTGGGAAGGAGGAGGCGGCTTGGGAGGACATTCCTCACTTTGAGCTTGGCCCAGCAGAGAGCCCAGTGAGGCTGCTTTCAGTGCGGGAAGGAGGACAAGGCCACAGGCTCTGCCACTGTTCCCAAGAGGGCATTCAAGCCAGCCTGTCTGTACCCTCTGAGGACAGCTTTGGGGACATTTCCTACTAGGTATTAGTAAATGTTTGTCAGTTTCGTGGTGAAGTCCCTGTAGGAGTTTTCCCCCTGAAGATCCTTGAACTTCAGCCTGGTCTATGACACTGAGCAGATGAGCCATGATGGCTTGTACGTGCACCCTTCAAAATTCATACTGATCCTTCCTTCTCGTTAGGCAACATTAAAAAGCACTGACTTATCACAGACGGGCTAGTACCGTGAAAAGGGCCAGGGCAACTCTTGTCGCTTGCCTTCCTTGTACGAGTTGCAGTGTTCGTCCTCCAGCGCCGTCCTGGAAATCCTCACTCGGCCTTGACCTTTGACCCCTAGCCTCCAGAACAGTGAGGATTATATTTTCAGTCTGTATAAATTGCCAGCTCCAAGCATTTGCTATCGGGACACGGACAGATCAGGACAAGCCGCTTTATCAATACAATCTGAATATACCCACAGAATCTGGGGGAAATTTCTCCTTTGGAATGGAAATGTTGAGATGTGTACCTTGGATGGAACAGAATGTAGATTGCTGTAAAATTGAACATTGCACATTGACCTCTATAGCATCGCCTCTGGTTTATTGAATGCTTACCCTGTGCATGTCCTGTGCTGGGGGATTTCTGCACAGTTACCCGAGGGACTCCTGACCAAGGCTGGGGCCTGACACAGGAGGATCTTGAATGCTTAGGAAGCTGGCTGCTTGCCCCCCAGGCCTTGGAGCTTCTGGTAGATCTAAACCCACCCCCGTGAGGATGAAGGCACCATGTTGGTACCTACATCTTACAAAGCTGCAGGAAGGACAAACTCAAGCCAAGAGGCAAAAGGGCTTTGTATGCTTTCAAACTCTCCTCCCACCATCAGGAGATTGCCTGACTGACAAAACTGTTGGGCCCTATGCACTCCGATCCTTTCCCTTGGTTCCCTTCTGTCTGAGAGAGCACCTTAGGCCTTCTCCTTCGCCCCGAGCCACTTCTCTGCTGTTTGTTTTCCTGGCCAAGGCTGCGACTTTACTCCCCTACGCCTGGCCAATCTGTCCTGTTAACCAGGTGTCCTTGCTCAGTTCAGAGCTGGTTCACCTTTGAACTCACGTTCTGTTTCTCTCCATTGTGTCCTGATTCACCACTGACTTTTGGGTACCCTTATTCTAGTTCTGGGGTTAGTGATGTCCCTGGTACCTGCTTCTTGCTTGGAGGATGGTAGCAATGGGGCCTGGGGAGAGGACAGGGTCGTGTTTATGTGGCCACAGGCCTGGGGGGTTTGGGTCCTGTCTCTGGGAGCCTGAGTTTAGCATCCCCTGTATAGTCAGAATGGTCTCTCTCTTCCTGGGGTGAGCTAATATTATAACCCCCTGACAAACGTTTTTAGACACAGTGTTCCTGTGACCCCGCAGGCCTTGAGAGGATTGTAGTGGCGACCTTGGTAAGAGGAACACAGGCCACACATACACTTCAGGGGGCTAGAGTGTCCCTAGTCTAGATATCTGCTGTTGCCTTTCATATGACATTGAGGGAGTGAGGTATGGAGTGTAGGTTTGTTTGAACTAGAATCTGGGTACTGGCTAATAAGTAGAATTACCTCTCGATCACAGTGTGGACACAGCCGGTCAAGCTGTGTCAAAGGAGATGCCACAGGGCTCTATCATGCAGCTCCTGCGTGGCAGAGGCCACAACTGCCAGCTCGCAAGTGTGCTGAGGCCGGGTGACAAAAAGGGTCCTAAATGAGAGACAACCATGCATTTCGCATTCCTCAGCAAGTGGGCACCTTTTCCTAGCCCGTGCCTGCCCATCTGCGTCCTGAGAGTGTGGTGGGAAGGCCGGGTTTGCAGGCTATGAAACCCCAGGCAGTACGGAGCCCTCAGGGCTGGTAGGAGGAGAGTCAGAGCTACAGGTCTGGCCACCTCTTCTGAAGTCCAGCTTTAGACTCAGTTTCCATTTTTCATTTAGGAGAAGCCCTTGATAGGCACCGCAGTGGTGGCAGAGGCTAATTGCATGGAGCCTGGAGCTAATGCAGATGCTGTAATTCCTGTCACCTTCTAACAGCTCTGTAGGAGCTTCTGATGAATAGCGAGTGGCGTTCAGAGTGGCGTTCAGAGGCCGTGTGCATCAGTCGCATGTGTCACTGGCAGAGGTCTGGCAGGGCACCAGAGCGGTGGGGGAACACAGCGCCACCTTGCCAAGTCTTTAATTAAAGGAGGAAATATGTCAGAACCTACTCGGCCACTGTCCAACCTAACAGGCCCTTCCTAGTGTGGGTGAATACTGCTATCCGAGGCTTGATGGCGAGCGGGAGAGACGGCTCAGTGCTTCAGGTTATTTGCTTCTCTTGAAGAGGACTCAGATTCAGTTCCCAGAACCCAAATGTTGGGTCACAGTCATCCCTAGGTCCAGTCCCTGGGGATCTGATGTCCCTTTCTGATCTTTGCAGGCTCCAGTCACGTACATGGTACACATACATATATGCATACATACATGCAGGCAAAACACCCATCTGCAAAAAAAATCATAAGCAAACAGATAAATCTAACTTTCAAAATAAGGACTTGGATGGGGGTCAGCCATGCCTCTGAGCCTGCTTCTTGAGGGGAAGAGAAAGAGTGACGATCTGAACAGGTTAGGGGCGAAAAGTGGCTACCTGGAAAGGTCCTCCGGTCTTGGAGGGGTCTTTCCAGAGTCCCCCCTCCCCGCTATAGCAGTTTGGGGGGTCTCCCCTCTCTGCATCTCTTGCTTGGGAACAGAAACCTTCAGAGAACAGGAGGGGCCTGGGACTGAGACAACTCAATAAAGTCACAATAAAACATCCAAAGCTTTCCATTCTCTCTCACTTCTTTAACTCAATTTATTTTTCATTTTGTGGACAGAGATTTAGCCCGGGTATTAGTTTATGATTTTTACTGAAGGAATTACTCAACACACACACATATAAAAAGGAAATATTATTTTTATCATTTATTTTGTGCCACGTATACCATAGGAGGAGCAAACAGTGAAATCACTTCAGTACTGCTGTTTTTCATTACAAAGTTATTACATATAGAAATTACTCCAAATTATCTGAAATGAATGGAAATTATGAGGTTTAAATTCCCCAGGTTACTGCAGGCACAGCTCTGGAAATTTATTTTGTCATCTTGCTGAACATAATTGCTACAACAAAATTTCTTCCATTTTACAACTGCGGTATAACTTATTTATACCGCTGTAGCAGTAATTTTACATCAATAAGTTGCATGGGAAGGAATACACAGGTGGTAATTGAAAACAATAATTTGTGCCGAGGTCCAGGTGGGATGGTTGGCTCAGAAAAAAAAAAAAAAAAAAAAAAAAGGCTCCAGTTACTGTCGGCAACAGCCCGAGTCACCCACCATAGCCTCGCCTCATTGTCTTAGTCAACGTGGGTGAACCATCCAAACGCCTTCCACCGACGTTCTCTGGGGCTGGGGTGGTGAGTCACAATTGTGTCCTCCTAGCACCGTGGCCGGTGCACTCCATTCTGAAAACGAGGGGTGGGGTGGGGGTGTCACCGAGCCCTGAGGGGCACGCCCCACACTGCCTCCTTGCCAGCTTCCTGTCTTCTTCCTCTGGTTTCCAACTTGCCTCTGGGTTGGGCGCACTTAGGTACCCGGAGCTAATTAAGGTGTGTGATAGATTTCAATTGGAGTGTGAGTTCTTGCCAGAAACATTGACAATCCGATCCCCCAAGCACGGCGCACAGTGTTAAATCCACTAATGCTTTATACATTACTGTCTTCCTTCCCAGCCGGAATGTGTGGTCTGGGTACAATACCGAACCGGTCCCCAAACAGGCTCCCCAGTCTTCTGTTCTCTAATTGTTCCTGTTAAGCAGATAGGAATAATGAAGCTACAGATGCCTGTGCCGAATCCCAGCAGCTGACGAAGCTACCATCTACATCTGGGGGTCCAAAGGCAGATTTTAACAATTGGCCATAAATCTGCCCCGTTTAGACTCTAGATCATCAGGGTGAGCTGGACACAGACCGGAAATGGGCCTCTCTGCTCCTGTTGGTACTCCCTGTCACACTTGTGGGAGGAAGCAAGCACAAGGCGGAGGTGGTGGCGGCGGCGACGGGGGGCTGGGGGAGGTGGGGTTGGGGGCTTTGTTGCAAGTTCAGATGGGGAATATTATCATCACATCTATATTTTAGAAGCCATTGTTGTTTCAAAGATCCCGAAGGCTTAAGATCACAGGGAAATCTTTTTTTTTTTTTTTTTAAAGACGCAGATTAAACTAATATCAGAATGTACAGTGTTCTGTATGTCTCAGTTCTCCCTTGGGGGACATCCATCGTCTTTTGTTGTGGTAAATTGTCTGCCTTGTAAATGGTATCCAAAGTGCGTCTTCAGGCCGACCTACATGTTGTTTTATTTTATATTACATTTTACTTATTTTATTTTATTTTTTTGAATACAGAGTCTCCTGCCACCTAGGCGACCTTGGACTGGCTCTGCGCCTGAGGGTGACCTGAACACCTAATATCCCTGCCTCCCCTTCCCAACAATGCATGTTTGAATACGAAACAACTGCAAACTTCTACACTCAGTGGAGATGTTGCCTCCCACCCTCAGTAAAGGCCCTGTCCAGCCTGGTTTGCAAATGGGCTTGCAGTCCCAACCATCCCCTTAAATAGGAGGGAAGCCGTCAGCCTTAGCCTCTAGGATGCAAGCTATCTTTGTTGAATTCACTCGAAAGCGAGTGTGGCTGTTTCTAAAACGGCAGAACAACAGATGAGCTTCCCCCCCCCACCCCGCCTTTCCAGCTCTGGAAGGCACAACTGAAGCAAGGTGTTGGCTGGCTTTTCTTTTTCTTTCTTTCTTTCTTTCTTTCGTGTGTGTGTGTGTGTGTGTGTGTGTGTGTGTGTGTGTACCCCACCTCGCACTGTTCTCATTAGCTGCGCCTTTCAGGAGGGATGCTAGCCTGACTGACTCATGCTCCTTTCTTCCCAAGGCCTCCTTCCCCCTCACTTCCCCTGTAGTACATCACTGCACAGATAGGGGTTTTCACAGCCTGGGCCTTGGGGGTGGGGGCAGCTCTCGATTGAATCAAACTTGTCTACAACTCTGAGCTTAACATCTCCTGAAACTTCCTCCTTCTCATACTGCTTAAGGATACAAACTAATTAATCCTCACAGCCTCGTCAAACCCTCGTTGGGAAGGTGATCTTCACAATTGCCACCATCCCCAGCCCTCCCCATCTCCTGTCACCAGGCACCTCCTCCTCGTCGCCCCGGTTCTCTACCACAGCCCTGACAGCCAGAGCTGGAACTGAAAATTCCCTTCTGAATCCCGGTGCTTTCCCAAATGCACCATCTTCACCCTTCTGAGCACACCCTGGCCTCTGCTCTCAACAGGGCAGGTTGCTCCATCACCAGATCACTGAACTCAGGCCCCAGTGTGGGTGCCATGTGCCAGCATGGTGTCTGAAGTAGAAATGTCACCATCGTCAGGGAAATGGCCCCCTCTGCATTTTTAAGTCACACCAGACATGCTAAGCCCCAGAACAGCATCAGGGACGTCCTGGGCATGACACCCCCGTGTGGAGTCCTCCCCACTCTGACCTCTGTCTGTGAGAGGAGAGAGTGTAAGCTTGGTGAGGCTCTCTCCCAACTGGGTGATGGTTTCCCTGCCCAATTTGAATTGATGACTCAACTAAAGAATTAAAATTAGCAAGGCAAGAAAATTCCAAACGCAGTGAGAAGGCTGTAGAGATAGTTCCAGATCCCCTTACACCGAGCCATTCAGGATCACTTCTGATGACAGGGGCAGAGTTAGGAACATTCAGTGTGGGTGTGCGTCCTTTTCCAGATATAGGGAAATGGGCGCCTTTTGTTTTTGTTTTTGCTTTTTAATATTTTAGAAAGGAAAACAAAGTACGAAGCAGGACCTGAAACTGTTTCTAAGTCTTCCAGGCTGCAGACTTAAAGAAAGCAGGCAGGGTCACCTCTGTCCCGTCCCCTGTCCCTAAGACTACTTCAGCCTACCTCAAGTAGTTAAATGATTGTTAAAAATCCACTGTGGTCCAAAGCCTAAGCCTTTCTTTTGGAGGGGAGGGGGGCAGAAAGAGGGAAGAAAAGAAGATGTAATGACTCAGGTCTTAACAAAAGCCTGGATCTTAAATTCAACAAGAACGAACCAAAGAAGGGTGAGAGGCATGTTTGGGGGTCCTGTTTAGCTTTAGGTGCTAAGGCCAAAACCCTCTGTTACCTAGCAAAGCCTTCCATTTAACCAGGAAGTACATGCGATTCTAGGTGGTGCTCAGGGACACTTACCAGGCCTCTCCTAACTACTAAGGAGTCTGGATTTGATCTCTGAAGGTTTTAAAGCTGAGTAGGAGAGATGGTTCAGCCAGCAGAGGCCTTACACACAGGTGGAGGAAGAGAACTGAGTCCAAAGCCACACGCGCATCTTGAGTATGATAATTAAATGGAAAGGATTTCAAATCATGAGGAAAGCCATCAAGACGATCTTGGGCACCTTCTTGGTGTGTATAGGACTGGCTTGGGGTGTCTGTTCTCAAAAAGAAGGTGTAGGTGTTCTGATCAGGGCGCTCGCTGAATTTTCCGAGTCTCCACAGTCAATAAGGTTTGGAGCCTGGAAGAACAGAATAGAAGCAGCAGGCATAGTTTACTTCTGCGTTTGCCCCACACTTGTGAAAATGAGAAGATTCGCCTTCTCTTTGCACAGATTTTTTTTTTTTTTTTTTTAAGCACCAGAAATGAAACCAATTTGGTAAGCTGTGTTGTTGGGACTTCAGACAGCTCCAAAGTTATCTGTCTACATTTCAGAGGGAGGATCCTTGTTAGGGAGAAAATAACAAAAACAAACGGAATGTCTGTTTTATCCTGCAAGGACTCCAGGACTTCCCATCCTCGACCCCCCCCCCCCCGCTTATCTAGATCTATCCAGATTTTCGTAACGACATAAGATAAAATATAACAGCTCAGAAGGCAAAAAAATTGCAGACTCTTCCACTGGTCCCAGTCTGTGTCTAAGGATTGAAAATTCTTCAAGGAATTTTAAGCAAAAAGCTTGACCAAGGCTCTGCCCAGCCTGCCCTCACTGTGCCTGTCACACGGAGCACACACAGGGAGTTAGGACCCCATGCAAGCTAAAAAAAAAAAAAAAAAAAATGCACTTTGATTCAGTGAAGAGAATTTTAATTTTTGAACAATTCCTCTGTAAAGGACAACTCCCCTATCCGTAAAGGGGTGCAGGCTGTGGAGATTCACTCTGGAAATGCAGTGTAAAGCCTGGTAAGAAATAGCAAAGCATTGTGACATTCATATTTATTCTCTCTCATTTATTTCTATCTGATTATGAACTGTGTCAAGAGCAGAGCACACAGTAGGCCTAACCCAGGTACAGGAGAAATGATGCTAAGGTTTTATGCAAGGGCTTCAGACCCACGTTTGAACCTTCACTCTTTTGGGTGTCACCTGCACACCCCCGCCGTGTGTGTGTGTGTGTGGGTGTGTGTGTGTGTGTGTGTGTGTGTGTGAATGAACTTTATTCCAATGCTTCGTCGTAGGTGGGTAGATCTGTCTAAGGATCTTTTGGATAGACCTGCCTGGCCCAAGGTCCTGAGCAAACGCTATTGATTTCCAGCCCAGTGTGACAGAGCGCAGAGAGAGCCAGAGCAGGTACCCTGGAGGAGCCCGAGGCCTAAGTAAGGCGGGTCGAGCAAGAGGTCAAGGTCGGAGAGGCAGCTATTGATCTGGTTGGGAACGCGAGACACGGAGCGCTGCAAGACTAAAGGGGGAGCTGTGAGACCAGACATTAACAGCTTTCAGCGCAAATGATGCCGTGCCAGACGGGCAGAGGGAAAAGGAGGAGACTGGAGTGGCAGCTGGGATCGCTTGCTGCCTGCGCCCGGGCGCCTCTTGGGAGAGGAGGAGGCACAGGCAGGGCAGGGCGGCCTCTTGCTGGCGGCCGCGAGGTGGAGCGCGCGGCGGCGACAGCGACAGCGACAGCTCGGGCCCTGCACCAGCCACCAGCGCGCGCGCCTTCCCACCGTCGGGGTAGCGCGTGGTCCGGGGAAGACCTGCTGGGGTCAGTTCGGACTGCGGCCGCCTGTCCCTGGTCCCACCGTGCTCCAGCAGGCAGCTGACTCCTGGACCCCTAAGCTCTCTGTTTTCCGAAAGAGCTCCTCTTTCTCCTCCCTCGACCCGAGCCTCTGGCTCGCTCCCCCTTCCTTGTAGCCATCTCCCCTAGAAGGTGAGGGCCACGTGTTTGAATTTCGCGCCCATGGTGGCAGGCTGCCTCGGGCAGGGCGCAGCGTCTTAAGTTCAGACTTGCCCCTGATGTGCTGTGTGTTTTTGGGCAAACTCGTATCCTTCTCTGGCCTTCCTTCCCATCTGCGAGTCTAAGAGACAGAAGGCTAGTTGATCTTTCAAATTGATGCGGGGGTGTGCGGATAAGGGCAGTTTATGGATTTCTTGGGAAGTTTTATTAAAGGGTGGGTGTGGGTTATATTATTTTTCTACTTCGGCCACTTCCCTAGAATTTTTTTTTTCCTGTGAGGCGGGATAGGTTGAGAGGAGACACTTCCAGACTTTGGACCACGTGGAGGGGTGACCATGTGTGTGTGGTGGTGGGCAGCTGCACGCGGCCCGCGGAAGGAGGTGCAAGCCCGCCCCCACTCAGCATCATCCCAGCCTCGCCTCGGTCCGTGGACCCTGCAGTCCATAAGCGCTGGAAACTGCAAGCCGGGGCACATCGTACAGTGATTGTTTTGGGTAAAGTGGGAAGGGAAGAGAGATCCTTCTTTCCTTGCTCCGAGCACTACGCCTCTTCCTTGGTGCGATGGCCCCACCCATGGCTTTCAGGATGAACAAAAAGCCCAGGTGCCCCCTGAGGAGCAGGCCCCAGGAGAGGCGGCTCGCCTGGAGGCCTTGCAGCCTTGCCAATCCCTGGGCTGAAGCTGGGGCGCCGGGCCTGGGGCGGAGTGAGGGTGGTGCAGCCAGGCTCACCGCAAAACTCAGCCCCAGCCAGGCCCCGACCCGCCCTGGCCGCCGGGGAGGGGAGAGGGGTCCAGCGCACTGGCGCGCCCAGCGCGGGAGGCCAGGTTATCCAGTAGACCCAGCTGGTCTCCAGGAGGAGAGCGCCGGGAGGGGGCGGTGCATTCGGGACTGTAGCCTGGCCTTGTCCCCGGGCCACGGGCAGGCCCCCACAACTCCCCTTGTCCTGGCCGGCTGGAGATCAAACGGTTGACAAGGCGGCTCTGTCCTTCCCGGTCGGACAAGCAATTTCAAGTCCAATCCCGGGCGGTGGAGGAGGGGGACGACTTCCAGGTTGCAGAGATTTCACGGAGGGAATTGGGGGGCGTCTCTCCGAGGCACCCTCCTTTCCGAGCGCTGGCCACGCCCACTTTTGGGTCTGTGAGTCCCAGACTTCTCCCACGTGGAGAGTGCCCCCCCCCAGTCCCTCTAGCGCGTGCTTCCCAAGGAGACTAGGGTGTGGGGGCGGGGCAATGCTTGACCCCTAGGAGTTAATGGGGCCCAGAAGGGCGAAGAACCCTTTTGGAATGGGATTCAAACAAAATGTCCCCCCACCCACCCACTGTGCCCCCCCAGTATCCTTAATTTTGTTGTTTAAGACGACCAAACCCCAACGGTTTATATGGAGACACTTTTTGGGAAGTTTCTACAAAATGCCCCCCTCCTCAAATAAGTAAAAGCAACTGTAACTACTTTTCCAGAGAGTGAAGGAAAACAATTGTATCTGTCGCCACAGTCTCCACCACCCCTTGGTTTCCAGCCCTCCTTCTCGAGTGGGTGGGTTTGGACTTGCTTGGACTCAGTGTACCTCAGTTACTCACACAGCACTCCGCCCCCTTTCTCAGGGAGTCCGGCTCCCGGGGGAGGAAGAGTGAGTGGCGACAAGATTTTATTTTATTTATCCCCCACCCCCCTTCTGCGCAGCCGGTGCTCGGTGATAAGACCAGCTCACAAAAACAGTAGTTTGCACGTGTGGCCGGCCGGCCTGGGTTGCGGGTGTGCGCACTGGCGAGTGTGTGTGTGAGTGCGCGCGCGCGTGTCTCGGTGTGTGCTTTCTTGTTCTCTTACAGGGTACAATGTTAAAAAGCCACCGCTAGTCGCCCCCAGTGCTCCGACTCTCTGGGTCTTTTTGTCTCTAGAGCAGATTAAACGTCACGTCCGCACTTGAACTTGAATTTTATCCCATTGTACAGAGGCAGCCCCAGCCACAGAGAGACCGAGAGCTCCCGGAGAACCCGGACTCCGCCATCTTCACGTTGCAATCTATAGCTCCCGTCCACGCCCGCACCGACCCGGGCGCACTGGGCGAGCCGCCCCGCAGCCCCGCTCCCCCTGGGCCCGCGGCGCCGGGCAGCGCTGGGGAGCGCACGCGGGGATCCGCAGCCCCTCCGGCCGGCGCCAGCCTGCCAGGTGACCCGGGAAGGAGCCGCTCCCGGAGTCCCCCAGAGCCTCGGAGGGGTCAGCCTCCGAGAAAGAAAAAAAGCAGGCAGCGCGCAGAAAACCCAGAAAGAGCCGAACCAAGGCAGTTTTTCATTGCTTTTGGGTTTTTGAGGGGGCGGGGTGAGGGGGTACGAGACAAGTCCCCAAGTTTTCTTTGCCTTTTTTTTTTTTTTTTGGCTTTTTTGAAATTTGTTTGCATTTTTTCCTCCCCCCTCCCCTTGGGTGGAAGTGCGCGTTCCACCTACCAGACCCCGAAAGAAAAGTGTCAGAGGCCGGTGCAAAACCCGGCGTAACTTCAAGAAGACATTTACAAGTCTAAGAGGCCAAGCACTTTGAAGAAGTGTGAGAGATATTTTTCCTCCAAAAGAATATATTTTTAAAGAAACCGGCCAGCCCTCGGCGAGCAACAGCAGTTTTATAATTTATTTTAGCCTTTTCTCTATTTTAGAGCAAGCCATCTTCCTGGCTTTTTCTTTTTTCTTTTTGCAAAATCAAAAACAAAAACACAGCCCAGAAGAAAGAGCAAAATAAAGACGAAGAAGAAGAAGAGGAGGAGGAAGAGGAAGAGAGGAAGGGCAGAGGCACCAACCCGGGCGGAGGAGGAGGCGCGGCGACGGCGGCGGCGGCTCTGACCCCCTCCCCGGCCCGCATCTGTGCAGCTTTCCGGGCGATGCCAGAATAGATGCCGGGGCAATGTCCCGCCGCAAACAGGGCAACCCGCAGCACTTGTCCCAGAGGGAACTCATCACCCGTAAGTGTCTGCCGCACGCGCGAAGGGCCGGCGGCTGGGGCTCCGGGCGCTCGGGGCTGGGGACACCAACCCGGGAGCAGCGGCCGAGCGTGGGGTTCTGGGAAAGTTTCTCTGCAGCCGGGGGCAGCCGCCGTGGGCTCCGGGCTGGGGAGGGGGCGCGCAGGCTTGCAGGCGGCTGTGCGCGCCGAGCCCGGCCGGACGCTCGGCCCTCCAAGCGGCGTGTGTGGCGGCGGCGGCGCTGGTGGCGGGGTTTGGAGAGGAGGGGGAGGGGGCCGGGGAGCGGAGGGGGAGGGGGAGCCGGGAAAAGTTGGCGAGCGCGTGGGTCCGCGCTCGGAGGAGCGGGCGGACGGAGCCCCGAGAGCGCCCTGGACCCGGGGACCCGCAGGGGAAAGAGGTGGCCGCGGGCTTCGGGTTCCCGGTCGCTGCGCCCCGCCAGGCAGGGCGCCGACCGCGCCGCTGCTAGGATTCCGAAGCCGCCGTCCCCTCCCCTCCTCTCGCTATTTGCAAAAGAATCCAGCTGCGCAGCTGTTTGCTGGGCTGGAGCACCCCCTCCTCATTTCCCCACCTCCGTCTCCTGGGACGGTCTTGTCTTCTTTCCCCCCCAACTCAAAAAAAAAAAAAAGGTGTGGGGGGAGGTTTTGGGTTGGTGAAAAAAAATCCCCGCCACGAGTTAAAAAAAAAGAGTCATGAGTGGGAAAAAAAAGGGATGCTCTTATAACAGTAAAAATGAAGAGGGAAAAAAAGGAAGGGGAGAAAATACCTATCATTCTCTTATCCATCTTTCTATCTCTGTATCTTTCATCTTCCCCATCTAAATAAACAAGGCAGGTCGCGGTGCAAATCCGCCGGATTTCAAGCAAGTGGAGGGGCTTGCAAAGTCAGACAGCAGGGCAGACACTCAGCAGCTTCCACCGCCCCAGCTGGGTTCATTTAGAAAAGAAAACGCCAGCGCGAGCCGCGCAGGTACACAGTTCTCCCAGAGCCAGCCGGGTCCCCGCGCTGCCACCGGCGAGGTCGGCTTGCAGAGCTCTGGGAAGCCCCGGCCGCAGCCTGCGCGAGTCTCTCTCCCGCGGGTTTTTTTTTTTTTTTTGGTCGCGGTTGCTTTTTATTTATTAAATTTTTTATTGCAATAGAAATAAAATTTCCTCTGGGTGCCATCGAGACTTCAGGCAGGTTGTAATCTTGCAATCCTTCGCTCACCTCGCTGTGTTGGGGCCGGGCTCCCCGCTCTGGAGCTGGAGAAGCCTGTGAATGACGGCCGCCGCTGAGGACTGGCTGCCCTGCAGTCGAGAGCCGAATATTTATGTTATATTTTAAAGAATTTAAATAAATAAATAAATATATAAAGGGGCTCTCCCCTCCCCTCCAACCCAGCACAGGAGCCATCTGCTCGAAGCTATTGCTGTTCCCTCTCCTTTGTTACCGCAGACACGTTAGTAAGAATTTGTGCGTTTATTATTATTGTTGTTGTTGTTATTGTTGTTATTATTATCTTGGGGGGCATATATATTAAAGTGAGGTTCTTGGGAGAGGGATGTCTCTTAAGGGGAGGAGAGAAGGGGAGTCTCCTTTATTATTATTATTATTATTTTCAATGTTGTAATGTCAAAGGAGACTTGCTGGTTGCATTTAAAACAAAATGTTTTGCAACCAGATTTGAGCCTGGTCTCATCAAGATCCTTTTGACCACTCGACTTTTATTTTCTTGCTTTAGTATGCTGCAGCCACGGTTATTTTACAGTCCCTTCCTACCTTTAGGTGAAGTGGTTGTTAAAACCTCTGCACTTCCAGACCCTAATTTGTCCGGGAGGCAGTTGGCCGTCACCCCCATCCTCTGTATAATTACCAGAATTGTTTTTGAGGAGGGGAGAGAGTCCGTGGGAAGGGGGAGAAACTGGTAGCCCCCCAGACACTGGAGCATTTGCAGTATTAGGGGAAAAGCGGATAGATTTGCTGTCCCTCTCTGGGTATCCCTGGGACATCCTGAACAAGCTCTGAGCAGAGGGGTGGGTGGCAGCTGGGTCTGGGGGGTGAGGGGTGCTTCGTGTGACATCCTTCCATGCATTGGTTCTCTGTCTCACCCTTGCTCAGAGCAGCTGGGCAAAGCCAGCTGACCTGCAGCAGAGGCAGAGAAGGCAGAGAAGTGCTTGGGGGGGAGAGAGAGGCAGGAGGCCAGGCTGCTGAGCAAGTCTACCTGCCTTCTGGGGACCCTGGAGACCCTGGGAGCCTGAGCATTGTTTCAGGGGGGTAAGCAAGGAGAGCCGAGAGGATGGTGTTCAGAAAAACAGCCTCAGTAGGGGCAAGACAGGGATGCAGGAGATACAGTGTGGCCTGGGGAATGTGACTAGCTATGAAGCAGGGGATACAGGAGGCCTGGTTGCAAAAGGACTGGCCAGCTGAGCAGGTGTTATCTCAGCCCCTATAGGCAGTCACTCCCATGTGAGATTTCAGATCTGAAGGAAACCGTCTAAAACGCAGCGGATCGTTTTCAGTTGGGTGGCAGCCTTGGGCCTGTGGGGCAGCAGCTAAAGGCTCTTTGGAGGTGATGCAACTTAGAATCACTGATGGCCTAGGAAACCAGAAAAAACCCAGAAACGGCATCCCTGATCTTGGTGTATGTTTCCCGGGGTAGGAGAAACATGTTCCGGTTACAGGCAGGATGGGCAGGAAGAGGACTGAGGTAGCTCAGGAGGTGGGAGACAGCTTGAAAAGGAGATCTGGGCTTCTGGTTTGTTTCAAAATGTTTGACCCAGATGGATGCGGCTTTTCAAACAGGAGGGCAGACACAGACATTAGGAAAAACAAACACAGATCAGCCTGGGGAACGGTGGTAGGGAGGTAAGGCAGGAGGCAGCCGCTGGTCAGGCAGAGGGAAGGGCCTGTACCAGCCATGCCAGGCAGGGTCAGGCAGAAGGAAATGCAGTCTGAGGTCTGTGGAAAAGCTCAAAGGTTTTTCTGGGCAAATGTGGAGGTAAAATGGAGTGGTCAATTATACAAGCCCTTAATGAAGCCAACTTTTCAATAACCCACCAACAGGTTCCCAAGGAAGAATAACAAATTTTCTGTATGCACTCCTGATCATGCACAGCAGCCAGAGACCCAAGATTTGCCGCAGAAAGTTAGGCTGGCTGTATCCATTCAATGCTAGCCTCTTCAGATTGGGTTTTGTGGTGGTTGTGTGATTTAAAGGCGGCTACGTTGACAATTGTCTGAACCCTAGGGTACAGTATACCTCTAATGGTCCACTTACCACACTAAACTGCGCCTCTGATAAATTCATAGGACACAGGCCCTCTTTTTCTTTCTTTCTTTCCTTCCTTCCTTCCTTCTTTCTTTCTTTCTTTCTTTCTTTCTTTCTTTCTTTCTTTCTTTCTTTCTTTCTTTCTTTCTCTTTTCTTTTTCTTTTTCTCTTTTTGGTAGTCGGGTAGGGGCAGTGAAGTTTGTCTGCCCTTTGCACAGAAGGGAACCCCGTGTCGTTTGAAGTGTGGTATGTCAGCAACTCGGATTCCACGGGAGAATTAGAAACGTGTTCGTCAGAGGTGTCATGCCAGGTTGATTTTGTTCATTTGTAATTCGCACCCGAGTGAAGACAGCCATGAACACATTTTAACAGCCCCCATATTTTCAGAGGCGATTTTTTTCCCCTCTTATTCAAAGATTTTTGTATATCTGCTTGTTTCTTGTTTGGAGGGGGAAGCCTGCTATCTGCATGAGCCTTGGCTTTGGCAAATTTTATCTAGTCTTCAGGGTGTTTCATAACAATAACAATATATATATATATATATATATATATATATATATATATAAAAGTCAGCTGTTCAGTCTTGGGGTTTAGTCCCGGGGAGCTGGCCTTAGAGACTTGGAAAGATTAGGATTCGATGGTTAGATGCACTCCAGCGCAACACTAAAGGACCCAGCATCTCTTCCTTGTCCAGAGGAAAGATCAGCATTCGATGATGCATTTGACAGTAGTAATCTCAGGTGAAATGGACCCATGTAAACAGTCTGCTTACGGACTCCAGTTTCCTACAGCAGCAAGGAGGTTTTGAACGCCTAATCACACCTGATTCCTGATCGACCCTCCTCACCTTTATCCATCCATTTTGCACCTCCTGTCTTCATCGTCTTGCACTCTCTGTCGCTTGCTGTGATAAAATACTTTCCAAAGTAAACTTTGGGTAGAATTTGCTTTTGGTTAAGGGTAAAACGCCTGATGCTCCAAGCCTCGCCTAGCGCTTCTCGGCAGCTAGGGGGCGCTCGGTGCCCGTGTCATGGCTGCGGTGCCTCGGCCGCTGTGCCTGGGAACCCGCGTCCATCAGCACATCGGGCTGCAACAGCAGCGGCTGCAGTTTGTGTCGCTGCAAAAATGTCTTAAGCGTGAAGTTGTAATATTGATTTTCCTGCAGAGATTTTTTTTTGCAGGACAAAATGAGAATATAAGTTTGAGAAATCTATTTTCAAGCCATTGCCATCGATTTGTAAACCCCTCCTTACCTGGCAGGTGGGGAGGTGGCTTTTCTTTTCCTCCAATTTCCTTTTCTTTTTAAACAATTAAAATTGTTATTCCTGAATGAGTGTTTTTCTCCCGCCTTGGTCTGTCCATGGTCTTGACATTCTGAACGTTGCGTTTTGTTGCTTAAGCATTCACAGTCCACCTAGGGAGTCTGGGAAGAGCGGTCATCATTTTAGGGGTGGCTCATCTTAGCAAGTGTTCCCCGGAGGTGGGGAACCACTGTGAATTGTTGCTGAAGGGGTCGTGGACCCAAGACAACCTGATAGATGGTGATCCTTTCGGCTCCGATTTGATGCCAACCCTCAATCCCATCTTCTCCACAGCGAGTCCACAGAACTAAGGGTGGAAGCACCCTTTCCCTAACGATAGAGCATAATTCAAACAGTGCGGGTGATTTTGTTTGCAAGCAGTGTGTGCTCGCGGGGGCCAGCGCACCTTTCACCTCAGAGAGTTCCCTTCTTAGATGGTATGTCGTGATGCTCCACCGCTCTCCCCAAACATGTGATTTAGTGCCGGGGGATATGTATGTGTTGATTGTGGGGTTTCTAGATCTACGATGTCTTAGCTTTAGAGTTCCTGAAATCCGCAGACAGCGCAGTGAACTGGAGTCGTGTGCGTGAGTTCAGTGGATGAGGTGAAAAGCTTGCCCTGACACAGGAAAAGTGCTTTATTCTAACCTGAAAGAGAAATAAATTAGGTCAGACAAAAGCCTTAGCTGTCATCAGCTGGAGGAAGAGGGCCAGCCATTTATCTGATGGTGTCTCTACTTCATTTAATGTTTGCGTCTGGCCAGTTGTAAGCATACCATGGAGGTAAACACAGGGTAGCTATGAGATAAAGAACACAGGATCTCTCAGTCTTGGGTCTGGGCAATGGCTTGTGGCCTACAGAGAACTGCGTTGTTTGTTTGTGTGTTTGCTTTGTCTTGCTTCTTTCTTTTTAATTCCCCCAATCATTTGCCTTGGAATTTGGGGACCTTCCCATACTATGATTACACACCAACACAGACATTCAATTTGTTTAAAAAAAAATGATAAGGGGTGATAGGACAGCGACAGCTAGACGTTTTCCCTTGAGAGCCTCTCTGTCATGAGGGAAGGACTCTTTTTGGTTGCCTGGTTGAGCCTTTCTTTTAGCTTAAACTCTCCAAGGATTTGGGTCTCCAAGTTAATGCTGATGTCACATCTGGGGAGGAGAGGTGAAAAATGAACTCTTTTTTTTTGGGGGGGGCTGTACCCTGCACCACCTGATCATGATCAAGGTATTGATGCTGGCGGAGCACCCTGCCCTGAAGAGTTCATTAGCTGTAGGCATACTTGCTTCTGCTTTGTCGGGAGGAGACAGAGAAGAAAGCTGGGACGGTGGTCCTGTGTCATACAGCTGTTCCTACTATGGCTCATGTGGTCCTGCCTGGGGAGGGGGGTGTCAGGGGGCAGGTTCCCCAGATGTCACAAATCTGCTTTGCCATCCTTGGGAGCTCCATGCAGACCTGTGAGATTTGCCCACATTCTGTTCCCCAGGCCTCTAGTTTGTGGACTCCGAGTGCTTGGTTTTCCCAGGATGTGACTAAGAATGGCTGGAAGCAGGCTGTCAGGTGGACATAGCTCTGTGCTCTCTCTCCTCAGGAGCTAGTGAGAGAGGCGAGCGAGCTCCGTGGCCTCTTGGTTCCTGTCAGAATGGTGCTAGATTGTGAACAGAGCTGTGTTCTGCTGTGTTCTGGGGACTCTGGATGGTGTTTTGACATATGCAAGTCTTTTGTGTAGTTGCTGATATTCCAGAATTTCGTTTCTCTCCGTTTCTGTCTCTGTCTCTCTGTCTCTCTGTCTCTCTGTCTCTCTGTCTCTCTGTCTCTGTCTCTGTCTCTGTCTCTGTCTCTCTCTCTCTCTCTCTCTNTCTCTCTCTCTCTCTCTCTCTCTCATTCTCCGTGGCAGCTGATAATTTGCTTGGGTGTGGAATTAGCCAGCTTGAGCTATTTACTGCAATGAAATGCCAGACCACACAAAATTAAGTAACTTCAAAGTAAAAAAGAGAGTAAAAAAAAAAAAAAAACCTCTGTTTTGCTGTAACTTTTTACGACCTTGTTCTACTGAACTGCTAAATACAAATACATTTGTGATCGGTTCTAAGAGGCCTTGTAGAATAGCATGCCGAGGGACCTAAGAAAGCGAGTGCCAATATTACTTCCACTAAGAAGTGCTCAGACAGGGGCACTGCTGCAAACGAAAGAGGACCAAGTTGGAGTCATGTTTAAATTTCTACCCTGGAGAGAGGAGGTGTGGGTAGAAGCCGTTGCCCTTGTGGGCTTCTTGCCATCTCTGAGTATCTGGATCCCCCTAGAGACAGCCTATGTCCGCTGTACCCATGGAAATCCTCCCCCTGTATCTCTGAAAACCCCAAAATGTTAAACAAAACAAATGCTCTCATTTGGCCACAGAGAACGCTCTTCTGTCAAATCATTGCCAGCCCTGATGTAGCTCTGAAGATGGAAGGCACTTGCAGTGTCGTGGGTAGATGTGTTTAGACGGTGTTCTACCGTTGATGCTTCCCCCCTTCCTTCTTTTTAAAAAGGCAGCTGTTTTATTTATCAAAGCGTAAGCTGATTCATTGATTCATTCTCATTTGTCCCGGGTGTAGATTTTCATTTTAACTTTTTGGTGTGGTGAGGGTCTGTGAAAATGTCTGAGTGTAAATTACCTTATTCCTCCTTAGTTTTGAGGGGATCTAGCCTCCTGAGCCGTGTTTTTGCGCAGTGGAAGGGAGGGGTTTGGACTAATCCTGTGGAGCATTTTAGAGGATGTTTAGAGGCTGTCCTTAATCAGTCTGACTTTCCCCAAGGTGAGGCTGTTATAGGTCAGTCTGTGCGGACAGGGGTCCTCTGTGCCCATCACATGATTTCCCTACCTAGAGTCTGTCAATCAAGGCTGTATAAGTGAGGATACTCCTGTAGCCAGGACGTCTTCGAGGCTCAGAAACTCCCTACCTCCAGGCTGAGTAGGATCTATCATGCCCCACATTGGTCATGTCAGCCCCAATCCTGGTCAGTTTCCCAGAGGAGAAACCCACTCTGTCCTCACATCCAGAGCTGACTGATTCCTCTCGGTCTTTATCCCACTTGTCAGAAATGGGGAAGATTTCAGGTTGGGTGTGGTGGCGCACGCCTTTAATCCTAGCACTCAGGAAGCAGAGGCAGGTGGATCTCTTGAGTTCGAGGCCACCCTGGTCTATAGGGCTAGCTCTGGGGTAGCCAGGGCTACATAGAGAGACCCTGTCTTGACAAACAAACAAATGAATGAACAAACAAAAAATGTGAAGATTTCAATTTGAGTAGTGTGCACACATAAAGCAGGCAGGGTGGCAGCCTGGTGTGTGTGTGTGTGTGTGTGTGTGTCCCTATTCCTCCAGGGAGGTGGCTTCTGGAGGGTCTTAGGGGAATGCAGGGAAGTGACATCTGGGACTTACAGGACTTCTAAATCCACTGAAGGACCTGATGGCCAGGGCAGAGGTGGTGGGGTAGAATGTATAGATCTTGCACTGGACTTTGTTATTTAGGTCCTTGGAGGTGCCTGCTGGGGAACTAACCCTTTGTGGCCCCAAAGGGACAATCCTTTCAGCACGTGCCTCATTCTGGCTTCCATCTCCTCTCTGGGCACTTCATTATTCCCTCAGTTGGAGAACTTCATAAAACCTCTCGTCGTCGTCCTAGCGCCTTGCATCATCCAGCCGTAGATCATTTTTTTTTTTCCCCAAGAACTGACTCTTGCCTTCTCCCAGTCAGCCCTCCCCCAGCCCCCATGGCAGTTGTTTTCCCTTGGATCTAATAAATTAAAAATTGATGGGAGCTCAGAAAGTGTTGTGCTCTGCCGGGTGCCGTGTAGGTGGTGTTACTGTGGCTGTGTCTCTTGGTGTCTTGGCCCCTCCTGAGTGTCCACTCAGAATAGAATGAGAGGCTCCCTTTGCATGGGCTAGCTGGCCAAGGCTTCCTGGGTAGCCGGCGTAAAGTCTCCAGTCAGAGGAGGCAGAGCTCAGTGGATGCTGAACATTTCTTGTAAACATGAATATGCATCGTGGTGGGGGCTGTGACGCTGGCGGCACACTGTTTTAGCAACCTGTCCCCCACCCCCAATCCTTCCTTAGTGTCTCCACCTACCTTATTGAAACAGTACTTACTGTGGGTTAGTCATTAAGAATAGAGATTTGGAATTGATCAGAAGCAAAGGGGGGACAGGAGTCCATGATGTACCATGTCTACAGCAATGTGCATGCAGGAGTGTGTGTGTGTGCGTGCGTGTGTGTGTGTGTGTGTGTGTGTGTGTGTGGTGTCTGTTTGTGTGTCTGTGTCTGCAATGTGAGTGTAGGTGTGTGTGTGTCTGTATATATGTGTGTATGTCTGCAGCAATGTGAGTGTAGGAGTGTGTGTGGTGTGTGCCTGCAGCAGTGTGTATGCAGGACTCGTGTGTGTGTGTGTGTGTGTGTGTGTGTGTGTGTGTGTGTGTGTGTAGCAGTGCACACACCCTGCAGCCTGAGGACAGCTGATCTTTGAATTCCCTGAGGGGCAGGTGCAAGATAGTTGTTGATGGACCAGGGCAGGCAGGGCCTTAGGATCTGTGTGACAGAGGGACTTTCAGGCTAGGTAATACCTTCTGATGGAGGCTTGGTGGCTGCTTGGCTGAGCCAGTGTGAACAGCTCCTCTTCATTTCTGTCTTCTGTCCCAAATTCCTTCCCAGGGGAGCTAAGACTGGGGAAGTTTGCCTTAGGATCAAGGGTCCCCCTCCACTTAACAGTGATGCCTATTATTATTTGTGAAGCCTGATTTCATTGCCTCTAAATGCGTTAACCAGCTGGGAGGAGGCCCAGCCTTGTAAATAAAATGTGGTTTTGTTGTAAAAGAAAATCTAACTCTTCTCTCTCGTGTGTGTGTGTGTGTGTGTGTGTGTGTGTGTGTGTGTGTGTGTATTTGCTCATGTGCCTTACATTTAATATTTGAAAACCCTCTCCAATCCTGTGGTCTCTTACATTTGAGCAAGTTGCCGGCTGCATCCGTCCATTCATTTTCCTCTTAATGAGTCAAACATTTTAGCAACTGCTGTTCCTGTTCTGCTCGAAGTGTATTGAGGATGGTCATGGTTTGCAGGCTGCCTAACGCTTGGAGCTTTTCAGGAAAGCACGCATCTTTTCAGGGGAATGCTTTTCTGCCTTACTTGTTAAGGCTGCGTTTACAGGATGAAGTTGAGGGAGGGGCCCGAGTTCTAGAGTTTGAAGTTGGAATGGCTGCTTTCATCTGTCTCTTCTCTCTGTGTGCGTTTGGGACTCTCTGCCTGTGTAAGCAGAGGCTGGGTCCTCCGAGGTGATTCGGAGCTGGGAGATGCAAGTGTCTGGGCCAGATGTACATCTTCAGAAAAGGGCAGGCAAGCAGGTTTCCCAGAGGGACGGACTCCTTGTTCTCAGGTCTTGGCCAGCAGGCTCTGTCCCTTTTCTTTCTTCCGTTATTGATACAGTTCTTAGAAGGGACACACAGACACACACACATAGACACACACACACACACACACACACACACACACACACACATGCACACACACTACATGCCCAGCCCATATCCGCCTGCCAGCGGAAATGAAACCACAGCCTTTGGTGTGTCTCTGAGAGCCTCTCCCTGAGCTGCCAGGCCCAGTCAGTTGCCTGGTCCATCCACTCTAACACAGAAGTTGGGGTTCAGTGGGACTCTGCTGCCTGAGTGAAGGGGAGGGGCGTCGACCTTTCCACCTTCTTCAGGAGAGAATCATTAGCAACAGGCCAGAGTTCAGAGACCCCACACATGGCCTGGGGGTGGGGAGAGGAAAGCCCATGCAGGGCGAGCCTGATGTCACAGGCAAACATTTTGCTTTCAAGTTGGGAAGAGGGAGGGGAGGTAGCTTTTACATCTCTCCTGGTTTCTTTTCTTCCTCACTCCTTTAGTAGTGGAAGCCCAAATCTAAGTTCTGAGCTAAGCCTGAGCTGGCACAGTTTGTCTGTCTGTCTGTCTGTCTGTCTGTCTGTCTGTCTGTCTGTCTGTCTGTCTGCCTGTCTGCCTGTCTGCCTGTCTCCCTGCCTGCCTGGAGGGCTTTGGGTGCTCCAGGTTGGCGTGCCTGTAAAGGGGGACCTCAGCGCTGCAGTGTAATAAATGGTATTGGAGATCTCCACACCCAATTACTGGGGTTCCCAGGGCTTACTGCATGAGGGTAGTGTAAAGACAGACTGACAGAGAGAAGATAGACAGACAGACACATAACCAGATATTACAGAGGAAAGAATGCTGGTTTGGAGTCCTGGTCAGAGGAGGAGTGGAGCTGGAAGGATACTGTGGACAGTCATATATGACCTTTACTAATGTTTACACTGGTCTGTGTTTCTTTGGTTTGTGTTACAATGTCGATTTGAAGTTTTGTGGCCTCAAACCTCCTCACAGGGAGGAGGATGGAACTCATACTATGAGAACTGTCCAGGTGGGTGGGCGTGACTGGAAAGGCTAAAAATAATGATGTAATTAATAATAATGATATAATAATAACAATAATATCAATAATATTAGTAGTAAGGAAGGTAGACTCAATTAAAAGGCAAAATGGAGCCCTTTGCTGTGGAGAGCAGCACTGGCTGGAGATGTGGGCTTATTGCTTTTATCAAAGGCTGTAAGGAGCAGAGGCCTTGCCAGGCCTGCTGGAGGCGGGCACTGGATCCCTCCGAGGATAGCACCTCTCCCTGCTCAGTTTGAATTCTCAATTTCAATTTCAGTTTGCCCCCCGCCCATCCCCGTTTTTGTTTTGCTTCTCAGTTTATTTCCTTTGTCCCTTTTTGTTTCTTGTCTGACCAAACACTATTTTGACACCCTTCTCCTGTTTCTCGGTCAGTGTTCTTCCTTCCCTGTGTGCCAGGCGGGCACAATGCATCCGTATATTTCTGGAGGACTCTTTGCACAGTCCTCTCCTTTGGCTCTGAAATTATGTATATGTAATTGGTAATTAAAGGTGCAAGCTTTTCAATATAAACAGTATTGCTCAATGTTAGATTATTAAAGGGAGAGGAGGCACCGAATAATTACCTTTTCCGTCCTGACAAGCGGTTTACGGGGAATTCAGTCTCTCCCTCGAACCTTCAGCTTGAAGGTTGTGATTACATTTTAACCATGGCAGGGTAGCTTTTCATAAGATAAATCGGTAAATTAATTACGTAGCATTGTCTTCGAGCTCCTTTTAAAGTAAACTCCGATTTCTTTTTTCAAGTGTAATTAATGGTTTCTGGGCGGCGTGGCGAGGATGGCACCATTACCTGTCTTTTTTTTTTTTTTTTTTTTCCTTTTTTCTCTTTCCCCTCGGTTGTTGTTATTAATGATCTACAGACAACAGACTTAGGATTTACACACACGCCGGGTGTTTCTGAACTGCCATGTTTTCCGGTGCGTGTCTTCTACGTTTAATTCACAGAGGGCCCTGCCTGTCTCCCGGTAACCACGGGCAGAGAGAGACTCAGGCTGTGATCCCCATTGGTGGTACCTGCCCCTCTCCCTGTACGGCTCCAGCTGCCCTTTCTTTCTACATCGCCTGCCTCAGGTTCTACAGTCAGTGTTGCACACGCACGAGGCCCCCAGCAAGCTTATATTCAGAAAACATAGAGCGGTGTCTCAGATGTGCCCTGGAGATACCACAGACGATTTTGCTTCAGTTTTCCACGTTGGCTCTGGCTCCTTAATAACCCCACTGCCATGGGATGTCGCTTCCTCTTTTTCACCCTCTTCAGTTCCTCTGTGCCAATCGCTACCCGTTCCTAATTGCTGGACAGCTTACAATTTATCTTCCTCCTCAGTGGCAGACCTGTGGCTGTCCCCAGCTTCAAGGAAGACCTGGCCACTTGTCTTCAAGGCGGACACTGAAGAATCCTAGCTAGAGTCGCCCAGACCCTGAGGGGGGACACAGAACTCCCCTGCCCACTTCCTTTGATTTATTATGGCACTTTGCTGCTGAGCCTTCTAAGGATCCCTTGAGGGAGTGGCTGATTTTTGAGGCATTTATTAGCTTCAAAATATTTAGGTCCTGTGCCCCTTCCAGAAAAATAACATAAACAGCAAGGGGGAAGTGGAGTGACTGCCGAAGAAATTTAAAAACATCCAGCCCATTGAAAGTGTGGTTTGAGAGCTGCCAAGAAGTGATTTTTGCAGTCTGAAGAGGCCGTTTTGTTTTGTTTTTTTTTTTTTCTCGGAGTGAAAACAAAACCGACCGGCAGAAAGGATGAGATGGAGAGTTGATGAGCAGTGAGAATTTTACGAGGGTCTGGAGGTCTGAGCAGGAGCGCAGGGTGCGGGGGAAGCCAGGGCTGCCTTTTCAGCTAGCATTTCCCTTCCGTGTCCCAAGCACCTGTGCTTTCTCCTCTGGGCAAGACTGGCTTTCCAGCGCCTGTCTGGGTTTCTGTTTTCCAGTTTGGTGCCTGGCCAGGACTCAGGTAGAAGAATGTGAGTGGGAAGCTCATGAATAGGGAAGCCCTGAACGTGAATGAAAGCTGTTGGGATGAAGGCTCGGCTCCAGCTGGAGCCAGGGCTCGGGACACAGCCTTACCTTCCTACCAGGCCGCCCATTGGAATAACACGGTGGTGGGCAGCTTAAGGAATGCTGATGTTTGACTTCCCAAATCACTGATCCAGGGCGAGAAGCTCCCCGAGTGACACTCACATACCCAGAAATGCGAGAGAGTCGTCCCCCAGCTGATGGTGTTGTGGGCAGCCGGGGTGTGCGTGTGGCATGTGTGTGGCATGCGTGTGCACACGTATGCAGGGCATGCTCTAGGGAGCTCAAATCAGTGCTGTTGTGTTGACCTCGGGGCTATGAGGGTGAACTCCAGTCCCCGGGGACATGCGGGGAGCCACAGAGGCTGGCTGTTGAGGGGCTTGTCTCTAAGCGGGAAAGGGTGGAAGGAACCAATCTGTGATGACCTAAGCCCATCTCTGTCTTCTCTGCCCCTCCCCTGTCCCCTTTCTGTCTCCAGCAGAGGCTGACCATGTGGAGGCTACCATCCTCGAGGAAGACGAGGGTCTCGAGATAGAGGAGCCCAGCAGCCTGGGGCTGATGGTGGGAGGCCCCGACCCTGATCTACTCACCTGTGGCCAGTGTCAGATGAACTTCCCGCTGGGGGACATCCTGGTTTTTATAGAGCACAAGAAGAAACAGTGTGGAGGCTTGGGCCCCTGCTATGACAAGGTCCTGGACAAGAGCAGTCCTCCACCCTCCTCTCGCTCTGAGCTCAGGAGAGTGTCTGAGCCAGTGGAAATTGGGATCCAGGTCACCCCTGATGAAGATGACCACCTACTGTCACCCACGAAAGGCATCTGCCCCAAGCAGGAGAACATTGCAGGTATGGTGTTTGCTTACTTGGCTGCTGGAGCTGCCTCCCCAGCTGGTCCCACTCCCTGACTTTTAAGCACCGACTCTTGGGAGGTCCAGGGCTTTTCCAGATGGCCTCTGGGTCGCCACCTGGGGGCTCCCTTTTCTGAGGGCCCACCTTCCAGGTGACTCTCCGGGGAAGATGGCTGAAGGAGGCCTGTCTGTTGTGTTTTGGCTACTCTGCTTTTGGTGAGAAAACTCTATCTTGTGCTTAATCCAGAAGTGGACTGGAGCAGGAGATGGAATTCTGGAGGTTGGCTTGGCCCTGTCTTCCTTGGTGATCTTGGCTCAGACCCTGGCTTTGGAGCCAGGCTCGGTTTGGACTCTGTCATTTCCAACCTGGGAACAGTGGCTTCCTCATCTCTAAGATGGAGTTCAGAAGCAGCCCCAACCCCCCCCCCCTTTGTGCTGATTGTTGAAGAACACAGATGACTCTGAGTGTGGCGGTACCTGCTAGGCCCTTATGCATGGCACTTGTCCACCCTCCTCTTGGGACTCAGTTTCCCCTGTTATGAAAAAAAGGGGGTAGGTCCTCTTTTCATGAGCCTGCTTCCCATTTTGCCTGAACCTCAGGTTTTGGGAATCTGTCTGATTTCTAATCCCTGGGGGAACAATGGACATTGGTTTTTTTTTTTGGGGAGGGGGCATGCTGTTTGATTCTACCTGGACAGCTAGTCTGTCTACCCGAAGAACACGTGTGGGGCCTCTGTTCCAAGTCCCACCAGTGTCCTTCAGTGGGTTGTTCCCACTTGGTAACTCTGCCATATGTCCTTCCTGGCTATACCATGGCATGCTAGAGTCTCCCGGGGAGCCTTTGTGCAGTGTGCAAACCAAAGGTTTTTGCTTCTGGGGAATGTGAAAACCCCGTTCTGCTGTGTCTCCCCCCCCCCCCATGAGACAGCAAGGCGAGCTTTAGAGTTCATCTTGCCTTTTGACTTTGGGCTGGGTAGCTTGAGAATTAGAGCCCTATTTTCCTCTTTTGTTAACGGGGAATGAATACTCCTAGCAGACCCTGTGTGATGATGGAGGAAGGGGACTCCAGAAGAGCTTTGGCAGGAGAACTTTTCTCCTGGGGGTGTCCGTCCGGCTGTGCAGCAATCAGATGGAGAAATGTGGAGCCTGTCCTGGAGGTGTTTGGGTCCTGAAGCCCTTAGGACACGGGGGTTAGGGGAGAGGGACATTGCATCCTCTTGGGAGGTGATACAAAGCATGGGCCGGGACCTCAGGTCCCTAGAGGCACTCCGTGTCACTGTCAGCCCAGCCCCTCCACACCTCAGTTGCGTACATTTGGGCTCCAGCTTATCCACCTTACACTGGGAGAATCTGATACCCCCACAGGCATAGGATGGGCAGTGGGGAGAATCTGTGGACCAGCTTGGCCTTGGCTTGGCTTTCTGGTGGGTGTCCTGGCAGCATAACCAGGCCTGGGGCAGACAGACATGGCTGCACACCACCTCCAACATTAAGGCAAAAAGGGTGTCTTGTCCCTTGTCTGTGTTGCCAGGCATACCACTTGGGATAGATTTCAAGAGCGTGGGGACGCTCACCCAGCGTCTGCAGTGCACAGCAGCCTTTGAGGGGTGGCTAGTCCCTACTTGGCTTTCATCTGCTGACCCAGCCTCAAAATCCTCATTTTATGTTGAAGGTCTTTCCCAACGAGAGCCTTCGGTTCACCGTGGGGAAGTTTGCTTAAGAAAGCAACTAAATGTGATTTTTCAAAAGACTCTTAATCTCCCCACAGCTTCGCCCTTATCCTTCCGTTCCCTCTGCCCCCCACCCCCTGCCCTGTTCCCTCCCCTCATACTGTTAATGGCCCACAGTATTTTTATTTTATGCGTGACGGGAGATATCCTTGGACCGTCTGCTCAGTGTCGGGGCAAGAGGAGCGAGGGAGGAGTGGATTTGTTCGTTCTAGAAGAAAATATGTAAAATAAGCCTTTGGAAGATATGTTTGTTCAAAGCATTTAAAATGTTATTCTAAACAAAGGCACAAAGCACTCTGCATGCCGAGTCAGCCACAACTGGCCATTCCTCTTCTTTCAACCCACCCCACCCTTCCTTTCAACCCCGGGGTCTCCTGGTCCTTCCCCACTTGGGTACCAACTTTTCTTCTTCTTCTCTTTTTCTTTTTTCTTTTCGTTTAACAGAAAGAAAAGATTAAAGAGTAAAACATCAGTGGCTCAAATGTATAAAGTAATTTAATATGGTGAGAGCATTAATTATTTTAGCTTAATTGAATTCCGAGGACCCCGCATTCCTTGCAGCTTGGTAGACAAGTCCTGTTTATTATTTCTGTAGATTAACAGTAAAGGAAACACAGATAACTTTCAGTTATTTATTGTAAAATAAATGTGTCAATTCATGTGTAAAGCAAGCTGCTCAAAGATAATTGAGTCTTTATATTTTAAGAGGGGAGCTAGGAAGCACGGGCCCTTCTCCACTCAGGCACCCGGAAATCCTTACAGCTGCTATCCAGATCCCTGGCACACTGGCCTCCATGGGTCCCCTGCGCCTAGCCCCGCCTGTGGCTTCAGGGTCCCTTCCCTGCTGCTCTGTGTCCTGCTGCTGTCTTCACTGGCCTTGATGGCCCCTGCCAGCCGCTGGTGAGCAGGTGGCTGCTGGTTCTTGGGACTCTGGTCCTAGCTGGCCACTGTGGCTGAGTAATTGGTGGGATGGCAAATGGGATGCTCTGAAGTCTGCAGCCTTCGCTTTGGTGGGGCAGCCTTTCCTCTCAACCCTCGGGCCCCAGAGATGGGGAGAGATGTTGTTCTGTAGGTGAGAGTCCCCTTGTCCTTAACTGTGTCTCCAGGGTAAGAGCAGAGCTGGGATTTGGCCATTCGTCCAACCAAAGTGTGATTGACTCTGTCCCTCCCCTTGCCTTGGCAAGGTCTTTTTGGAGATGATAGCTATAGTTTGTGATCTTTTTGTTGTTTTAAATGACAGAGCAGTGGCTCTCAGCTTTCCTAATGCTGCCACCCTTGAATACAGTTGCTCATGTTGTGGTGACCCCAACCATAGCTGTAATTATCTGCGAATATGTAAATATCTTAGGCAATCCCAGTGAAAAGGTTGCTTGACCCCCAAGGGGGTTGCAAGCCACAGGTAGAGCAGCTCTGTGGGAGGATTAGTAAGGTACGGGAAAGATGCTATAAAGCTCAGCTTCTGGAGGACATTCATTCATTCATTCATTCACTGAACACCTAGCTGGTCCCCTTAGGAGGGTTTCCCTCAGGGTATGTGTGAGGAGACACCAGCCCTATCCTTCATGTTGCTGGTTGTCTTGGAATCTTCTTGCTGCTCCTCTGCTATGGAAGAGGAGGTCCCGGACAGCTGGTTTCAAGGGCAGCCCAGGGATGGGGTGATCAGAAACAAAGCCCTGGAGGTCTGACCCAACGGATGCTGTGATGACACCACCCATGGAGGTGCTGTGTGGCCCTCGCGACTCCTTTCTGTGGCCTCTCCCTGCCTCTGTTAAGAACTCTGCTCGGGCACTAGGTCCGTGTACCTAAGGTGACCTGGGTCAGGGATGAGGAGATACAGCATTGACTGTAAGGGAGGGGGATTGTCTATGGGAGCAACGGAGAGGCGGGGGCTCACTGGGTCTGGAGCCTTGTGGGAAAGACAGGATGTAAAGCTACCCTGCTCCCTGGCCCTCAGAGTCAGTTTCCATATCTGTGCATGCAGCTAAGGATGATTGCAACCTGAGTGTGGGTACCTGGTGCAGGGGAGGGCACAGGCCCGATACACGTGTGCAGTGCGCATATGTTGCCCCCTTCCCCATCCCCCACCCCCACCCGAGATCGTCCACCCTGGCAATCTGCTCCCCAGCCCCACACATTCTTTGGTTTTTAAAGGAATGGCTTCCTGAGAGCTGTAGAATCATCAACTGGGTTCTGACACTCAGACACCAGAAGCAATGGCAGGGTGAGACAGTCGGGTGAGGGTTCATGTCCACCCCTCTATCTGGTGCCATGTTGTGACACCATTCAGCGCCTCATCCTGGGAAGGGGACTGGGACTGTGGTGTCTCCTGGGCTGGTCTGAGGGTGAGTGGCTCCTCTCCTCAGTTTCTTCCTGCATCCGCTCTTTAGCACCCTGCAGAGGACTGAATGAAATAAGCTTTAGGATATACTACACAGCGCAGGTCAAGCCAGAGACAGACTACGGGCAGGGGAGAGCACGCTTGGCAGTGAAGGGGATCCCACTCTCTCAGTCTTGGAGCTGAGTCTGCTCCTCTCTGTGGATTCTACATTCTCCTCAGAATTTTCTTAGATGGCCTCCAAAGGAAATTGGCTTTTTCTTGTTATCACCTTGTCCACACCCTAAAGGATACCCAACAGGGAGGAGACTGCCCTCTCTCAGCTGTATTTTCCTTCTCCCTTAATGAAAAAATAAAAAATAAAAAAAAGGAATAAAAAGAGGACATAGCTGATCCCAAGGGACTGAGATTTTTATTATAGATACAAGAGAGAAAACAGGCAGAGATAGAGACAGTCCAGAGAGAAGATGACTAGACCAAATCAGGCCTGAGGAGAGAGAGGAAGCAAGAGAAGAAACAGCAACCAAGAGGGGCAGCCTGAGCTAAGAGACTGGCATAACCAAAATGGCCGAGTTATATAGGGGCCAGGGAAGCCCGGAGAAGGGAAGGCAGAATGCAGTCCCTTGGCAGGAGTTTAGGGTAAGGGTTGCCAGGAGGACCCTACAGCAAGCAGGGACTGAGAGATGCTGGGAGAATATGGAGGCCAGGGTCTACTTTGATAAGTTAACGGGCGTCTCGGCCAGTTGTCCTGGATTTGAGACCTAACGCTCCTCCAACCTCAGATGTCAGTTTTCTGAAATGTAAGATTTAGGGTAGCGGTGACAGGAGGTGGCAGATCCCTAGTTTGGAGGCGACAGGTGGCTGTCACTATGGCGTCTTCCCTAGAAGCCTGAGCAGGGGCCCAGGATGAGCCTGCAGAGCCCTTGTATAGATAGGGCTTGGCTTATGGCCTCAGACACTCAGTGCTGGAGGGAAAGGGTCCCGATGAGCCCCACGATTTACACGCTGCTCTGAGAATATTCACTGCAGGCTATGTAGAAAACTCATTGCGAAAAAAGCGAAGACATTACTTTGGATGTTCGAGAAAGAAAATAAGTGGCTCGTGCTGGAAGCTGGAGATAACCCCACTTGCAGGACGCCTCAAAACACTTGCATTTGATCTATTTGGAGTTGTTATTTTCCCTCCAAATTACGATTAGTTAAATCCATGTATATTGTGGTATGGATTATCTCTCTCTCTCTCTTTTTTACTGTTAAATCGCCAACAACTAATTATTAGTTCTGTCTCTGCAGTGAGGAATGGCCCATGTTCTTCCATCTGAGGGACAGAGCCCTTCGTGAAGATTGGGAGTTGGGTGCTGGTGGCCTGATCTCAGGGCTCAGGATGGGATGTCTGCTGGGTGGTCCAGACAGAGGTCACGCCTGGCTCTTCTCCGCATTGTGCCTGATGGGTTTCCTGACTTAAATTTCAAACCTCCCAACAGATAGAGCTAATCCTAAACTGAACTGGGTTTTGAAGGTTCTCAGAGACATTGAAGGACTTGCTGCAGTCACACAGGAAAGGGGGGTCAGCCCTGGTTGGCCTGGCTCCCTTGGGTAGATGTCTTTAGGGAGAGGGAAGTCTGTCCTTGGGCTGGCAGATTTGGGAGGCAGCAGGCAGTGCCTCTGTACTCCACCTGGGATGACATTTGAATCCCATGCTGAAGTCTGGATGTAGCCAAATCCTCAGGCCCCCCCAAACTTGACCCTTGCCTGTGAAGGCTTTGGAGAGAGGCAGGAGGCATCTGAACAAGCTGTGAGGTGCGAATTTCCATGGGATTGGGTTGGAAATGTTTTTTTTTTTTTTCATTTATGAAAATGTTTTATTGTATACTTAGTGTTGCAATTATTTGCAACCCCACAAATACAAATCGTTTGTTTTATTTTGTGGACCTGAGGGTTCAGTAAGTCTAGTTACTCACATCTGGGAGTCTCAGCCCTCTGGACAACGGGATAATCTTTGCTGGTTTCTAGAATGGGTGGTTTACTGTGAATTTTATCTGATATTGTGGGTCTGTACACCTAGCCCCCAGATCAGTAACTGCTGTTACAGGGCCACTCAGAGGAAGGTTGGCCTCAGAGGTGACACTGGAAGAGCTGGCAGTGCCACCACAGATTTGTTGGCTTGTCTGAACTTAGATCTTACGATCCTGAGTCAGGACAGATGGCCCTTTGCTAGCCGTCACTGCCCAGTCCTGAGGCTTGGGGCCACTCACTCATCTCCCAGAGAGGGTCCCATGTCACTTGTGACAGGTCATGAACCATAAGAACCAGAGCGGTGACAGGGGTGGCTTCAGCTCTGAGCAGTAGTCCACCATTTTACTGGACTTTTCAAACATGGGTCTGTTAGAAGGGCATCCCCTAGCTCCTTTAGGGATGTGTCTTTATGCTGGATGGCGAATTGGCCCATTCTCAGGGAAGTAGCTTGAGAAAGGAGGAGAGGGAAGAGAGAAGGAGAAACTTGGCTCTGGGAGAGAATTTAACCACATTCACTCTGTTACTATTTTTTTTGTTTGTTTGTTTGACAGTAGTTAGCAGTTGAATAGAGTATTTATTTATTTATTTACTTACTTATTTATATATATAGCGTGTGTGATAGGGTTCATTGCTGCTGCTGTTGTTAGTCTTCTACAAAGCTAGGGGGGGATGTGTGTGCCCATGGCCGTGCAAACAAGACCACTTGGCCACTCCTCCTGCCCATCTGGGTCACCTTTTCACGGGAGGCTGAGGCTTCTGTTGTTGGGTTTTTAGTTTAATGCATGCCTATTTAGTATGTGCTGTGTGCCACTATTTCCAAGGGCCTTGTAAAGAAGAAGCCTCTATTTAATCTTATAAACACATCCGGTAGGAGTTAACATGAAGCCCACTTTACAGGCGGGAAAACAAGCTCAGATTCGGTCCTCCCTGAGTCTTGGTTCTATGGGCTATCTCTATCTGTTATCTCTCTGTCCTCTGAACGCTGCAAATCAGCGACTACTTTCGTTTTTTGTAGGAGAGGCAACAGAGCCAGGGTAGGGCCTAAGTCTGTAGGTGGCTCACTGAAACCTGGCTTCTGCTCCGTGCCCCAGAAGGAGTCTTCACTGGGCCATTTCCTCCTGCAGGACCCAGTGGGTTTTAACTAAGTTAGAGGTACAGGCTTTTTGCTTCTAGCTGGACAATGGGTGCTGTCTGCTGGAGGCCATTCTGAGAGGAAGAGGGGCCTGTAGGAGAGTGACTCCACGTGTAATGTACATACCTGTGGTTATGTGTCCACGGCTGGCTGTGTTGGCCCTACACTAGGATCATAACCACCAGGTGGCTTCCGGGTCCAGGGAGAGGAGGGTCAGACTGCAGGGATCTGAAACCTGGAAGGAGTACTCTTGTGTGGCCTTGAAGAGGCCCATTCTCTTTCTGGTTCCCTGTCTTCTAAGCTAAAATGGGAAGAGAAGGGGTGTTAGGGGGGTATGGAGAGGATCAGCTGTACTGGTGAGAGGATTGCTGGGAGGAAAAGGTTGGACCTCCTGGTAAGCCTCAGAACTGGGGGTGGTATCCAAGACTTCCCACACAGAATACTCAGACCAGTGGTAGTAAGCTGTTTAGAGTGCTTCCCAGGCCCGGGCTTACACCCCCCCCCGGGCTTACACCCCCCCCCCCAAGTCCAAACCAGCCACACCTAAGGAGTTGTCAGCATAGCTGTCATCTGTGGGCTAGAGCGAGGGGGGGGGAGGGGAGGCAGCTTCTGTGACATTCAGGTTGTTAGTGTGGCCTTACAGGAACAGGGCAGCTGTGGGCATAGGGACCAGCCCCATGTAAAGTCAGAGCTATGTCAAATGGCTGCAGTCCCAGTGCTCGGGCTACACCCCAGTGATGACACGAATTAGTCCTAGTTAGCATCCGGGGAGAGTAAACTTGGTTTCCCTCGAACTGTCTGAGTGACTTCCTTTCAGCTTTTCCAAGACAGAGCAGATTTCTGGAGAGGGTAGGGGTCCAGTTAGGAACGGCCCTTAAGGTTAGAGGCCAGGTCAGGTCCTGGGTTTAGGGTGCTAGCAAGGGTCTGGATTCTTCTCCCCTAAAAAGAAATAGGAGTGTCCTCCCTTAACCCTTTCCCATCTCCGGCAAATGGCTGGAAAACCGTTGCGGGGTCCTAGACCAGAACTAAGTTCTTTCTTGGAGTCGGAGCTGGGTCTGCCCCACCCCCACCCCACCCGAGTTCAAAGCTAGCCAATTAAGGGGCCCAAACAGTGCGGTCTTCCCTGCATCATTGGCTTGTAAGACTTTCCCTGCCAACCAGGCGACTTTATTCTCTGGGAAGGGGGAAAAAGGCATGTAATTTTCCTGACCTGGCCTTTGCTTTGGGGAAAATGGGAAAGAAAGCGATTTTCGTAAACAGAGTCTTGTCGAGCCACAAAAGAGGTCGGGGTCTGTAGACTGCAATGCAGGGGTCTGGAAAGTGGCCCATGGTTGTGGTAGCGGTCCCTGAGGTTTCAGGGTGTTTTGAGGCTTAACGGGGGACTCTGGGATGGGATGGACATCAAAATCTTCCCCATTCGGACTTTGAACTTCCTCAGGCCCTTGCCATAAGGCACCACTAATGCAATTTCCCTTGCGCCCCGAACGTGCAACTTGAAAGACTCATCTCCTTTCCCGCCTCCGGCCGCCAGCAGCCCCTCCTCCACCCGGCCTCAAGTCCTCCCCTAGACTCCGAGAGAAGGGACTGGGACTGTGCTCCTCGTCCTGGTCCACGTAGTGTGCACCTTCAGTCTCTGAGGAGGAGGGCACTCGGAAGTCTGGGTCTACTGACACCAGTTCACTCAGCAGGAGAACACAATGGCCTCCCTTGGAGCCAGCCGCCCTGTGCTCTGGCTGGGCACGAGGCGCGATGTGCACCCCTACACCTTGGTGACTGCACCCGGGCCTCCATGGGCCCCGCCGGGTCTGCTGGGGACCTCCGTCGCACAGCTTGCTTTCGGGCCCTGGGGCTCTCCAGGTCCTCTTCGGGCCATTCCTGCCCGCCCTCCCCGCCGTGCACGTTGATTGCGCCCTGGGCGGGAGGCTAGCGGGGCCGGGGCCATGCATAATTCCCCGGCTTAATGGAGCAGCTGCCCGCGCGGGGCGGGTGCAGGCGCAGCTGACCCTGCAGCCGTCTGGCCTCGCGGGGCAGGCGCGCTCCTTTCTTCCCAGTCCGCTTCGGCCGGGGTCGGGGGAAGGGGTGGGGGCTGGGCGAGCCGAAAGGCCACTCTTGGGGGGAGGGTCCGTCCTTCCAGTTTCCATTCTTGCAACTTTTGCTTTGGGCTTGGGGGTGGGAGCATCGAGTCGCAGCCGCTCGGATCCGCTCCTGCTGGAGTTGCAGTGCGGGTTTCCGCAGAGCGCGCCGAAGTCCGAAGTCCCAGACTCCTTGCTTCCCCTTCTTTTCTTTTATGTGCCCCTTCCACCACCCCCACCTCCACCCCTGCACCTTGGCGGCCCCCAAGTCCAGCCGCAGTCCAGCAAGCACGCCGCTGGCTCCCCGCCAGCCTCTTTCCCGGGCTGCAGGAGAGGGATGGAGGCGGGGACCCAAGGTCAAGGGCGGGAAGGCCGCCCGCCTTGCGGTCCTTTGTGCACAGGCCGCCCCTCCCCCACCGCTCGCCCCCTCTCTGCCCACCGTGCCTGCGCCAAGTCGAGTGACCCCTGGCCAGAGGGGGGGATTGTAATTTCAGAAGCTGCTGGAAACTGCCAGTGGCCTCTTCCCTGAAGCCGCCACCGCGAGGGGCAGACCTCACAGCCCTTGTGACTTTTGTCCCGACTCCTGGGGCCACTCAGGGACGCTCTCCCCCGCCCTCACTTTTGCCGACATCGCTCAGATGGGATCTTAAGCTCACCTTGGCCTAAGGATCCAGGTGAGCCCGGAAGGCAGGGGCCTGAGTTCTCTCCTGGGAGCTTGAGTTCCTGCAGGGCAGACAGGCCTGCCCCATAGTGGGAGATCAGGACCCGTTGTTTCGTCTTGGGGCTGTGACTTTGAAACACTCGGGGACAAAAGTTATCTCAATTGTGCGGGAATGGGACCCGCCACTGGGGTCGATCGGAACGCGTGGGATTACTGGGAATGGAGTCAGCCCCCTAATCAACCTTTACCACTTCTCTTACCACGCCGCTAGAGAGAACTTGTATGCAAATGTTATCTTGCTAGAATTCCGGTCCCCTGTCTTAAAAGTTGGCCTCGTGGTTGAAGCTCTCCAAGAGCTGTAAAAACAGTTCTCAAAATCCGTGTGTTGCTTCCCTGTGGATTTGCCTTACCTGAGACATCTTTCGCAACATAGGATTGGGTCCAATTCTCTGTTCTCCCCTTTTCAGAAATAGGTCTAAGCTAGACTGAATCGATACGTTAGAACAGTAGGCAGGCAAGGTGGTTTAAAAATGTGTGTCCACGTGTACTTAAGGTTTGGGCCTGATGGTAGGCTGTGCCTTCTGCCCTGTCTGGGTCCTGTGTCAATAATACCTTCCTGGTATTTTGAGAGAAAGTTGATCTTCAAAAGAAAAAAAAAAAACAAAACCCCAAAACGCACAGGTTTAGCTAATCCAAACTTGGAGCAACTGGCTTTTCTGGTGGAGTCTAAAGGTACTTGTCAATTTATTTGTTGAAAAGCCTTGGGGAGAAGTAAGTCGTTCCCTGGAACGGAAACCCTCCAGTCCTGGACAGGAAGGGTTTCTCTGCCTGAACTTGCTCCTGGATTTCTCAGACGTCCATTTATGACAGTTCCAACAAGACAGAAACTGCCTTTGGATATTTATCTGTAAATACGGCTAAAGATCACAATCCTGACTTCAGAATGGGCTGGGAGGAAAAGGCCAGTTCTATGTCGGATTAATATTTATGTACCTGGGTTCCTTTACAGAATGAAAGATGAAACACCGTGTGTGTGTGTGTGTGTGTGTGTGTGTGTGTGTGAGTTCTTCCCAGTCAAGGGAGATGAGCATCCAGATGAGCATCTTTGGAGGCTAGGTGTGTGAGAGGAGGGTTCACATTTCATACTTAATGGCCACCACCCACAAGGAGAAGGCCAGCTAACCACTTGTGCTTGCTTTCCTTACTTTGACAACTCAAAAGTAATTTTAAAAATTATACATGATTCTCCCCCACCTCGATTTAAGTCTTAAGGCTTCACAGTGGAAGGTTTTCCTCTAGGGCTGGATGCAGCGCACTCCCGCCCCCGCCCCCATCCCCCCATCCTTCGGGGTAAGGGTGTGTAGATCTTTCTTGCCTCGGTGCCAGTGTTGGAGTGACAGAGTGCTGCCTGGCTACGTGGTTCTGAGCCCTGAGCTGTGTCCTCAGGGCACAGGTGGCTTGGCTTGGCTTTGTTCAGGAGCTGCGTGTGGGAGGTGTGCATGGAAATGGAGCCCTCCGTCGTCGGCAGTTCAGCCACTGGGGTCGGTAGCTGAAGCGGTGGGTGTCGAGGAGGAAGCCTGCAGCAGCACCCCTGGCCACCCCCTTCACTTTCACTGTTGGAGACATCTCCGTGTTCCTGTGGGCTTTCCTACGCCGCCGCCGCTCCCCTTGATGGCACTGCTTAGGCATTTGATAAATATTTGTTGCTTTTGGAGCATCAGGTGCTACCTCAGGGCCTAGGCACTGGGGTGGAGACTGGAACCTTCGACAGGCAGCCTGGCCTATCCTTCAACAGTCCAGGGCCAGCCAGTCCCTCAGCTGATGCCTGTATCTGTAGAATGGGGATGTGTGTCTTTTTTTTTTTTACTAACCAGTCTCCATCTATATAGGAGCAAAAGCCAGTGGAGCGAAGCTACGGCTGATTTCATAGACATCATACCAGCGAGACTGTTATTGTTTGGGCCCTGGGGGCGGGGTGACTAATTTGCAAAGAGGAAAGGAATCCAACAGCTGCTTGTATAGGGTGTTGTTTTTAATGCGAAGAGGAAGCATTTGGGGGCTTTGGGGAGAGGCTAACGGCATACCACAAGGAAGCGCCCCTCCCCCACCTCCATTCACTTCAGAAGCCCTTCTCCGTAGCTCCCAACCTCCAGCTCCTTATTTTTTTGGGGGAACCTAAAGTGATTCATTATCTTAATACCTAGTGGTGTTGCTGTTACCCTTGACCTGAACACCCCAGAAAATGTCCTCTCTCCTCCAGATACTAGGTTCTGACCATGGAAGGGTAGGGAGCGAGTTGGGGGTGAGGGTGAGGCTGTGTATGTGTGTGTGTGGGGGGGGGTATAGGATACATACTTGGGGGAAACGTATACAGCAGGCAGCCTTCAAATGCGTAGTCTTGCTCAGTGCAGGTGAACTGGGATATGGCTTTCCTTTCTCTGCCTCCTCCAAGCTCTCAGAAATTAGCATCTGTACCCATTGAGCACGCAGCTGGTGGCTATGAAATGGTACCTTCCTTCACTAGGGAGAAGCGGGTCTCCAGTGGCCTGCAGGGGGCCAACGTTTTACTTTTTTTTTTTCTTTCAGTTTTTATATTCAAAGGGGCTTCATTTCTTTTCCCTCTGCAAATGCTGGGTGACCTGAATTCAAGTTTTAATAATAACTTCTTGCTGGACCCAAAGGCTCCAGGCTCATCCTGCTCTTTAAGTTTACGGACACCGACCTTGCTGTGCATCTGAAGTGGTTGTCAGCTTCGGTTTGGGATGGGGTGGGTGGGTGTGCACCCTCAGAGTCCCTGTTCCAACCACTGGACTGGAGCGGGGTGGGTGGGTGGGGATCGAAGATAGAAGAAGGCTAGGTCTGTACCGGAAGGTAGGCTTGCAGCCAGGTGCGTGGCACCTGTAATTGAATCCAGACCTGCGTTCCCGAGTGGGCACGCAAGGATGCGCAAGGGAGGTATCGAGGTTCTAGGCTCTCTCTGTGGCTGGATCTGGCATGGAACAGTCTTCCGACTCGGTGGAGCCCAAATGGTGTGTGGAGAAGCCAGGGAGCAGCAGAGAGCCTAGAAGCCCGTGCACGTTCTGTTCGCACGCGTCGGCTCTTGCATCTTTTGTTAGTGGCGGTTCCTTAATTAACCCGCGGATTAGGGCTGCCTTCTTTTGACACGTACATATATTTTGGGGTATAATATTCTTGTTCTCCTCAAACTCCAACCGGAACTGCTCAGGAGCTTCCCCAGGGAGCTATACCCTCTTCTCTCCCTCTTGTCTTCCCAGCTTTTCCCTTCCTGTTACCCTCCTACCCACCCTTCCTTTAAACCCAAGTGGGCTTGTAGCAGAGTGGAGGACGGGCGTGCTACACACAGCTAAATAAATCATGTTTACGCTTGGCGTTCTTGGTAGTGAAAAAGCTGTTGGCTGTTTCCACTTCCGTATTTCTCAGCATTTGCTTCCTACCTGCTTTTGAGTCCATGCCCAGAAATAGTAGTTTTGTCAAATGAGGGGATAATGCCAGCCAGCCTTTCCTGCTGCCAAAGAAGCTGCTGGATTTTGCAAAAACAGAGTGACGTTTTTTTAGTGACACTGATTCCCCCCTACCCCCTCAAAGAAATTAGGGTGTAGAATAAGGGGTATTTAAAATGCACATGGAGCAGGGGAGGGGGAGGGGAAGCTTCCTAGCCCCTTCTACTCAGGGCTTGTAGCAGGCAAGGTTAGAGAAGGAAGGTCTGGGTTTTTGTTCGATTCTCTCAGGGCAGCAGGCACCCGTAGGAGGTGTAGAGGCTGTTCTGAGCCTGGAGAGCTGAGTCAAGCTCTTTTCAGTCCCAAGACTTCATTTTCTCAGATGTGGAGATACGGTGCAATGCATTTCTTTTTTTTCTTTCTTTCCTTCTGTTCAGTTTTGGGTCTGTTTAGTTCCAGAGGCTTCCAGAATGGTACTTGCCCGAATTCTTTCTCTGAGGTACCAGTTAGGAATGTCACCCTGGGCCGGGGTGGGAGCCTGTCTGCACCTGACTGACAGTCAGTGGTTCTGTACAGCATGAGGTACGCAGGCCTCCCGCCTCTGCCTTTAACCCGTGATGCTGTTTTGGGGGCATGTGAAAAAGTCACTTTCGTGATGGGTCCTGTCTGCCAGGCAGAGGACTTCCTGGGTAATCGAAGCCAACTGCAGGCTTGTGGATTAAAAAATGGAAAGAAACGATTTCAAAAACAAGCAAGTGGCAGATAAACACTCCGCTCCTGGAGGAAGGTGGGACCTGATTTCTCTGGAAGATTCCTGCAGGAATTCTGTCCGTGGTCAGGCACATCAGCCCTGCTGCAAAGATGGCCAGGAAAAAAAAAATCACAATAAAATCAAAGTCGGCATGCTATGCTTTTCCACAATTTCTAATGGAAATATTTTGTAGTAAAGATGGTATTTCCATTGAGGACTGTGCTGTCAGCATCTTTAATTACATTAAATAGTGGTATAAGTCTCAACTGAATGTAAACCTCCGGCAGGTCCGCTGCCATGGGCTTGCTAGATTGACTTGTAAGCATCAAGGTTGCCAGTGTTAACATGATAGCCACGTTTATTAAATTAATCCCATGAAGTGTTAATTTTTATGTATTTTGTTGTACACACACCCCACATGACCTCTGGTGTGTTAGAAGAAAATGAATTTCACATCAAAAAATAAAATTAAAGAGGTGGCTGTCAGACTGCTTGGTCCCCCTTAAAAGGAAATGGGTGATTTTTTTTTTCATTTTTTAAAATTTTTATTTAATTTTTTTTTGCCATCAAATGCTATTAGGTTGAAAAGCAGGCTCACAATATGTGTATTAAATACCATCCACGTACAGAAAACGGAGGTAAAGAGACGACTTGGTTGAAAGTAATTACAGGCCTGCTCTGTTCTTTAGTCAGTGACATTTCAGACCTAGCTTAGAAACATAAAGAGACAGAAAGAGCCTGCCCTTACGTGAGGCAAAGCATTCAACCCACATTCTGTGTCCGTTCGAAAGAGGCACAAAGAAATGACAGGGTGGAAGTTAGCTAAGTCTAGAGGAGAGCTGGATTAAAAAAAAAATTATAATAGGGGAGTTCAATTGTTTGTAACTGACATGTGCGTTAAGGGCTAGCAGGGAACCTCTTTTTAGAATTGATTTTTTTTTCCCCCCTTGAACTTTCTCTTTACCAAGTTTACTTCTATTCCATCTGAAACAAGAAACCCTGCCACCCCAGAGGCTGGGTGATCACTTCTGTCTTGGTGAAATTTTAGGGTCCGGGATGTAGAAGGGTCGGCTGTGCTGATTTGCCCCATCCTGGGCGGCCCCACACGTGTAGCGTGCTCCACGCTCTGGGCCGGAGTCACTGCGTTAAACCGGTGCTCCTGTCCTTTCGTTCCTTTTTTATCGGCCTGTGCTATTTTCTTTCCTAATTCTCCAGGATCCTCACGGTTCAGACTTGCATCTCCTCCTCATTCTGTGTTTTCCCCAAACAGAAGCTAAGGTTGGAGCTCCTGACACCTTCTGAACTCTGCAGCTTCCAAACCTATTTTGTATGGGATCAGACTTTTGATGAGAGACAAGTTCAGTGTTTTCGGGTTACCAGTGTCAGGCCCAGTGGATGCTGTCGGGGAGGATAGAGGAGTCCTTCGTTTAAAACTCCCAGGAGTCCCTAAATCTGACAATTCATTTCCTGGGTTAGTGCCCCCTGGTCACGTGACTTGCTTTCATTATGGATTTCCTCCCGACTCCGCCCCCTGAGCTGGAAAGGAAAGGAAACACGGGGACCTATCAGGGGCGCATGAGCAAGCTTGTCGCTGGAGTCTGGTCCTAAGTTTTATTTGTGAAAGGACTGAAGGGTCTTGACCTGTAAGTCTCAGGTTCTTTTTTTCTTGGAATGCAAACAGTGTACTTAGCTGTTGAGTTCCATTTCTAGGCGGTATCTTCATGGGCTCTGAGCCCGTGCACACATGCAGTAAACCATTTGTTCTGGAGGCAAAACCGAGATGAAGTTTCTGAAGTACTTGACTGACTGGAATCAGAGGGCCGACTCTGATAAGGGCTGATGCAGCCACGCAGCTTTTGTTTAAAAGGCCTAGCGTGGGAAACGGGGTGGGGGCTTCCTTTGCTAGGCATTGGCTATTTTTATAGGTAAGATTAGAGACTCTTGTCAGTCCCAGCTTTGTCCTGGCCCCTGTAGACTCCAGGTGGATGCCTCAGCCTGCCCAGGTTTCTGACACAGATGTATGTGCATGCTCCTGGTGCGTGTTGGCATCTCTAGCTTCTCTCTCTCTCTCTCTCTCTCTCTCTCTCTCTCTTACAGATGTGCTCACCCATGTTTCTCTAACTAGTAAAACACATGGCCTTCCCCTCTGGTGTCCCTAGGCCATGTCATTCTCAGAATCCTGGACCCTGGTTTGGTGGGGTATGCCTGCCAAGACCACAGTTGATGACTGCTACTTACTGGTCTGCGTGCAGCAGCCTGAAGCCACCGGCTCAGGCTATAGCAGCCTTTGAATGTAGCTGATGTGCAGTCTGAGAGCTCCAGGCTCCCTCAAGAGAAGCAAAAGAAGAGGTTGTGGTTTCAAGTTTCCTCAGCAGGTGCTCATCTGGGGGCTGGAACGGTGGGGCTCAAAGGACTGACTGGCTCCTCCACCTCACCCTGGGTAGATCTGAGGAGATGCTTCAGGGTCATCTGACACCTTCCTGACATGTGGACCATCCTCCCCTCCCTGCCCCTGGAGCCTTTGGAAGCTTCTGGAAGATTCTGGAACAGGTGGTGTAGCCTCACCTGTCTTTGGCTTTGGGTACAAAAAAAGGGGACCTGTTTGCCCCAGGGGATTTTAGCAGCTCCTTGTTTTGAGGAAGTTACAATTGAAGGCCATGGGAAGAAACAAACGCTCCTGGACCTTGGGAAGTGATGCTGTGCAGACCAGCTTTGACTGCTAGATGCTAGATGGTCTTCCAATGCTGGCAGGAGGCAGAACTCAAGGTTTTTGGTGTGCCGTCGTCGCAGGGTGCAGCCCTTTCTCTGCATCCCTTAACCTTTCCCTGGAATGCCTGTCAGGGAGTTAAAACTGTGCTGGTCTTTGTCAGCTACAGGGATGACAGAGGAGGGAGGAGCTTGGGGGGGGGCGGGGAAGGCAGCCTGGCTCAGGATCCAAAAGCAGTGCTACTTTCTCTTAGGGTGCCCCTGAGCCTTTCACGTTGGCCACAGGAGAGATGTCCAGCTGTGCGCGCGGGGCTGTGAGTGGTGTCCCCCAGTGGTCATTTCAGAGAGAGGTAGTAACCGTGGTTTCAGGCTCAGTCCTGAGCAGTTGCCTGTGGTCCTTCAGGCTGTGGCCCGACATGTTCTTCTCTGCCATGGACACCCACAGAGGCCTTCTCTGAGTCCAGTCACAAGCCGTGGATGATGGGGGACATGAGACGAACGAACTCATCTGCATCCAACATTCAGCCAACCCCAGCCACCTGTAAGACCACCAACCCTTGAGCGCCTTGAATTCAGAGAGAGGGCATGGTGGGTTTGGCTGATGTCTCCCATGAGAAGAGCTGGGAGGAACTCTAAACGCATCTGGGAGGCCCCATTTTCCCCTTGTGGCAAAGGACTCGTGCACCCCACATTCCCAGCAGCCGGGGTTTGAAGACTTATGATGGCCATCATGAGCTGTGTGCTCCTGAGACAAGAGGGGGCATCAGACAGAGGGTGTGGAAGGGAGAGCTGGGAGTTGGGGAGCCCTTAACCTTTCCCCCAGAGTTTTTAGGTTGGGCAGTTGCTGTAAGCCTGGCTAGCCTTCCCCTGACTGGCTTTCTGGCTCTGCCTTGGAGGCCTGGCCTGGCTTCTGGCAGTAGATTACTAGAGCGGTGGATTCTCTCTCCTGCTTCATTTTGTCTCTGCTTTTTTATTTCTTACAAATGGAAGAACAAAAAGAATGCACTTGTTGAGCATTTGCTCCCCAGACCTGGGTCGCTTTGACAGTGAGTGACAGAGGGGCTTTCTTAGGATCATTTCTAGTCCTCCTGTCTCAGCTACTCCCTACCCCCCATCCCCCCAAGCAGAGAGGGAGAGAAGCTGGTGATGGCAGGCCCAGACCTTGTCTGGGGAGTTACCCAGGGCCTGTCTCCATTAAGGTGGCACCCCACCCCTTTGAAACAGGAAATTGCCAAAATGGATGTCATTGGCTGCTAATTAGGTGAATTTTAACTGCAGGATCATTTTACCAGCTAATGCCGTTATTATGTGCTTCCCCACGACCTGTGGTGGAGCCCTTAAGGTACAAGCTCAGCCTCAGCAGCAGAAATCTAGGAGTTGCTTGTTCAGGTTCTCCTGCGTGGCAGCTGGCTTTCTCTGTTCCTACTTTCCGTGTTTACACCAGGGGCAGTGAGAGCAGATCCTGAGATGCCCAGGCTGTGGGCACCAGTGCCCCTCATCCCTATGTGGCATGGTCCCCCAATTCTTGGGAACAGCCCAGTAGCTGCTGTGTATTATGGTTTGTGCCTATCTACGTGGTACCACCACGGGGCAATCATGCTTTTCAAGTCTAATCTGCCCTCACCTCCATCTTCTCTCTCTACCAAACCGGAAAAAGAATCTTAATTTCCTGTTGAGCTGGGAGGAGCGGGCTAGAATCAGGATAATGACTCTTAAATATGAGCAATGCGTCTGGTTCCATGTTATTTTTCCTCTACCCTCTTAATACACAGCATTTTTTATCATCCTTAAGACAAAGTAGCTGGCAAAATATTTAAGTGATCAGAAACAAATGTTTTTATTTGCCTGCGTGCGAATTGGGTTATCTGCCTATCTTGTTTACGAAATCCGGGGCTGCCTTCCCGCACAGTATGCTCGCCTCTCGAATCTTCCCCGGCTCCCATTTCCATATTTCTGCGTGCTTGTTCTTTGTTAATCACTTGGCAAGCGCTTATTTGAATATTAAAAATTTCTTTAATCATCAAACGCAGGAGCACAGTCTCATGAATATTCATATTCTCCCCCCCTCCTCAGACTGGATTCTAGTTCATTACCCCGCAGTAAAAGCCAAACAGCCATCAATCGCTCTCATTACTGGCTCTGGCGTTTTGATTGGCTGCCTGCTGCCCATAGACCTTTCTTTCTTTCTTTCTTTCTTTTTTTTTTTTTTAAATTTCCCTTCTCCTATGAGCTGTCTTATACCTGCCAACAACTTTAAAAAAATCAACAATGCAAGAATAAATTTCTCTGGTTAAAAACAACTTAGCAAACTTGTCAAACAGCCCTTGTAGCTTGCTGGGCCCTCCCGGGACACCGGAACTACAAATCTCCCTCCTCAGTCCTTCTGGCTTACCCTAGTCCCATCAAAAAACCAAAACAAAACAACCCAAAAAACAAGGAGAAAGGGGGGTAGGGAAGAAATAGAATTAAATAAATAAATAAAAAAGAGAAACTTGAGCTCAGAGAGATGAATATTTGTCAAGAGAGTTGACGTAAGTTTCATTTGCATAATGACTTTGTACTTCTGCATTAATAAAATTTGCATATGAAGCCATGTTAATTACTCCTGATCATGCTTTTTGCATTCATGCATAGTAATTTTCTCCGACTTGTGAGAATTAATGTCTTGGCACGAGGGGGGGAAGGGGCGCGGGGACTGTCAGGTTCCCTCGCCAGAGTCCCTCGCTCACACGCGCTGGCGTGGATGTCTGTCTCCTTCTTTGATCTCTGACTCATTTCTGCACTATCAGTAGGAGTTCTCGCCTTAAAAAAAATGTATCCGTTGAAAGGCACCAGTAGGGAGAAAAATAGACTTCTGTGCGGTATGTGCCAGGCCACCTCTTGGGGTAGGAACATGGGATCTGCCACCTCCCGGTTGCAGAGTGGCGGCCCCGGGAAGGCTGCACCGGGAAGCCTTGGTTCCCCTCAATCGGGGCTGGGCGGGTCCAGGCATTTTTTGTGTCTACATGCTCCTGGTGGTGGGCGTGTTGCTGCTTAGTGCGCATGTGCAGGGCATGGAGCCCAGCATCTGCAGGGACTGCTTGCAAGGGAGGTGGGCTTCAGGCTCCCTTCAAGTGCCTCACCCCCAGGAAGGCTCCAACAGTGATCTTGCCCTCTGTTTGGACTTTAGCCATCACACCAGAGGCCGGTTTGGGAGGCCTTTTGGATATTCCTTCGTAGGTGGCTTAAACACTAAGAAGACAGTCTGACCTTGACTTTGGAGCACTGTTTTCACAGTTTTGAGAGGGGCAACATATCCCCACCTCATAGGAATGCTTTAAGCTTGCGTGGCATAATACACGTATCAATTTTTTTTTTTTATTTCTTTCGCCCTAATTAAAATGTACTTTTGTGATAAAATTGAGGCAGCCAGGGTTTCATTAAGCTGCCCGGATCCTACAAGAAGCTGAGTTAGAGCCTACATCCCTCCCCCACATACCTTGATACATATGGGTCTGTTTGGACTGGCTTAGACTGCAAAAGAAAGGTGTCTTTTAAAAGAAGATGTGAAATTGTAGCGTGCGTGTTCTTACCGTGTCTGTGTGTGCAGGGAATTGTGGCACACAGTGAAGCACAGGACAGTCTTGTGGGTTAGTTCTTCCTTGCCACCTTTATGCAGGTCCTGGGGATAAACCCTCAGCTGCTGAACCATCTCACAGGCCCTAGTCTTCTGGAACTTCTGGGAACAGGACCCAAGTCCCCATGCATACTAGGAAAGTGCTCCAACCCCACTTCCCCACAGAGAGCTTTTTAAAAAAGCATCCTGCGGAGGCTTATCGGGGTGTCTTCCCTGCTGCAGCAGGCATCCAGCTGTGAGGAGAGAAAGTTCTAGGTCTGGAAATAAATGTAAGGATGGTAGTGGCCACGTTTACTAGGTGGCTGGCTCTGGCTGCAGAGTGCCCTGACAGTCCCTTTAAAAACACAGTGACTGAGACAGAGAGAGTGACCACTTGAGGTCACAGGCTAAGAAATGGCCTAGGAGGAATTTGAACGCATTTTTTTCTGTCTCTGTCTACATCCCCAGTCAGTCTTTCTGTCTTTGTCTCTGTTTCGGTCTCTGCATTCCTCCCCCCAGGCTGACATCTCTCTGTGGGTCAGGTGCAGAGTCTGTTAGCAGATCTCAGGAGCTGCCTGTTCTAGACCCCAGGCCCGGGCATCCCTTCTAATGTGGGAGGCTGAGGCTGGGAAGTGGGGCAAGGATAGGCCTAGAGACACTGCCCTCACCTTTGATTTCCTTTTAAATTAAGGTGCGCATATTGTGAAACTTATTTTAATTCGTTCCATTTGTGGCTTTGGATTTTTATGTACGGGGTTGCGTAGCCATCACTACTGTTTAATTGATCACACCTCCCAGAAGACCACATAACCTATTGGTTCTCAGCCTCCCCTCCCCCCAGACCCTGGTAATTACTGCTCAGTCTCCTGATGTTCGGCTGCCCAGAAGCTCGCCAAGGCATTATAGCATGGTGGCTTCTCACTTGGTTTTTGCAGAAGCTGGATTTCAGGCTCCCTCTGTGTGCAAAGCTCAGAGATAAGATGTATCTAGAGGGGACTTGTAGTGAGGCCGAGATGGCTCTAAAGCTCTACAGGGACCCTACCCCTCCTGCCCTTGGAGCAGACGTTAATGAGGGTATCATGCCTGATGAGGGCCTTGACCACCTGTCTAACCAGTGTTACCACCTGGTGTGGGTGTGTGACTTCATCTTGACAGACCCTGGTTCAGCCCCAGGGACGTCCTTCCGGTCCTTCCAGAAGGTAGTGGAGGCATGCGATTTCCTTTTTGATCCTCGGCCATTCTTTCTGTCAGCGTGGACTGTGAGGCGCTCCTGTGGGCATTCGCAAGCCATGATGTGTGGTGCTGGCTGAGTTATGGCCTTTTGTAGAAGCAGAAGCCTTTCGCTTTCACTAATGGGTGGGCTGAGGTCCAGGCTGCTCAGGATTCCTCCATTCCCATGTGGCCTTTGGCTACAGGGTGGGTACCCCAGTCACTTTACTCCAGCTGCAGCCATAGAGGTGGGAAGGGAGCACAGCCAGGCTCTGGAGACAGTGACACGTTCGCGCCCCAGAGTGCTTGCTCTTGAGTCTTGGTTCCTCCCTATGGAGCGGGAGGTGCTCCTTCCTGTGAAGCATGCTGGCCATCTCATACTCGCTGCAGATTCTCCGTGATGACTTTCAAGGACCTTGAGCTCTCCATGGTCTACAAGGATGAATCTCACAGAGCTTCAAGTTCATTAGAGGACAGGGTCAAGTAAAGCGTCTGATGCTGTGGGTTTTGAGGCAAACACTGGTCTCCCATGGGAGCTAGTAAGTCTGCCCTCAGGTTGTACTTGCTTGAGGCCCATAGGAAAGCTGAGATATGGCTTTCTGCTCCTGTTTTGGTACTGGAACCATTCTTGGGCTTATTGACCATGCCCTTTTGGGGCTGTGTGCCAGCGTAGAAACAACTGGTGCCTTGTACGAGTATATCACTGCCTCAGCCGGCTCCAACAGGGTCAGTGCTGGCACAGGCCTCTTGGCCGGACATCACAGTGCCCAAGCTCCAAGCCAGGGTGCTTCCCAGATGCTCCGAGTACCCGGATCCTGCATTTACATGGAAGCAGTGGGATTTTTGAGGAGACTCTAAACTGCTACGGTTTGCCGATTCCTGCACTTCTGGGCTCTCTGTTGGGGTCTGTGCAATGGGAGTCCTACGTCCTCGTGTTCAGGGGCGTGTTAGGGACTTGATCGGAGAGGAGGGGCAGGCGGCTGGTTCTGTGGCAGGTTATGGAGTAGGCAAATCCCACCAGTGCAGATCTGCAGGTGCCAGGAGGTGAGGCTCTGGCCTGCCCTGCGGAGCTGGTGAGGCTTAGCTGCCCAGCATCTTTGTTGATTTTTTTTTTTTTTTTGTCTCTGATGCTTCTCTGTTCAATTATTTACCCAGGGAATTTGGGCTTCTTCACTTGTGGTTTTGGCAAGGGCTTCACACAAATGTTTTGCCCTGGTGGTCTCTTAACCAACGTAAGATAAATGGTCAAATCAAATGCAGGCCTTGCTGGCAGTGGAGGCTCAATGTGGGGCCGGGTGGAGACAAGGCAGCATCCTCGCCGGCCCTCTTCATTGCTGTCACTGGCTGTCCGAGGAAGGAGTAGGGACTCACTCCCAAACCAGGGCGGAGACGTTGTCTGGGCCATGCTAGGTTTCTTGTGGTAAGGGAGGGGGGAGGAGATCGGGGCATCCTGGGAGCTTCCGAAGCTTGGGTGCTGCTTGCCAGGGTCCGGAGAGAAGCCCCAGGCAATCAGCTAGGCAGGAGGCTCATCAGTGGCCAGACCCTTGGAGGTAGACCTGAGGTGGCGGAGGCCCAATTGAAGAACCTATACCGACATTAGTTTCCTGCCTCTTTCAAAGAGGGGTCGCTCATATTTTGAGAGGCCAAATCCTCAAGTGATATCCACTCTAGTTTGTTCTGAAAGACCCTTCTAGAGAATCTTAACTGGGAGTGGGGCCCTGACAGGCCTTCTGTGTGCTAGCCCCCTTGTACTAGAGTTCCCCCCCCCAAAGGCAGCCCCCCGGCCCCCAGAAATGATCTGGCAGCTGCAGGTGTAGCCCCTGCTAATGTCCTCTGTGCACCCCTTCTCGCTTGCCCCTGGACCCCAGTCGTCATCCCCGTAGGGCTGGTGTCATGGGGACGAGCCCTCTCGGAGGCTGTACTGTAGCCCTGTGACCCGGGCCCCCTCTTGTGCCTCAAGTCCCTTGTGCAGTCCAGGGCCCCACTGACCAGTCTTTTCTATTGTTTTTTCTCCAGGGCCGTGCAGGCCTGCCCAGCTGCCATCGATGGCCCCCATAGCTGCCTCCTCTTCCCACCCTCCCACCTCCGTGATTACTTCACCTCTGCGTGCCCTGGGCGTTCTCCCACCCTGTTTCCCGCTGCCTTGCTGTGGTGCACGCCCCATCTCGGGCGACGGGACTCAGGGTGAGGGTCAGATGGAGGCTCCCATTGGATGCCAGTGTGAGTTGTCAGGTAACAGAGCCGCTGCGGTGGGGGAGGTGGGCTCCCGGGATGGCGGGCTGTGCCCTGGGCCGAGCCGGGGACCCAAGGTGGGGTCCCAGGGGTGATGCGCCCCCCCCCCACTCAAGAAGCTTTTCGGGGGGAGGGGATGGCAGCAGAAGTGCCAAAGATGTCAACTGAACTGTAACCTGTGTCGGTTCCCAGGGGGTCAAGGGGCTGTCGCCCTCCCTATATCCCCCACCCTCGAATTCTGAGTCGAACTCCCAGAATGCACTGCCCGACCTCCAAATTTCATCTCTTTGGGCTGTTTAGCTGAAGTTTAATTGGATAACACTTAACATCTGAAGTTTTCTTCTGCCCCTTGCCTCTGCCGCCCTGCCACCCACCCCAGACAAGGGTAGGAGAGGATTCCTGGGCTGTCTGTGTACAGCGCTGGAGCCATTCAAAGTGCTGACTTTCTCTTTGGGACAATGTGTTGCCCATTAACTTAGAGGGAAGGAAAAAAAGGTCGTCTCCAAGAGGAGCCTTTTAAAAAAAGCTGTGGCCACGGGTAGCCGTGAAAGCTTGTGGGCGTCTGGGGCAGGGGGCTGTGGAGGTCAGTGGCTCTGGGTGGACCCCAGAGTTGTTCCAGTTACCTCTGCCATTGTCGGAGGCCAGTGAGACCCCATTACCGAAGGGCATCCCCAGCCAGGTGGCGACACAGCCTGCATTGCTCCCCTGCTCTGACTCCCCACAGACATAGACTTCTGTGGCTTAGGGTCCCCACAAGGTCGAGGGGAGAAGGCTCTCCCTGCAGCCTCATGGTGGGGCCTGGTTTGCAACACACTGTGGGTTCGGGGGCCAGGATGCTGACACAGGCTCACGTGGCGAGCAGCTGTGGCCTGGTTTCCGTGGCCAGGGCCAGGGCTGCGGCGCTGGGGTACATTCAGTTTGTCCCCGCCACACGGCCAGGCACGTTGCAGCCTTTCTCTTGACTCAAGCTGTGTGAAAGGAAAACTATTTTTATTGGGCAAGGTTTGCTTTTCATTGACGCTGTCTCAGGGACCTCTCTTACGGGGGAGCTTTGGCTTTGCACAAGACGAGCAGCCCCTGATCCAGGGTGAGGCTTCCCTGGCCTTCCTTGCCAGTAGGGCGTTCTGCAGTACTGGCCCATACTCCTGCTACGGCAGGTGGTTATGTCGTTGGATCTCCCATCCAAGTCTGGGAGGTCTGGTTCGTTCCTTGAGTGCATGAAGCAGAGACCAGAGTCACCCAGGAAGGAGTTGCATCTGAGCCAGCTTGCGAGGAAGCTGACTTCCCTTCCTGGTCAGCCCCTGAGGTGACTGAGGCTTCCTGTAGCTTGGAAGACCCTGTTCACCAAGCTTGGGGTACCTGCTGGGCTGGGCAGCTGCCCTGCTCTCTGGCTTCCTGTAATGTGGGGCTGCAACCCTGTACTCACATAGTGGGGTCCCACACTATCAAAGATAAGCCTGAATGTGTCTGGTCAAGTTGTGTATGTAGAAGCACAGTCTCTTTCCCATGTGCCTCAGGGGCAAGCTTAATCTTCTGCTGGCCCTCCGTAGGAACTGCCAAATGGGAGATACGAGCAGGAGCCTTTCCTGTGCCCATGAGTGGGAGGGGCAAAAGCTGGGGGGCCATGGCTGAGCCTCTTTGGAGGTTTGAGCTAAGGCCTGGGGACTAGTTCCTTTAGCCCACAGCTCACAGTGTGGGCTTTGGGGACCATGTCTGGAGGCTGATGGGAGGGAAGGGAAGAACACAGAGAAGTGGCTCCCATATGGTACCTGGTTCACCTGAAGTGAAGAAGCCGCCATAGAGTTCAGGGCTCTGGAGCATCTGGTCCACATGTGGCGATTGCCGTGTGGGGCAGGGGAGGTGAAAAGCAGTGATGGTCTGAGCCCTGGGACCTCTCCTGGGCCTGCTCCTGAGGGACCTGCTGTCTTTCTTCTTCCTACACTGTTCTCTGTCATTGTTCTGCCTTGTTAGCGTCGCCTGTGTGAGGCTCTACCGCTGTGCTGTGTTTTCCGATAAATTTTGACACATTCAAGTACCCTCTTCCAGTGGGTTTTGTCCCTTTGGTTCTGTTCCTGGCACTGGGCTGTTTGCTGAAGTGTTTTTAGTGCCTGTTTAATTAGTAGCTGCAGAGGAGGCATAAAATCGCCAGGAACCCTGGAGGAAGGAGGGGCCGTAAAGACGGAACACTGTGGTACTCACTGCGCTTCCCCCCCTTCTGATCAGGGTGCTTTGAACCCATCTCTTCAAATTAACTCAGGAAGCCTGGATTTCACACAGGTTAATTGCATGCCCATGAACACACTCTGAGTTATTTATAGAAGGGTGTGATTTCACAGGAGAGAAAACTACCCAGACATGGCCGGGCCCTGCCAGGACCCTTCGCCCATGCTTCCTGCAGATGGTTACAGCTGGGAGAAGGGGACACCAGGGCCCATTTCTTATGGATTCCACGGAGATCCTTTGTGGTTTTGAGTCAGGTGCTCCAGGCAACTAAAAGGTCTTCCCCTCAAAGGTATCAAGGTAGCTGTGTAATCAAAAGCCACAGCCAATTAATTGCCCTGCCCTGTGCCATCTAAAGACCAGAGACCTTAAGCATGTCATTGTCTCTCTGTAAGCCTCACCTCCCTTTCCTGTACAAAACCCATATGTATGTATGTATGTATGGGTATGGGTATATATATATATATATATATATATATATATATATATATATACATGCATGTGTGTATATATGCATATATACATATATATGATATACATATATGTACACATACATATACATGATATGTATACATGCATGTATATGCATGTGTATATACATATGCATCATATACATACATATCATATATGTATGTATGTATGCAAGCATATTATATATATATACACATGCATATGCATATATACATATATAATATGTATGTATGTATATGTGTATATATATATGCATATACATTCACACACACACACACACACACACACACACACACATACACACACACATATGAATGTAATATTGCAAAATAAGACTCCGGGAGTGTATCTGTGGATTAGAACAGGTTGGGGTGTTGTGGGTCTGGGCCTGGCTAGGGCCCTAGGCTAAATTCTGTCCTCAACCCTTCCCTGCTTTGAGACATCATGATAAAAAAGTGGCCTTCAGAATATATCAGACTGTCTTCATGAGTGAAGTACGTAGCTAGGTGTGTGGCCTTACCCAGGTCATTCATTCCTCGTCCTTTCTTTTCCTCCGTTCTCTCATCTGTGAAATGGACGTAAGGATTGGGCATGCTCTATGGCTGTCTGAGGTCATTTAGGGCAGACATTCAGAACGATGCTCTGAATGTAATGAGCCCACAGACGTTATGTTTTGTACGCAAGCAGTAGGGGTTTCGCAATCTGATGGTGTTCTGTGTCTGGCACGGGGTGGGAGCTTCCCTTAAACCACATCCCCGGTTTCCATGCTTAAAAGCATTTAGCCTCTTGGCTGGCACCATCGTGCACCAGCCTTAGGAGGTGGAACGGGAACTGAGAACCTTCATTGCATATTTAGAAGCTGTAAATGGTCATCAGCCACAGTGATTAATGCATGTGCTTGGCGAAGTTCAAGGTCTCACGCAAGAACACACAGCATCCAGGCTCGGGGAAGTGGAAGTGTTTGGATTTAATAGAGGGAGTCACTTGCAGTCATTAGTATATGCTGGAATCACAGGGCAATCTTGTAAAGTTAAATTCAATTTACTTTTCTACTGAAATTGTGCTTGCTGTGTTATTTAACTAGTCTGGGGTTTCTTGGCATGGGTTAAAGGGACAATAAAGATAAAAGAATACCTGTAAGTAAATAATAGGGTTTAACAGGAGAATCTCTCGTCTTCTCCTCCTTCAGTTATATCCCAGTGTTCGCCCTGTGTTGATTTTTATACCCGGAGCCCTCCAATGGGATGTCTCAGATCAGACCACCCTAGCTGTGGAGGCTTGGTGCAATTAATACAGTCTGTCTGGAAAGTGGTCTTATTTCTGGAAGTTTTATGTTAATGATATGGTCTGCACGCTGCACATTTCATACCAGAATGAAGAGCGAGCTGGAGTTTCTTTCTGGACTGGGTTTGATTAGCAGCGGAGGCTCCCTGGGCAGCCGTTCTCCCAGAGGACAGAGATTGGCATTCCTCCTCAGTCCTGCCAGGGTACTGCTCGGTGGGTGTGGTGTACTGGGTGCTGGGGGGAGGGGGTGTTGTTCAAGCCTTCCTGGGGAAGGAGGGGCTGTGAGGGCGCAGTAGGGAGGTGTGTGTGTGTAAGCCTCCAGAGGGAGGTGACAGATGCACTTTTGCGTTCCTCTGCACTGTAATGCTTTTTTTTTTTTTTTTTTTGGAAGGGGAGGGGTGCTTCCTGCGTTTACCAGGTCCCCGTGTCAATGGGGCTGGCTCAGTGGAATTATTGAAAATTTAGAGAGCCCTACTGGGAATGTAGTTCAGTTGGCAGAGTGTTTGCCTAGCACACATGAAGCGCTGGGTTCAGACCCTACTCCCACGCTGTGTAAAGCAGGTGTGTGGTGCCAGCCACTTACTCACACTTGGGAAACGAGAGCAGGGAGGGTTAGAAGTTCAAGGTCAACCTCTGCTGCACAACAGGTTCATAGGTCAGTTTGGGTTACAAGAGACCCTGTCTCAAAAAAAAAAAAAAAAAAAAATTAGTCATTAGTCACTTGTCCCTTTGGAATGCCAATATGATAAAGACCTTGGTAGTCTGTCCCCATGACTGACATTTACGACATGTTCCACAATTCCTGGAGGTTGTCTCCTAAAATTGACTCTGGTGTGTGTGTGTTATCTCAGGATGGCTCCATCGTAGCTGCTTTCTTTCTGGGCCTGCCCAAGACCTGCACAGTGTCCACCCTGTCTTGATACACGTCAGTGGAGAGCTGCCGGCCCCCTGGAGGTGGACAAGGACTTGACAGACTGCAGAAAAAGACCACTGTCCACTGTCCATGTAGCACATCACACCCTTCAGCACCAACGGGGACCAGAGCAGTTGCAGTGGGCTCTGGGGAGGGAACTGCAGCTGGCCAGCGGGGTGGGACTCACGGGGGGGGGGGGGAGGACTCACTCACCGGGGTGACTACCTTTAGATGAAAGAGGTCCCAGCGACCCAGTACTGCAGATACCATTTCGGCCTCTGCCGGCCTTTCAGAAGGCAGAGCTAAATCAAAGAATTCTGTTCAAATCTGCACAAGATGTTGCCGTTTCTCTGCTCTGACAGGAGGGGCATTTGGAAGAGCAGTTTCTCTTTCTTTCTTTCTTTCTTTCTTCCTTTTTTTTTTTTTTTTTTTTATAGCTGTCTTAAAAAGGAGTTTGGCTGTTTAGCACAGCTGGTGCTCATTACGTTATGGACTGGCAATGAAATAGCATGTGTAATTAATTTTTAATGCAGCGCTGGGCGCAGCACTTTCAAGCAGTTTGTGGATGTGAAGGCCCAGCCCTGGCTGTGGACATCAGAGGCCTCGGAGCCAAGCAGCCACGGGCTCCTTTCAAGGGGATCTGACATTGGCAGAAGAGGCTGTTCACCACTCTCCGCGCGGAGGGGAGCTCATCCGGAAGTGGGTTTAGTTTTGGGTGACCCGAGGGTCAAACCAACCCTCACTGAGCCAGGATTAGGGGTCCTGATTGGACATCTCATCTGACCCTTTTGATATTCAGACAGAGAAACAGAACCAGGCTGGAGGAAGACACCGGAAGACACAAGTGGCTGGCAGAGCTGGCTTGGCTCTATGTCTCTGGGTCTCTGCCCACTAGACCACACTGCTCTCTTTTTGAGACAGCAGCTTTTGTATCCCAGGCTGACCTTGAACTCATTTTTTATAACAGTATCTTCTGATCCTTGTAACAGAGGATCCTTGATCTGCTGATCCTTTTGTCTTAACTTGGGATGCTGGGATTTCAGGTTCTGTACCGCTATGCCCTGTTCTCTGTAGTGCTAAGGACTGAACCCTGGGCTTCATGCAGCCGAGGCAAGCGCTCTACCCCTGGTGCCACATCACTAGCCTGCACCCTGGTCCACCTTGAGTTCACATCGAGAGCTAATGAGGGGCACCTGTTATCCAAGGGCGATGCTTAAAAACCAACTTCTTTGTTGCCACCAGATTTGATGTCCTGGGCACCGGGCTTGGCAGCAGGTAACATGAACCCCAAGTAATTGGTCCTGGGACTCTCATGAGGTTTTTGGCCTCTGCTGTGGGCCTCGCCCCTATGCATGTTCCTGTTCTGAGACTGCCTGTGGGCTTGCCTGCATGCTTGCTGTCCAGTCTGCCCTGGGAACTGCAGCATGGAGTCTTGTTTGGATTAGGCACCGTGATTCACAGGTACCAGATCTGGGACCTCCTGGGTCCTGTTCTCTGTGCCATTGATTGTGAATGCATGGCCCTGGGCTGCCCACTCCTCCTCTCTGTGCCTCAGTTTCTCCACTTGTCAAACGGGGCACAAGTAACCCCTTTGGGAAGACGCCGAGACACTTCTGTCAGGGTGTGCCAGGGCTGAGGGAGCAGGCCGGATGAGCTTGGCTACTGTGACGACCTAGTGTTCATAAAAGGGGGGAGGGGCCGTTACGCTCACTGCTTTTGGAACTTGCTGCTGCTAATCCACAAAAAACCTACTATGTCCCAGCTCTGCCTCATGCCTTACATCCTATCCTTATCTTCCTTCCAAGAAGAGGTAACCCCTCATCCCACCAGGGTGTCCTCTGCTTAGGGGGCACAGGCCACCCAACCGAGGTCACACAGCACAAAACCCGCAGAATTAAATAAAGGTGCAGGCTGGGCTCTGCTGGGTCTCCGAGCTGTGCTGGCTCTATCTATCCCTTCCCACCTCCCATTGGGCTGTGGTGGCTGCTTATTACCTGCCTATCAGATGTACAGCATGTTGGTAGAATAGCAGCTGCCACTTAGACATGGTCCCTGAAAGGGTCCTCTGGGTTCTTTATTTCACTGACCACCATATTTGTGTCTGACCCTGACCTAGAAATGGGACCCTTGGGTGTGTGAGAACAGGTGTGTGTCCGAGACTCCTGAGGTAGGAGGCGGGGAAGGCTGCCCTTCAGTCCTGCTGGGCCATGGCAGCTCCGATCTGGGCCTTCATGCATGACTGGACTTAAGGGGGACACGAGGAAGAAGAGCACTGAAGAGCCAGCGACCTGGATGAGGAAGGGATGTGCAAGACAGATTTGGCGAATTTCCCTAAGACAGCTTCTTGGGTTTCTGGCATCTGGGTGGGGATCCTGCCTGCCCCAGGCTTTGTGCTGCCTGCCTCTCCATGTTTGTGGTAGGGCCTGCACCTTGAGGAGTGCAGGACACTGGTGGGCATCCTGGGGTCTGACATGGTGAGGAGATGCAGGGCAGGTCCAAAGTCAAGCCCTTGAGGGAGAATGGCTTGCTTTCTTCATCTGGGTGGAGCCTATTCCCCGGCACCGAGGGAGAAACTGAGTTTGCTGTTGTGGGGTGCCCGACACCTTCTTCTTTTTCTTTTTCTGAGACAGGGTTTCTCTGTGTAGCCCTGGCTGTCCTGGAACTCACTCTGTAGACCAGGCTGGCCTTGAACTTTCCACCTGCCTCTGCCTCCCAAGTGCTGGGATTAGAGGCGTGCACCATCACTGCCTAGCGATGAGGGGATTTCTAAAAGTCATAATTATATGTAAGAATTACTGTTTTGACCACCCACCCACCTCCTTATTTCTAGAGATGGAACCCAGAGCTTGCTCAGGTGAGCAGAATGGCCCACGTTTTCTGAATCTGGCCGGGGCAGAGGGAGGATGCCGACTGGAGATGTTTTACTGCAACTCTGAGTAGCTGAAACCATGAAATCTGGTTTATCTAAGTCACGACTGGCCAATTGAATCCGAACGGGAGTGGGAAGAAGCCGTAGGGTCTCTCCCTGTGAGGTGTTCCAGTCTGCTTTAGATCTTCGAGGAACCGTGCACTGCCTGGCTAGTTCTGTGGTCTTCTCTCTGGACATTATTTAATAAGTGTCAGGAAATGGCACATTACCTCAGTGTGTGGTCACAGGTGACAGAGGCAGCAGCCTTGATTTCCCTTTCTCATCTGGGTCCTTATACCTAGCGGCGTGTCCACAGACACAGTCAGGCTGTTGTCTGCAGTCCCAATGTGCATGGGTCCTTGGCTCCGGCCTTCTGAGTTTTGAATTTGGACTGTCCGTGGGGTGCTTGATGATGGCTTCCCCGAGTCTGGGTGCCACCACCCTTCTTGTCACATCTACCTGGCAGGTGCAGGTAGAGAGAGACGCACGTGACTTGTGATGCTCCTACGGGGCCCTGGATAATAAGACCATCTGTGTTTTATCGTTCTTGTAGAAGGGGTCAGAGGGCTCAGGTCTTCTCTAAGGAGGTTAATGCAAAACAAAACTTACTGTCTGCAGAAACCGGCAGATGGGATTGGTTCATAAAACTGGACGTTAATTATTGCTTTTCTTAATAAGGTGATGACCGTCTGATGGGGTGAGACCTGCCCCACCGGGTAGTTGTATGTGTCGGTGACTCGGGGTGAGTTTCTTCTGGACTTAGTTAATTTAGACTTGGTTTCCTTGCTCTGAATTTCCTTGGGTTTTTATCAACCTGCTCATTTGTTCTGTATTTAATCATAAAAGAAACCATCGCTTGATGGCCTGTGGTATGCCCCGGGCTTTTTTTTTTTTTTTTTAAAATTGTGTTTTGAGACAGGGTCTCATGTAGCTCAGGTTAGCCTTGAGCTTGCTGCTTCCATCTCCTTAGTGCTAGGTGAGTGTTCCCATACCCAGTTTTTGTGGTGCCGGGAATCAAACTCAGGGTCTTCCGCATGCTAGACAAACAATATTCCCAGCCCCTATAGAATCGAGTGTCACAATGGTTCAAAGATAGGATTATAAAATACTTTTTTAAAATTGTGGGTCAAATATATGTACGATTTGCCATTTTGATAGATGGTCACTACTTTGCTGCTGCCGCCGCCCCTGCCGCTGCCACCACCACCACTTGCTAGGGCATGCCCTACCACTAAGCTACAACCCTAGCCTCGATTTGAACCATTTTTAAGTATGCGCTACAGTGGTGCTAAGCATGTGGCTACTGTGTGGCCGTCACCTCCTTACATCTCTGGAACTGTCTCCTCTCAAACAACTTGATCTCTCTCATTGAACGATAACTCCACGTCTCCTCTCCCAGCTCCTGGAACCCACTATTCCACCAGCTGTTTCTTTGATTGCCACAGTTCCAGGGACTTCGTATGGCATGCAGTGTACTGCATCCGTGTGTGTGTGTGTGTGTGTGTGTGTGTGTGTGTGTGAGAGAGAGAGAAAGAGAGAGAGAGAATAGAGAGAGAGAGAGAGAATCTATATGTGTGAGTGTGTGTGTGAGTGTGTGTGTGTATTTGGTCATTCATGGTGTAGCAGGTGTGACACTGTCTTGCCATGTTAGGACTGCGTACTAGTCCCTTGTGCGTCTGCTCTTTTGCTCCTTCCTTCCATTCCTCCGTCAGTGGGCACCTGGGCAGCTTCTGTCGTTGCCTGTTGTCAACCCTATAGCTGTGCGTACATCTACTCAGGGGGCCCGCTTTAAGTTCTATTGGGTGTGTACCCAGATCTCAGGATCGTGAGTGACTCTGTGCTTATTGTTGTTCTTATTATTTATTATTTATTTATTATTTATTTATTATTTATTTATTATTTATTGTTATTAACTTAGAGTCGGTCACCCAGCTTTTCCACAGTGAATGCCCTGTTTTGTACCCTTGATGATTTTGCACACGGCTCCCGTTGCTGCATTTTAGAGCTAAGGAAGCCGTTCACCAAGGACATGTGAACTGGCTGAAGGAACGTGGTTAGTGCATCCTGGGTATGATTTGAGGCCAGACCCCACTGACTCAGGCTCAACCTTGCTTTGGGTTACCCGCTTTAGTTATTCCTGAGGGTCTCAGTTCCCTAACTCCCCCAGGATAACTTTGTCCTCTATGTTAGCTGGTTTCTAAGTAGTCAGCTAAACATTCACCCTGCATGAAGATTTGGGGAAGAAACTTGGGCCAATGAGTGATTTTTCAGTGACTTGGCTGCAGCCTGGCAGGAGTACTGTGTTAAGAAGGGAGACCCATTGCCCTCACTGGGCCTCAGGGATTTCTCGGTCTCAGAGGATGCTCTCGCTGGCCTCGATCCCCTGACTGGAGGGAGTGTATCTAGGGAATGGCCTTGGGTCCGTTGTAGGCTGGCACAGTAAGGATGAGAATTCTGCAAAGACAGCTGCTCAGGGCTGCTCTGCACTTTGTCTCTGATGCCTTTTGTGAGTGCTGTGGCTGGCTGTGGCAAATGAACCCAAACTGGCTGTTGAAGAAGCTACAGATTCAAAGTCAAGGCATTGGCTTCCTTTAAAGCAAAAGCAACTTCTCAACCTGTGTGCAGTAAACACTTCCAGAGTTGTTGTTTAACACCTCCTGAAAACACAGATATTTACATTAGGATTCATAAAAGTATCAAGTTACAGGTATAAAGTAGCAATGGGAGTAATTTTATGGCTGGGGGTCACCACAACCTTAGGAACTGTGTGGTAAAGGATTGCCTGAGGGTTAGGAAGGTTGTGAACCATTGCTTTAAACTCTGGCCTTTGTTGCTTCTTCCAGCTTCAGGTAACTCCAGGAGTCCCTTGGCCTCTGCCACATCATCCTAATTTCTACCTTTGTGGGCACATAGTGCCCGCTGCACTCTGCCGCCTCTTCTTCAAGACAATGGGCTAAGGGTATACACCTAGACCACCCAGGATGGCCTCGTATCACAGTCCTTCATTTTATCCACATGGGGCCGCACACAGCTTCCCCCGATTTAGTCACAGGCATGTATAACATTTTGGGTCTCACTAGCAACCCCCCTGCATGCCTTTTTGTTGCTGGACTGTAGGCTTCTCCTGGGAAGGGACGTCAGTTTGGTTCCTTTGGGGAGATCTGCTAAGGTCTGGGGCAGTTCTACACACTGTGTGGTATTCTGCTGGAGTCCAGAGTGGGTCCCTGACGAGACGGCCACAGGAATGTCACGTTTCTCAGCTGCCTGACACCTCTGGCCAGCTCTCCTCAGGCTCCATGGCAAGCCATGTGGCCACATCTGGCCACATCTGGCCCCACCAGTCCAATCCATGTCAAGTCAAGAGTACAGTCAGTGTGTGTGTGTGTGTGTGTGTGTGTGTGTGTGTGTGTGTGTGTGTG